>NC_037678.1:3221678-3521678 GCF_003255815.1 Theropithecus gelada
GCTCCCCCCCTCTCCCCGGCTCCCCCTCTCTCCCTGGCTCCCCCTCTCTCCCTGGCTCCCCCTCTCTCCCTGGCTCCCCCTCTCTGCAGCAAACAGAATTGAATTCACAAACACAAGATGAGCATCTCTACACTTCGCTTCCCGATTAGAGTGTATGTTTCACAGAGTAGAGAAAATGCACCACTCATCTCCAGTGACCTTTGCTGTTGGGAAAACAATTTCAGAAGTCCAGGCTTATCTTCTACTGGACAGCGACACGTGGGGTCCCTGGTGATCTCGGCTAACTGTGGTCTGTGCCTCCCAGGCTCAAGTGATCTTCCCACCTCAGCCTCTGGAGTAGTTGGGACTACAGGTGCACTACTACCACATCCAGCTAACTTTTGAATTTTTTTTTATGTAGAGAAGGGGTTTTGTGCCATGTCGTCTAGCCTGGTCCCAAACTCCTAGCCTCAGGCGATCTGCCTGCCTCAGCCTCCCAAAGTGCTGGAATTACAGGTATGGGCTACCACGCCTGGCCTCCAAAGTTTAACTTGTAGACGACTGTGTGCTGCTCAGGGATTAAACAGTAAATTTCCTCATAGTAACCTTGTTTAATTTTGTTATAAATTAATATTTCCTGATACATGTTTGAGGACATGTGCTATAAATTTTTTTTTTTTTTACATTTTCAATCCAATCTCCTGGGCCTCTTAGAAAATGATCCTAAAACCCTGGGGAAAATGACCTTGACCCAGGGAACAGCAGGAGGGAAGGGTCTGCCGAGTCCTTGGTAACCGGGGTTTTAGCTCCAAAGGCAATAACCTCCCAACGTGCTGGAATTATGCGGATGAGCCGCGGCGCACCCCTCGGCATCACGGGGAGGAGCCGCAGCGCCCCACCTCCAAAATCTAACTTGCGGAAGAGGTGCACTGCTCCGGGGTTAAATAATACATTTCACCATATTACCCTCATTTACTTTTTGTTATAAATTGGTATTTCCTGATACATGTTTGAGGATGCGTGCGATAAATACTCTTTTTATACACAGACTTCTGTTCAGCACGTTGTTAGTAATGGCAGCCACTAAAATAGGGAGCGATTTTGCCTTCATGGTTCCAGTGCTAGGAGAAAAGCTGTTCCTGGACTCACAGATGTATTAGCCTGCCCACATTTTATTTTATTTGATTTTATATTATTTTATTTTTGAGACAGAGTCTCACTCTGTAGCCCAGGCTGGAGTGCAGTGGTGCGATCTTGGCTCACTGCAACCTCCACCTTCCAGGTTCAAGCGATTCTCCTGCCTCAGCCGCCCAAGTAGCCAGGATTACAGGTGCCCGCCACCACGCTCGGCTAATTTTTGTATTTTTGGTAGAGATGGGGATTCACCATGTTGGTCAGGCTGGTCTTGAACTCTTGACCTCTGGTGATCTGCCCGCCTTGGCGTCCCAGAGTGCTGGGATTACAGGCCTGAGCCACCGTGCCTGGCTGGCTGCCCACATTTTTATCCATTCAACAGAACCATCTTGTCATAACTTGTGCACCCTTTTGTCTTTGAATCTCTTGCCTTAGACTTAAAGGGTGTCCACTGGTTTTAGTTTGGCAGAGGATTCCAGCCTTCGTTATTTTCCTTCAGAAGTCGGAGGATATTACACAGCTGTCTTTCAGCCAGTTATTGTCACTTTTGTCAGTCCTCCTCCTCTTCCTCTTCTTCCATCCCCTCCTCTTTCCTTCCTCCTCCTCCTCCTCTTCCTCCTCCTCCTTTCTTCCTCCTCCTCCTCTTCTGTTTCTTCCTCTTCCTCCTCCTCTTCCTCTGCCCCCTCCTCTTCTGTTTCTTCCTCCTCCTCTCCTTCTCTCCTTCTTCCGCCCCCCTCCTCCTCCTCTTCATCCTCCACTTCCTCCTCCTTCTCTTCCTTTTTCTCTTCTTCCTCCTCGTCCTTCCATTTCTTCTTCTCCTCTTCCTATTCTTCCTTCCTCCCCTCTCTCTTTATTGTAGGTAATTTGTATTTCCTCTGTTTGTTTTAAAAATGCTTGGTTTGCCTTTTTGTTGCCCCACGTTGGGCCCAGGTGTGCATTTCTATTTAATGATCCTATTTAGGACTCAGTGAGCATCTTCAGCTGGAGAACTCAGGCCTTTCTTCAATTCTGGAAATCACTTAGCCATTACTCTCTGCCTCATTCTCTTTATTCTTGCCATCTGGAATTCAAACTTGACCTATGTTCAGGATTATGTGAGTCTATTCTCAGCTTTCTTGAACTCTCGATTATATTTGTAAATCCTCTGCCTTCTGTGCTGCATTTTAGGCGATCTCCTCCATTCTATCTCCAGTTCACCCATTATCTCTTCAGCTGCTTCAGTGTACATTTAAATGATTAGCTGGCTTTTTAATTTCAGTCATTATATTTTTCCTTCTAAGAAATTTTGGCCAGGCACGGTGGCTCACACCTGTAATCCCAGCACTCTGGAAGGCTGAGGCACGTAGATTGCCTGATGAATCTGAGCCCAGGAATTTGAGACCAGCCTGGGAAACATGATGAAACTCCATCTTTACTAAAAAATATGAACAATTAGCCAGGCGTGGTGATGCACCTGTAGTCCCAGCTACTCGTGGGGCAGAGGTGGTACCTGAGCCCTGCACCCAGGAAGTCAAGGCTCCAGTGAGCTGAGATCACATCACTGCACTTCAGCCTGGAGGACAAGTGAGACTGAGTCTCAAAAAAGGAAAAAGAAAATTCTGTTTGGCTATTTCAAACCTAATTCTATTTCAAACCTATGTGTTCTTTTTAGAATCTTGTTATTTCCTAATAGTTTCTAATCTTTAGCTCTCTATTTTAAATATAATAATGTGAGAGTTTTACAGAATTCTTATATCTCAGGTCCCTAGGGTGCCGTGGTGGGTTGTAATTTTGTTCCCAATGACTCCTTGCCTTTTCCGTAAGGGAGGTATACAGCCTTGCTGTGGCCTCGGGATGTGCAGTGCTTCCTCTGAGACAATAGACTTTCTTCCCCAATGACATCAGTTTTGGGGTAACTTTTGCCAGCGGGATGTAAGCAGAAGTACCACATTTGAGCAGTAGCTTAAGAAGCATTTCACAGGTGGTTTATGGTACGGGTTCCCTCTTCCATGAGAATATGTTCCAAATAGGGGCTGTTTTATTCAGAAATGGATTTTAGGATGCGGAAGATGGAGGGAGCAGAACCAAAGCCAATATGCACCTGCTACACCTACTAGATAATGTTTCTGGGGCAAAAATCTTTGTTTTTGGAAGCCACTGGGATTCTGAGCTTGTGTGTAACACAACCTGTCTGATATGGTTTGGCTGTGTCCCCACCCAAATCTCATCTTGAATTGCATTTCCCCTAATGCCCATGTGTCATGCGAGGGGCCTGGTGGGAGGTAATTGAATCATGGGGGCGGCTACCTTGTGATCGTGAGTTCTCACGAGACCTGATGATTTTATAAGGGGCTTTCCCCTTCATGGCTCTGCACTTCTCCTTCCTGCCGCCATGTGAAGAAGGATGTGTTTGCTTCCCCTTCTGCCATGATTGCAAGTTTCCTGAGGCCTCCCCAGCCATGCTGAACTGTGAGTCAATTAAACCTCTTTCCTTTAAAAAATGGGCCAATACAGTGTCCTGGTGAAAACCGACTAAAACAGGCACAAACTTGCATTTTTGTGGGATCCTCTGGCACTCGCTCATGGTGTGCTATTTCCTTATGTGATTTAAAGTTTTTATTGTAAATTTATGTTCCCTGTGAGTTGTTTTAGTTTTTAACTGCCAGTCTCATGGACTCTGGGGGTGGGTAGACCTCTGCTCATGTGTATATTTTCTTTCTCCTTTCTTCTGTCGAGGGATCCATGATTTTCATACATCTGGGGCCTTTGTTCATTGGAGAACTTTTATTCCATGTTGATCTAGTGAGTTCAGACCTCATACCTGTATATGGCCAAGGCTAATGTGTTTAAATTTCCTGACGTACTTTTTTTTCTTTTTCATCCATAGCCAGGGGTAGACACAGCCTCTCTTGTCAGTTCCTACTTGATGAGCAGTTTCTTGTCCCCTTTCCAGGGTGGGGTGGCCCGCCTTAGGTCCTGCTTTATGCAGGGGTCTCAGTCTCAGTGTCCTGCCCTGACTTAGGGCCATGCCTTCTGCTCAGTATGGGCGCAAAAGCCCCAGACCCTCGTCATTAAGGCTGACGTCAGGTCAGATGCCCCCGGCTGCTCTGGCCCTGAACTCCCACTCTATTTCAGGCATGTGGCTCCTTTTCTTTCTTTTGATCCTGATCATGTCTATAACTTTAAAAAAAAAAAATGTACTTTAGCCAGGCGCAGTGGCTCACACCTATAATCCCAGCACTTTGGGAAGCTGAGGTGGATGGATCACCTGAGGTCTGGAGTTCAAGACCAGCCTGGCCAAAATGGTGAAACCCTGTCTCTACTGAAAACACAAAAATTAGCCAGGCCTGGTGGTAGGTGCCTGTAATCCCAGCTACCTGGGAGGGTGAGGCAGGAGAATCTCTTGAACCTGGGAGGTGGAGGTTGCAGTGAGCCAAGATCGAGCCGCTGCACTCTAGCCTGGGTGACAAGAGTAAAACTCCTTCTCACAAAAAAAAAGAAAAAGAAAAAGTATACTTTACTCAGTTTTTCTTTGCATTTGTAGTAGGAGTTGTGGGGGGTGGGAGCTGCCCAGGCCAGCTCGTCCTGCCAGGTGCCACATACCTGTGTGTGCTGCCTTGTGTATCTTCTCACTGAGGCTTCAGCTCCTACGTTGCGTCATTCCTCGGTGCCTGAAAGGGTGCCTGGGACACAGAGGAGCTCCGCAGATAGGGAGGAATTGATTTGAATGAATGAAAATTTAAAAAAGAAGGTAGGAGGGGATCCATGCAAGGGGCTGGTGGCTTCTCTCCTTCCTGATTCTGTTTCTTCGTCCTCTCCTGGACACCTGGGCTCTTACAGAATTGATTTGTGCAGTGTGAATGGAAAATAAATCTTGGGACCCTAAAATCACTAAGCCAAAGGGAAAAGTCAAGCTGGGAACTGCTTAGAGCAAACTTGCCTCACATTGTATTCCTAAAACAGATAGCTACTGAGATTTAAAAAAAAAAAAAAAAAAAAAGCTACATCCCTCCCTCACGAGAAATTTCCTTATAGACAAAGGACAGACGGAACTCAAAGTCCTCCCTCTGCTCACTGAGATGAATGCGTATCTGACTGCCTCCTTTGGAGAGGCTTATCAGCAACTCAAAAGATTGCAACCATTTGTCTCTTATCTACCTATGACCTGGAAGCCCCTCCCTGCTTTCAGTCATCCCACCTTTCTGGACAGAAGCAATGTACATCTCACATAAATTGATAGATGTCTCATGTCTCCCTAAAATGCATAAAACCAAGCTGTGCCCCGACCATGTTGGGCACATGTCATCAGGATTTCCTGAGGCTGTGTCACGGGCAGGCGTCCTTTGGCAAAATAAACTTTCTAAATGGACTGAGACCTGTCTCAGATATTTGGGGGTTCACAGCAGGGAATGAGAGAGGATTGGAAAATGCCTCGAGGAGAGAAGGGCTGGGAAATGGAGGCTGGCTCTGGGCAGACATGGGCTTCAGCCTCGTGGAGCTCTGTGGCTGCAGCAACCTCATTAGGCTGGAACTGAGGTGCCTTCCCTCCCAGGGGGCTCTTTTAATGGCCACGGAGCACTGGACGTGCTTAGTGATGGATGGCACTCAGAGCCCTGGTGGTTGTTGCTGTTGATAACATCTTGAGCCAGGTTCCTCCTCTTCTATTCTTAACTAATCCATCCATGTTTTATTTATTTTACCCAAACCCATCTGTGAGGAGACAGGGAGAGGCCACGGGCTCCCTGCAGGGGCTCTCAGGGGCAGGGATGACAATCTTGGGTTATGAGGACAGGTCCTTGCAGACTAAGCTTCGAAGTCCACTGAGTCTCCCCCCCAGCGCCACAAGATGAGCCACGGGGTCTCGCAGGCTGGGAAGGAGGTCGGGAGGCGCTTGAAATCATCGAGTGCACACTCAATTTGTTAACTTTGACTTGTAAATTAAAACCCCCAGTGGTACAAATCAGGGATGAGCCAAGTGAAAATGAGAATCTGCCTTTCCTTTCTGCAGCCTGGAATCAGAACTCCAACAACTCAAAAAAAAAAAAAAAAAATTGGAAAAATATTTCAATTACTATGTAGATGGGTTTTCGGTGTCTGGCCTTTCTGTCATCTTGGTTCTACATCCGGCGCGAGGAGCCTCAGCTGTTTCCCTGCGGATGGACCCTGCCGGAGGCTGGGTACCCCAAAGAGAAAAAAGGCAAAGATGCTGGAAGAAAAAGATTTTCCCTGGTGAGCTCAGGGGCCATGCACACCTTCCTCCTGAGAGATGACAGTCCCTGGGCCGCAGGGCAGGGGCTGGTCAGGGAGACCACCGCCCTCTCGGACCTGACTCCACATTCCATGGTTTGCAACTCAGAGCCTGGCACCTGGGATGAACCACAGCCACGCTCCAGAGCTGGGCTCGCCACTCACTCACAGGCAGGGTTGCATGCGGAGGCTGAGGTTCACCAGCAACCCAGAGTAGCCAAGGGGTGCAGCGGGAAGCCCAGGCTGCCCAGGCTGGAAGCCCACCCTCAGGTGGACATGTCAAGACCAGACAGCAGGTGCCGAGAAGGTTCTGGGGTTGGCCTGGGGCTACTGAGGTCCCTCCCATCTCTATCACATGTCGAAGTGTTCCGTGTTGTGTGTGTGCATGCACGTGTGTGTTTGGGGAGTCCATTTTGCAGGTGGCTAACTTCATTAACTGTGATTTCAGAGCTTCTTCCTCCACTGGCCGACCCTGTGCTGTGAGGGACGGGTTCGGGATGAATCTAAGACCCCTCTGTAAGCAGCCTCCTGGCCCCTCGAGCACTCTGGTCCTCCCCGTCTGTGGGTGTCTTAGGATCCAGATAGGATGTGACCCTTCCTGGGTCACTCTCTGCCATTCCTCCAAAATAGGCACTAAGATTTTAGATGAGACTTCCAAACAGGACTGGTCGCGTTGATTAGGATCACAGTGGCCCACAGAACCACAGCCTCCAGGGAGGTCCCTCTCTTCTTTCCCTAAAGGGTTCCAGTGTGGTGGGGGCACTGAGCAAAGTCCATTCAGGGGACTGGCATCCTGGCTCTGCTGGTGTTGAGTACACGTGCTCCCCTGCTGCTAGGTAGCCACGACCCGGACAGCAGGTGGGCTTTGTCCAGGGGTGTTTGGGGTACAGAGCCCGGGGTGACAAAAGTCTGAAGCTCTGCAGAGGACTGGGCTGCTGGTGGCCTGGCTGCTGGGGTTCTATTAGCAGGCAAGCTCTCCGAGGGTGGAAACTGAGTCTTTATCACTCTCCCAGGGGTTCCCTGCCAGGTGCCCCTGAGAAAGTTAAATCACACCAAACAATGCCGGCCACTCTGGCCCCAGGACGAGGCATAAGAAAGAAGATGATGAGTCCAGTCCACGCTGCTCCAGGGCCTCTGTGGGGCCGTCTTTACCCTTGACTGCCGTGGCCTGGTCTCTGGTTGGGTCAGAGCCCAGATGCCTGCCAGGGGGCTTCCCTGTATCCCATTGTTGTGGCCGGGGCTGGGGTGGGTGCAGTGGGAACTGCAGCCTGAAGGTCATTCACCTGCTTCAGAAACAGGACAGAGGGCTGGACTGGGTGTCAGAGGATAGCACTTTGAGCCAGATTTGCTCCTCCATAACCAGGGGGTGAGGGGAGCCTGCAGTCGGCCTCAGTTTCCCCAGTCATCCCCCATTCCCACCCAGCTCTAGGAGACCAGACACACACCTGGTCTCTGCATCCCACGTCAAATGCTCCGGTTGCCCTGGTCCCACTATTGCACACCCCTGTTCCCACAGAGGGTGGGGGAGCCAGGCCTGCATCACGTTCCATGCAGGCTTGAGGACAGGCCTTCCTGTTCCCCGCATGCAGCAGGTATCCCCTGAGCACCTGCTCTGTGCTGACTTGGGGCTCAGGAGTCTGGGATGTTGGGAAGCTTCTGTCCACGGGGAGGCACAGGATGGACATGAACGTGTTGGAGGAGTGGTGTGTGTGCAGAGAGAACCAAGAGTGAGTGAGGTCTCCTCTCTACTCAGGTGCACAGCAGTGGGGCTGTGGCAGGAAAGGCCATGTTCGCCACCAAGACCCCGCTGGCCTCACGTTCTGTTGTCGAAAGACACCTGCCTGCTTTGCGACTCCATCTCCACCGAAACGGTCCCTTGCTGCTGGCGCCAAGGGCTGGAGCTCCGAGGAGGCAGGCAGCCGAGGGAGGGCATCCTGGCCAGGAGAAGATGCAGCCTCTGCTGTGCAGCTTTCTGTTCACTGATTCATTCATTCCATTAACACAGAATGAGTGTCTTTCACTTGCCCCAAACTCCCTGGTGCCTCAGAACATCCAGCAGACAGCCCCCAGCTCTGCACCCGCCCTCTAGGCAGGAGACAGTGCAGGGCACGGGGCTTTGCGTGTGCGTATGTGGGAGGGGGTTGGGGGTCTCAAACCCAGAGCGGTGGGGACCAGCAGCTCTTAAAGTTGGAGCAGGGGCTTGATGAAAAGTTGGGGGGCATCTCAGAGAGCAGACACCAGGTGGACAGATGAAGACCCAGGGGGAGGGTGTCGCTAGGAATGGCTGCACGGGGCCAGGGGGTGGAAGGTGCAGGCAGAGGCAGGCGGGGTGTGAGGGGCTTAGTGCTTTGACCACCAGGAACCCTGCGTCTGTCTCCACTGATGCATTGGCCATTTATCCAAAGCAGTGGGAGGTGAATAAAGAGTTTTCCAGAAGGCTTACTGCAATAGCCATGCCAGTGGGCCAGATGGCAGGGGATAGGGTGATGCCTAGACATGAAGGGGAGTGCACCGCATTTGTGAAGGGCACATGCAGGGCAGGGGGGTGGGTCCTGAGGGCAGAGGAAGGGCCATGAGCGCCTTGGCCCAGGGCAGGACTGTGGAGTCCAGGGCTTCCCCATTCATTGTTGAGACCCCCCCGGGCTACACCCCTGCCCTCATGGAGATTGTGCCCTCATTGTGGGTAACAGATCACCAAGAGTTCAAAGCAAAGAAAAAGGGGGAGTGTCCCTCCTCCAGGAAGCTCCCAGCCTTCCTGACGAGCGCGGCCTCCCTTCTCCTCTCGGCTCCACGCCTTCTCTTTGCTTCTCCCCTTGCCGTTTCTCCTGATGGTCCGGGAAAGAGCAGAAGCCTGAAACTGGGACTGGAGGGAAGTTTCTAATCAATGTGAGCCTGAGGTTTAAGTGGCTTGGACTTATCCACCCCAAATGACAGTGATGTGTGAACTGAAATGTCACCAATGGAACCAGAACTGGGCGCTCATTAGCGCCCAGCTGGTAGCAGTGATGAGGAAAATAAAATCATTTCCCCACATGCTGCAATACTCCACAATGAGGCTGGCACCCCTGCTGCTGGGGGAGGGGGTCAGAGCATGGACTTGGTGGCCGTCACATCACTGTCCCCTCTATACCGAGGTCTCCTCTCTACTCAGGTGCACATGCTTACCCGTGGGTACTGGGTGCTGCGTGCTGGTGGTCTGAGTCCCAGCTGAGAGGCATCTCCCGCTGTCTTTCACCTGAAAGGGTCAGTGGACCAGGATCACACAGGCCACCTCACGGTGACACTTGCACTCAGCTTTGTCCTGGATGTGGGGACGCCGGCGCTGTGGTGCCTGCCCAGCGCGTCCTGAAACGAGGCCACTGCTCCTCTTTGGCCTTGCTGAACTGTGTTCCACACTGGCTGTCTTTCTTCCTGCATGTATGTAAAGAGATTGAAAAGTGACGATACCAGTGGGTTGGCGTAAGTGGCAAGATTGATCGGGGCTGTGCCTCATGATTCTGGGGAGAGGAATAAAGTAGGTGCTCGAGGGAAAAGGACCGATCCCTGCAAATGCCTGCAGGGGCCGTTTCGGTGGAGATCCCTGCAAATGCCTGCAGAGGCCATTTCGGTGCAGATCCCTGCAAATGCCTGCAGGGCCGTTTCAGTGGAGATGGAGTCGCAAAGCAGGCAGGTGTCTTTCGACAACAGAACGTGAGGCCGGCGGGGTCTGGGTGGCGAGCATGGCCTTTCCAGTCACAGCCCCACGGCTGCCTGCTTTGGCCACCTGCAAAATTTACATCTATTTCAGAAAATCTGGGCACGTTCCCATCCTCCTCTGGTACTTTGTGGCCACGGCAGTTACTTGCTCAATCAATTGACGTGCGTTTGGCATCCATGATGCCGGGTCCCCCAAGAGTCCTTGAGGCTCAGCCTGGCAGCAGGCGGGGAACTGGAGGGACTTTGGGTTGAGGCGACAGCTGTGGGAGCGGCTGGCTGTGTCAGGGAACACACCCACCCACAGGTGACATCCATCGTCCAGCTCCACTGAGCTCGGCAAAGATTTGTGCTCCTACAGAAGCTTTCCACTCGCAGCCCCCACATCCTCCTCAGGGCTTCCCAGGGGCTCCACAGGCCCACGAGCCCTGGCCTTGTCCCCTGAAAACTCCACCTCCTGGTCTCCTGGGCCTTTTCTGGGGACACCTGGAGGATGTCTCGGTAAACCCTGAGGGTGTGTGGGATGGTGTGTGCAACCGCAAGGCCTGGCGCGCAGCTCACAGCAGGGCTCTGCCAGTGGAAGTTGCCTCTTCTGGCACTGGGGTCTCCAGCGTGCGAGGCCACCCACGTGCCCACGTGCCCATGTGCCTGTTTGAGGCTCCGCACGCGAATCTACAGCTTAATTCCCATTTGCTGGGAACCCCATCGTATCTTTGCCCGCTCAGCTTCTCATTCACCTAGAAACGCCCTTTCTGCTTTGTCCTCCCCGCCGGTTGCCTGCCCATTATCTAAGATCTGCGCCAGGGCCAAGCGCTGCATCCCCTGGCCCCCTTTTCCCCTCCCCATGCCACGTGGTGCTTGACGTTCCAGCACATATGCACTTTCTCCTGTGCCCCCGACTGTGGGGAGGGCATGTCCCGGCCTCTGGGGGCTCCTGGGAGCATGAGTTCAGCTTGAGTGTGTAGCTTTCTGGCTGAGCACAGATCTTGAACGTATCAGACACTCCCTGTGCAATGGGGTGAACCAAGCATTTGGAGGAAGGCTTGATTCCTACGGGTGGAGTGGACACGTTGGGGCTCAGAACTCCTGTAAGCCTGCAGCAAGCTGACTGCAGTGACCGGATCCCTGCCATGCGGAGGGACCGTCTCTGGAGTTCCGTTACAGTTGTAGATTTCTGTGGACAAGGTTTCCTCAGAAGCCAGAGTCCTGAGAGGGTGTCATGCTGAGGCCGGCTGTACCTCTCCAGAGAGCCTGTTGTTAAATATCCCGGAATCCTGCAACAGTTGATGTGACATGTGTAGCTGGGAATCGGCCATGGTGGGGGCAATTGCACCAGGGCTATTGGTGACGACTGCACGACCATCCACCCCTCACCACAGGAGCTGGTTGTTGTCTCAGCACACTGCGGCCTGGCCCACGGCTGGCTCCCACCACAGCGGCTTCCTGTGTTTCCTCCGGGAGGCTTCCTTCTCCTAGCTTCCTCTGGGACTCTAGAGAGCCTCTTTCCTAACAGCCTTCAAGCATCAGTGAGACATTTTTTCAGCACTTGGTGTCCTAAGAAGCTTGCCCCCCGCAGCCACACCCCCGCCCGCGCTGGCCCTGGCCAGTGGACAGACGGCCTAAGGCAGTCATCTTGCTCTGTGGTGGCCCTGTGAGGGACAGTGGGTGAGTGGGTGGAGGCAGCCTTGTCATCCTGTGAAAGGCAGGCGTGAGGTTTAGCCCCACAGCGAGTTCTGAGCCCCAATGTGACTTCCCAGCGAGTCAGCTCCTGGGTGTCTGGGGAGCTGCAGGGCAGATGCCCTTCGGCTGAACGCACCCTTCTGTTTCCAGGCACCGTGTTGTGTGGTGGTTTCCATAGCCTGGTTGGAATCTGCTCACAGCCTGGTTGGAATCTGCTCGTCCACTGAACTGAACCCAGACACAGTTGACACTAGCTCTGCAGGCAGACTACCCGGCGCCTACCCCACAGCAGCCACCCCTGATGGTGCTCATGGGAGCAACCTGACACGGGCGTCTTTGAATCACAGGTGTGGCTTTTGTGGTTAGAGTCTGCCTCTCTCGAGGTGGCAAAACAACCTGGGCGGCGACCTGTGTCTGCTTGGCTCTTCATTAGATCATCAGCTGTGAGCTCAGCGACCAGTACCTGGAGGTCTCCTAATGTTCTGTGTGCGTCACCTCCGCTGTGATGGTTGTGTGAGTGCCGTCACTCCACAGTGTGTGTGTCACCTCTGCTGTGATGGTTGTGCACGTGCCGTCACTCCTCGGCTGTGATGGTTGTGTGAGTGCTGTCACTCCGTGGTGTGTGCGTCACCTCCGCTGTGATGGTTGTGTGAGCATTGACACTTCATGCTGTGTGCGTCACCTCCACTGTGATGGTTGTGTGAGTGCCGTCACTCCACGGTGTGTGTGTCACCTCTGCTGTGACGGTCGTGTGAGTATTGTCACTTCATGCTGTGTGTGTCACCCATACTGTGATGGTTGTGCACATGCCATCACTCCTCCACTGTGATGGTTGTGTGAGTATTGTCACTCCATGGTGAGTGTGTCACCCCCACTGTGATGGTTGTGTATTGTCACTTCATGCTGTGTGTGTGCTGTCACTCCACAGTGTGTCACCTCTGCTGTGACAGTTGTGTGAGCATTGACACTTCATGCTGTGTGCGTCACCTCTGCTGTGATGGTTGTGTGAGTGCCGTCACTCCATGGTGAGTGTGTCACCCCCATTGTGATGGTTGTGTGAGTGCCGTCACTCCATGGTGTGTGTCACCTGCGTTGTGATGGTTGTATGAGTATGGTCACTTCATGCTGTGTGCGTCATCTCAGCTGTGATGGCTGTGTGTGTCGCCTCCACTGCAATGGTTCCTGTATTCTTGCAATGATCATCTTGGCTCAGGTCACCTCGGATCTGGCATTTTTCCATTATGACTAGTTTATATTCTTACCCTGAGGTGTGGCAAAAATACTGAATCAATTGTTCTTAATTATGACCATCGTGTACACTTTGCATTGCAGGAACAGTTCAATAATGCTTTACAGTCCAAAGAGCCCTAGGAGCACTGCTCAATATCCCAGAGTGCAAGACTAGAGTTTTCCTTTTGTTCAACTCATAAACTATTCTTAAAAGTGCCATATTTTCCTGATTCAATTGTTGTTCTCCCTGTTTATGACTCTGTTCATTGTCCTGTGTCTATGAAATGAAGCCATAATAAATGCTAATCATGTGTTTAGAGCGTCACCTGCAGTCCTGGCTGCATGAAGGTGGCTGGCTGTGGGGCTGGGGGAGGCGAGGCCCTGGACAGAAGGCAGCAGTTGGGGTGAGCTCCCTCCTTGCCTGGCTGTGTGTCCCTGGGGACCTGGGGATCCTCTCTGAACTCCGGCTTCTGTCCGCGAAGGGAAGGGTGGACAGGGAGAGGGAGGGCAGTGAGCAAACACCCAACAAGCAGGCTTGGACCAGCCCTTCAGTCAGGGTGTGGGTTGCTGTTCTCAGTGAGACGCGTGTGAATGGAAGCCAGCTCAGACTCCTCCCAGCTGGGCAGGCACGGGCGGGACAGTCAATTTCTCTGAATTTGGGTTTCATCCTTTGTACAATGGGCAAAATCAACTCTGTTCTGGGCCGTCGATGGATGAGATGAAGGGACCTGAGTTCTTGTTTTGCACGACGTGGACCTCCTGGGAGGCCTCTGCCACCGGGGCCCTGGTTCTGGTGAACAGAATCAAGAACCTCCAGGAATCACCTGCCTCTGTCAGATGTGCTGTGGTACCTCATTGGCTAAGAGTGCTCTGTTTCCCTAACGAACCAGGAACTTGCTTTGACCTCGATCTGGGCACACAATTCACGGGGCCTGCTGCAGAGATAAAGCTGCTGCCATGGGAGATGGCACAGAAGCCCCAAATTCCTCCACTGCTTTAGAGGCGATGGTAGCGGTTGGGGCCACCTTCCCCCATGTCTCTCACCTCTCCCTCTGCAGGGACTGGAGTGCTCTTACCCTCCTGTCCCCCACAGGCAGCTGACTCCCACAGCCCTGCAGACCCCAGCAGGGGAACCCACCGCCCAGGTTGGGGACTCCACCCCATGTCTGTGTAGCCACGGCTGGAGGTGCAAGCTGGAGGATGTGCCCGAGGGTGGCGGATCTGCCCAGAAGTGCTCTCTCCAACAGCCTTGGCAGCTCCCGGAGATGCGCCGGCCAGGCCCTCATTTCAGGGAAGAAAAATGCCCCTGCAGCGTATAAAAAGGCCCAGCAGACCCCTGCCAGGAAAGCCAGGCCGTTCAAAGGGAAGAAAGATGCTTCCTGAGGGCGCCGGGCATGCTGACTAGTTTAAAAATCCACCGCTGCAGATATATGCTTTGCAATAAGCACAGATATTGGGCACAGGGCAAAGGCAATCATCCATTTCAGCGGCAGGAGCAGGCCGGTGGGGAGCAGCGGCCTTTATCTATTTATTCACTTCATTGGGAAAAGAGGCCGTGCAGTGAAATGGTATATTCATGGCCCGCCAGTGCCTCCCCTGGCTGTGGGCACAGATCCCATGCAGTGTTCTCTGGGGGCAGTACATGAGAGCGGTGCCACTCTCACCACCTCCCATGTTGGGGGATGGGCAGGGGGCTCAAAGGGTGTAGGCAGCCTGGGAAGTCCATGGAACTGGGGTGCTGAGGACCTGTGGCAGGCATGGAGGGAAAGGGGCAAGGGCCACCGTGCAGGCCATCTGTGCCCAAGCTGCACAGGTCTTCCCAGTGGGAATCCAGAGGTCTCCCAGAGCTGCTCCGACAGGATCATCCTGGGGGTGGCTGCAGAAATGGTGGGTACCTGGGATGGACAGGGCCTGGAGTGGTCAGAAGAGCTCAGCTCAGCCTCAGAACACCTGTCTTTAGGGCCTGGTTCTGCCGTGTACCAGCTGGGGTCTTTGGGATTGTTATTTGTCCCTTCTGAGCCTCCCTCCTCTGCTTGAACCAGAGAGTGGTGACACCTGTCGCCAGCCTCCTGAGTGAGGGTGAACCACAGAGGAGGTTGTGAAAAGTTCCATGATGCCCACAGCAGGGACCACTCCACGTGGCCAGCACCTGCCAAGCCAGGCCCTGTGCAGGCTATGTCCTCCCAAACAGGGCTGCCATGGGCAGTAACACCACTGCCAAGGGAAGCAGAGTCCAGAGATAAACAGGTCAGGCCTTGCAGGGCTGTGATTGATATAGTTTGGCTCTGTCTCCACCCAGATCTCATCTTGAATGGTAGTTCTCTAATCCCCACATGCCATGGGAGGGACCCAGTGGCAGGTAACTGAATCATGGGCGCCGTTAACCTCATGCTGTTCTCCTGAGAGTGAGTTCTCATGAGATCTGTTGGCTTTATAAGGGGCTCTGCACTTCTCTCCTCTGCTGCCATGTGAAGAATACGTTTGCTTCCCCATTCACCATGATTTTAAGTTTCCTGAGGCCTCCCCAGCCCTGCAGAACTGCGAGTCAATTAAACCCCTTTACTTTATAAATTACCCAGTCTCTTCATAGCAACGTGAGAATGGACTGATACAGTAAATTGGTACCACAGTGAGTGGGGTGCTTCTATGAGGATACCCAAAAATGTGGAAGTGACTTTGGAACTGGGTAACAGGCAGAAGTTGGAACCGTTTGGAGGGTTCAGAAGAAGGCAGGAAAATGTGGGAAAGGCTGGAACTTCCTAGAAACTTGTTGAATGGCTTTAACCAAAATGCTGATGGTGATATGGACAATGCAGTCCAGGCTGAGGTGGTCTCAGATGGAGATGAGAAAGTTTTTGGGAACTGGAGTAAAGGTCACTCTTGCTATACAAAGAGACTGGTGGCATTTTGGCCGTGTCCTAGAGATCTGTGGAACTTTGAACTTGAGAGAGATGATTTAGGGTATCCGGTGGAAGAAATTTCTAAGCACCAAAGCAATCGAGAGGAAGCAGAGCATAAAAGTTTCCAAAATTTGCAGCCTGACGATGCAAAGAGTGAAGAAAAACCCATTTTCTGGGAGGAAATTCAAGCCTCCTGCAGAAATTTGCATAAGTAACGAGGGGCACAATGTTAATTACCAAGACAGCGGGGAAAATGTCTCCAGGGCATGTCTGAGACCTTCACAGCAGCCCCTCCCTTCACAGGCCTGGAGGTTGTGAGTGGCTTGGTCAGATTGGCATTTCAGAAAGTTTAACAGATTGTTCCTCTGCTGATGGGAGCAGGAAGGTGGGGAGGAGGGAGGCTGGGAGGTGGCGGTGGCCATTGGCTCACTCAGTAGTGTTTTAGGGGGTCTGCTCTGGGTCACCCCCTGCACCAGGCACAGGGGTGGGTGGAGAGCAGGGCAAATGTGGCCCCTGCCTGCCTGCAGTGTGTCACCCAGCAGGGGAGGACAGAGCAGGTGCCAGACGAAGTCAGTTGTCGCTGCAGGGGAAGCCCAATGGATGCCTGGGAGCCATAGTGACTGTCCCAGCATCCAGGGCCAGGAGTGAATGCTGGTGGCATTCCCAACCACTGACTCCACCTGCCCACAGGCAGGAATACAGGGAAGGATGGGGGCTCTGGGCAGGTGGTCAGGGAAGGTCTCCCAGTGGTAGGATTGAAGCTGCCCTGGAAGAAATGGAACCCACCAACCTTCCTACTATCAATGTAGCAGGTGCCCTCTGCGTTCTACAGATGTGAGTTCCCACCCACCCAGGCTTCTGCCCAGGTAGGAAAAATGCGAATGGAAGTTGTTCTCCAGGCAAGGAGATGCGTGCAACAGGACATGGATATTAGCAAAACGCAGGATCTGTGTCTCCTGCGGCAGGGCTGGCCTTGCCATTGGAAAAAAAGATTTGGAGAAATAATTTGAATTTATAAATCCAATTCCAATGGGGTTATTGATGTGCAAAGAAGAGAATACGTAAATGTGTGGCAAGGTGCACACTCGATTAGCTCCCTGATTATTTATTTATCCCTAAGAAGCGCTTACCGGAGGATGACAAACATTTATTTTATAGATGGAGCCCAGAGGACTGACCCTGCGGAGAGAAATCGGATTATTAGTGCTCTGACAATTGAGTTTACACAAACTTTTACTTCCAGTTATTAAGAAATGCAGAGAATTTATATTCATGCGGCGCCTAAGTGCTCCAGGAGCCACCTGCTCCGTCCTCGGGCCCAGCCTGCCTACTCCACGTGGGCCCATCTGGTTGCTGCCACGCTGGGGCTGGGCAGGGGCAGCTGAGCCCACCCTCGAGGGGTGCGTCTTCCCCTCCACGATGCACTGCCTCATGTAGGTCACCATGGCGGCCTGTCCCCCTGGCATCCCCCTAACCCCGTGGGCACTGCTCTATTGAAGATCTGCTGCCTGCCAGGGAGGCAGCCCCCCACACTCGGAGCAAGACAGCCAAGAACAAGGTAAAATCTCTGTCCTCCCCCGCATGGAAATGGCTGCCCCACTACAGGGCGGACACCCACAACAACCGGCCAAGTCTAAGGGCACAGAGGAGAGCGATGAAGTGCATCTGTCCGCAAACCCCAGAAAACCTCCGTTCTACCCGCTCCACCCGGATGCGCACTCCCCCTCCTTCCCCGTGCCCCGCTTGCCTTTTACTCCTGGCTCAGTCCTTCATCCCCAGCAGTCGCCTGAAAGTTTCCCTCCTGTCACTCACAGACTTCTGGTGCCTCAAGGCTCATCTGAGACTCCATCCTCCACCTTGTCACCCCTCGGTCCCCACCCCATCATGGTGCTTGCTGTGTTTTCTTGATCCTGCTGTCCACCTATCCCCCTAGAAGCTGCTGTCCCAACCTCACCTGTGTCCCCTTTTTGGGCTGCCTACCTAGACCACTTGGCCTGGGCTGGCTCTGCCCGGGGGAGGCTGGGAACATTGGCGGGCTATGCCCTGGGGTAGCTCAGATCCCAGTGTCCCACGGCGGGGACACCTCCGAGGCTGGCTCCGTGCTCTCTGCTGGATGGGGTTGAACCCCCATTGTCCTTCATGGGAGTCTTCTCCTGAACCTTGCTGTGTGGGCTGCTTTCTCTTCTCTCCACCAGTGCTTCCTGGATGAAGTCCAGCATAAATGTCTTGTGCTTATCCCCATTCTGGAGGCTTCCAAGCAAGCGTAAACTCTGAAAGGGCAGGGGCCGTGAGTGCTGACTGCTTCTCTGGTCGCCGTCTCACGGCCTGCCACGGACCTGCGCAGGACAAGGTGGCTGCTGGAGTGAAGTTGTAATGCACACCCACGTGCTCCAGGGAGGGGAAATTTAGAGTTTTCACAAACACATCTTGGTGTTTAGACTTCCTTCTGAGTGTAAAGGCCCACAGCGCAGCAGAAAGGGCATTTGAGGAGAGAATGCTTAGGAACGCTGACACCTAGGAACTTGCTCTGAGATTTCACCACTCCTGCATCATTTCGTTAACCTGCCGGGTGTTCTTGATCGGCCAACGTTCAGAGGAAGGGCAGTTACGGGTCTGCAGCGGGGCCCTGGGGCAGGATGGAAGGAGGAAGGCACTGCCTTGGGCCCGGGCAAGGGCCGACTCTATGTGACCCCAGGAGCTCCCCTCTTCCACCCCAGGGACCCCACCTTTGTGTTCAAAGGCCCCTCTGCCTAACCACCTGGGCAGGTCAGCTCTTTCCCTCTTGTAAAATTCGTCATTTGCATTTACATGTTGTTTCCAGTGTTTTTGCAAGAATAACATTTTTATTTTTATGTGGTGAATCGTAAAATCCATCAATCGCCCCCTTTATGGTGCTTCCCTTGGATGTTATGCGTGGGAACGGCCTCCTGTCCCGAGGTCAGAAAAACATCGATCTCCATTTCCCCCCAGTCCTGCCGTGGTTTCTGTCTTCACCCCATAAGGCACTTACCTCCTTAATTGGCAAATGAGGTGAGGTAGGAGTCAAGCTGGAGATCTGCCCCAGAGGTGGACGATTCTGCAGCCCTTTATGGCCCTCTCTAAATGGAAATGCCACTGTACCAGCTCCTGAATCCTAATGTGTGGAAGTGTCTGTCCGTGGCCTTTCTTATCTATTATATCCTTGCCTTAGCATCAAACTGTTTTAGTTCATATTGCCTTATAGTCCTTTCCTCTCTCTCTCTTCAAAATACAGAAGGAACAGAGAATAAATAGCATGACTGAGGCCCATGCACCTACCAAGTAGCATGAGCAACTATTAACATTCTGGAAGTTTCCTTCAGTTATCTCTCTTTCATAAAACAAATACAGGGCTTCAGATAAAACTGAAGACCTCTCCAGGATTTCTTCTGTGGCTGACCCTCTCTGTCTCTCCCCAGAATCTGTCACTATCATGAAGTTTGTGTGACTTTTTTTTTTTGCAATCAACATCATGTATTTTTATTACATATATATATGTACACACACGCACACACACATATATGTCTAGCAATCACAATGCTGTTTTAAGTTTTTAAAATGTACAGATATAGCATTATATCTTATTGGCTTTTAATTATTTTACCAGTATTTTTGAGATCTAAAATTCATCGTTACTGATTCGTTGTATTTTTTTCAAATCACTCCATAGAATGTTATCTACCTATTTCTTGTGGACTGACACTTTCAGTGCTGTGGTGGACGTTTGCGTGGTGTCACTGGGGCAGATGGCATGTTCCTTTAGGTGCCTGCCTGGGAATGGAGTGTCTCACCTGCAGAGCATCCTCTGAGGATACTGGCAAAGTTTTTAGCAGAGATGTTGTGGCAGTTTATCCGCTGCTGGCTGCGCCCGTGTTCTGTCTTGCACATCCTCACCAATCCTCTGTGTGGCTAGAACTGGGGATGTTTACAATGCTGTTCACTGTGGTTTAGTCTCCATTTCCTTGGTCACTTAGAAAAGCGGGACTCCGAGTGGGTGTGGTGGCTCATGCCTGTATTCCCAGCACTTTGGGAGGCTGAGGCGGGAGGATCACCTAAGATCAGGAGTTCAAGACCAGCCTGACCAGTATGGTGAAACACCGTCTCTACTGAAATAAAATAAAATAAAATTAGCCAGCCCTGGTGGCAGGTGCCTATAATCCCAGCTACTCAGGAGGCTGAGGCTAGAGAATTGCTTGAACCCGGGAGGCAGAGGTTGCAGTGAGCCGAGATTGCACCATTGCACTTCAGCCTGGCTGACAAAGCGAGACTCCATCCACCACCCCCATCCATCCCCCAAAAAAAGGTGGAACTCCATTTGTAATTTCATTGACCATTGAACTTTCATCTTCCGTAAATCATCTCTGTGCTCTGTGTTCTTGCTATTGAGCACTTTGCCTTTTCTTATTGAATTATAGGAGATCTTTACATATTCTGGATACCAGTCATATGATGGTTTCAATGAAAACACCTTTTGCTAGTCTGTGGCACATTTCGAGTTTATTTCTGGTGCCCTTTTTCTCGTCAGAATTATAAAGTATAATCTCTTTGTGTGATCAGCACTTTCCCCCAGGTGTTGCGCTGATTGTGCATTGTCTAATGGACATGTTCTCACCATGAGAATACAAAGATGGTTTCCTCTATTTTCTTCTAAAGTTTTGTTCCCTGGCTGACTTTAATCCTCTGAAATTCGTATTTGCATATGGTGTGATATAAGGATATCATTTCGCTTCGCTTGTTTTCACCACGATATTTTGATAGCCAGCTTTCCCCTGATTGACACCCAGACCGCAGATCAACTTTCCGCACACGCGTGGCCATGCTTTGGAACTCATGACCTACCTCTGGTGAATTGTCTGTTACACACCCGTGAGCCAATATCATCTTATTTCAATTACTGAAATGTTATATTGATAACCCATATATATTGCATACATCTAAAGAGATTTTATATATGTTCTTTTTTTTACAGAATTATCTATTTTTATACATTTGCTTTTTATAGAATGTTTTCAATTTTTTAATATGAATATTCTAAACAGAGAGAAAAGCACGGAGGGTAATACAATGCCCTCTCAGGTACCTTCCCTCCTTGCTTTGTTAGTCTAACAGATTTTTGCTTCAGATCTTTTCTGTAAAGAAGGTTTGTTGCTGTTTTTAAATGAAAATGATCATTATGAACAGAGTGACACCCATTTGGTTCTCCCAACTCCCATTTTTCTTCTTCTTTAAGGTCATCCCATTCTGAACTTGTATCATGTTATATTTTTGCTGCACATGTCACATTCGTAAACAACTGATCGTATTTTCTTCAGGTTGCAGATATTTATTTTGAATTGATCCTGAGCTGGATACATGCTTTTATAGTTCATTCATTTTAACTGCTGTAGAGAGTTCCATTGTGTGCATAGGCCACACTTTTTTCATTCATTCTCTTTTTGGTGAACTTTTAATTTGGTCTGCTTTTTCCTATGATAATCAACCATTGTCCTGGAGCATATGTAGATTATTTTTTTTATCTGCATCTAAAGGAGTGACTTCTAGGTTATAAAAAAAAACAGATCCAATAGGCTTCCTTTATCCATGGGGAACATGTACCAAGACCCCTAGAGGATGTCTGAAATCGCAGATAGTGCCAAGCTCTATAGACATCATGGGTTTTTTTCCATCTAATAAAACAAACAAGGCAGCTCCTAAGTGGCTAAATGGGTGAAGAGTGTAGACAGCTGGACAAAGGGATGATTCCAGGCAGAACTGGAGAGGATGGAATGGCGTGGCTTGAGATTTCATCATGCTGCTCCCAACAGCATGCAATCAAAAACTTACAAATTATTTCTTTCTGGAATTTTTCATTATTTTTGGACCATGGTTGAACGAGGATAACTGAAACGGTGGGAAGTTTGACGGTGGCTAAAGGGGAACTACTATATCTTCACTTTTGCTATTAATGACCTCATCTGCAAAGTGGTTGTTCCAGTTCATGTGTCCAAATATCATGAGACACACATCCTACGATACCCTTTTCTCTCCCTCCCTGTTTTTTTCTCTGTCTGAGACAACTTCTAGGACATTTGCCTACATGATTAGGCTTTCTAAAGAACCAGCTTTTAGTTTTGTTGACTGTTTTCTTTTTTTATTTTATTTTTTGAGATGGAGTTTCACTCTGTCACCTAGGCTGGAGTGCAGTGGCGTAGTCTCGGCTCGCTGCAACTGCCATTTCCCGGGTTCAAGTGATTCTCCTGCCTCAGCCTCCTGTGTAGCTGGGATTACAGGCAACTGCCACCACACTCAGCTAATTTTTGTATTCTGCCTGCCTTGGCCTCCCAAAGTCCTGGGATTATAGGCATGAGCCACTGCACCCAGCCCTTGTTGACCCTTTTCATTTTGAACTTGCTTTCTGTTTATCAATGTGAGCTCATCATCTTGTTTATTTCCTTTCTTCTACCCTCTTCGGTCCATTCTGTTCTTTGTTCGCCATCAAAAGTAGAATATTTAGTTCATTTATTTTCCATCTTTCTTTTTTTCTTCAGCATTTGAGGCTATACATTTTCCTCTAATCATTCCCCATCTTGTTTTTCTCATTGTAAAATTGGGGTAATGATCTTGTCTAAATCATTCATTAATTTTGTTTCCTATTTATTGATTTGAGCTTGCTATCTTTACTATTTCCTTCCTTCTTTATTATTTTTCTTTTTCCCTTCTTGTGCTTACTCTCTTCCTTCTCAGCCTCTAAAGTGGAACACTCATTGATGTATAGTCTTTCTTATTTGCCACAGTGATATGGTTTGGCTGCGTCCGCACCAAAATCTCATCTTGAATTGTAGCTCCCATAATCCCCACATGTCATGGAAGGGAACTGGTGAGAGGTAACTGAATCACAGGGGCAAGTTTTCCTGTGCTGTTCTCATGAGAGTGAATAAGTCTCACGAGATCTGATGGTTTTATAAAGGGCAGTTCCCCTGCACAAGCTGTCTTGCCTGCCACCATGTAAGACATGCCTTTGCTCCTCCTTAGCCTTCTGCCATGATTTTGAGGCCTCTCTAGCCACACGAAACTGTGAGTCCATGAAACCTCTTTCCTTTATAAATTACCCAATCTCGGGCATGTCATTATTAGCAGTGTGAGAACAGACTAATACACACTGTCTTCAAGGGGATGCATTTTTCTGTGCTCACCATTCCAGGCCTCATATCTGTCTTTACTTTCAACAGGTTTCCTTTCGTCAGCCTTCCCCTCCTTCCACCTTTTCTGTGCCTCTAAGCCTAGGGGCCCCTGCTGTTTAGGGATTATCTCACCACTTTTTCACATTCCCTTCTCGAGCCTTTGTGAAACCTCACATCTGCGTGGGCATCTGCTGGCAGCATGACCCTCTTCCAGGTAAAGCTCTGAGAGGCCAGAGGCTTTAGCTGTCTTGCTCTCTCCTACATCCTTAGCACTCAGCAGGCATCCTGGGTCTTGGTAGAATCTTGAAAACATTGGTGAGTAATTTGGGGCAAGGGAGGGATAGAGAAGCATAAGTGGCTTGTCCATGCTGTGGCATGTGTCAGAATTTTATTCCTTTTTATGGCCAAATAATATTCCAGTGCATGCGTATACTACATTTTATCCATTTGTCTGTTGATAGGCATGTGGGTTGCTCCCACCTCTTGGCAATTGTGAGTAAGTTGCCCAGTACTTTACTGTGTTGACACACCACTGAGTTGGAGGAAGAGCCATCTGTGTTATCATTGCTTCCTCTTCACAGTTGAGGAATCTGATTCCTATAGGGACTAGGAGAATTTTATTTCTTCAAGGTACATGGAAAGTGGCAAAGACAGGTGGACCTGCCACTAAAACATTCAATCTGTGGGCTCCGGGATTTGGTCTGGCTTAATCATTATGGTATCCCTGGTTCTAGAACAGTCATTGACACACAGCAGATGCTCCACAAAGATCCGTAGACTGAGTGGCTGACCCCCAGGCCCCCTTCTGAACCCTTGTTCTGTAACCTTCTCCTAAACCACACTCTTTGTGCCTCTTTCTCGCAAGGGCTGTGTGACTATTGCCCAGACAGAGTTCTGCAGTGAAGACAGATGAGTCTCATGAATCCTCATCAGGAATTCAGAGGGCTGTTTAGCAGTTCCAGACCCAGGTCACCAGGTAGAAGAACACTTCTGCCTAATGAAGGTCACTGAGCCCACCTTCCTATGGCTGTTCTTACTAATGAGATCTGGAGGCTATACCTGACAGTGCTCTGAGGCCAAAAGGTTGTGCAGATTACAGAACTCTGATTGCAAATGAATGTGTGGTGATCCCTCCCTTGAATCAGGGAGCAGTTACTCCCTTGTAGTACCTCCTTATTTAAATAAGCTTGGAAAAAGTGACAACTCCAGTCAAACTTACAGCAGACTTTTTGCCCCCTCCCTTGGAAAGGCTGAAGTGACATGGTGGTTTCTAAGGTAACCAACAACAGACTTCATGATTATTAAGTGGCACAGTGAGCAGAAATGGCACGCCGGGCCACTGCAAGGCCACCCATCAATCTTGGATGGGCGCAATAGTTTTTCCTCCAAGGCCTTCTTTTGTTCCACTTTCCTCCCCATCAGTTATAAAGCAAGGTAATTCTAGCCAGATGATTCCCAAATAGGAGGTGCTGCTCTCCTTGTAGCTTTCTGGTTGGATTAATCTTGTTTATGCAGGTTGAGAGTGGAGGGAAATTTTTCACACAGCAGAATGGTCCCTGCCTTCCTGTAAGCCAGAAATGCCAAAAAAGCTGAAACCAGGGAAAAGCTGAAGGTCTTACATATGCATTTGCCCACCACTGCATCCTCATAACCCAGACCTGCCTGCCCCAAATGCCCAGTCTTACTTGCAGTGTAGACCACTACCTTGTCTTTCAGATTAAGTCTGTAGCTCCTGTGACACAATTTATTCTGTTCAACTTCAATCTCCCTAGGGTGTTGCACTTCCTGTTCTGAGTGTGTCCCACTTCCTATTCTATGTTCCACTTCCTGTTCTGAGTATGTCCCACTTCCTGTTCTATGTTCCATTCCTCTTCCAAGCATGTCCCACTTCCTGTTCTATGTTCCACTTTTTGTTGTATGCTCCACTTCCTGTTCTGTGTTCCACTTCCTGTTCTGAGTATGCCCCACTTCATGTTCTGTATCCTCCTTCATTTCCTATGTCCCACTTCCTGTCCTGTGTCAAACTTCCTATTCTGAATTATCCCTTCCTGTTCTGGACCCTTCTGCTTCAACAGGCACTTGAGTATTGGGAGTGCCCAAGGTCGTGTCCTTCATCTGCTCCTCTACATACTCACCTTGGGGCCTCCCACCTGGCTCCTGACACATCCTGGGCAATGCACTCAGGTCCAGTGCTATTTTTCCTGCTCCTGAAATATACCAAGATTGTTCCCAGCTCAAGGCTGATGCCCTTCTCATTTCTTTTGCCAATACATTTCTTCCCACAGTGACTCTTAAGGCTGCTTTTCCACAATGTTCAGGACTCATGTAAAATTTCGCCCATCCTGATCATCCTCTCACACTTCCACACCGGCATGTATGACCCCCATTCCTGCTTCCCCCGGCTCTAGATCCATGTTGTCCAATGTGACAGCCATGAACCCCATGTGGCCACTGAGCGCGTGAAGTGTGGCTGGTCTGCACGGAGATGAACTGTCAGTGCGAACTACATTCCAGATTTCAAAGGCTTATTTTGAAAAGAAGAAAGTAAAATGCCTCAATATTTTGTTTTTACTGGTTACTTATTGAAATAATGTTTTTGATCTATTCAGTTAAATGATCTATATTATTAAAAATTAATTTCACTCAAAGGGTACAAAGTTTTAAACAGGAGGAATAAATCTGGAGACCCATTGTACAGCATGGTGACTATAGTTAACAATAAGGAATTGTATTCTTGAAGATTTATCAGAGTAGGTTTTAAAAGTTCTCACAACAAAAATAAACATACGCAGTGATAGATGAGTTAATTAGCTTGACTTATTCATTCCACAGTGTATACATATATCAAAACATCTCCTTATACACCATAAATATATATAAATTTTAGTTGTCAATTAACATAAATTAATTTAAAAATTGATTTCACTTTTTAAAATACTTTTAAACATATGGCTACTATAAAATTTAAAGTTGCCTTCATGGCTCACATTTGTGGCTTATTATGTCTGTACAGCATAGCTCTAAAATGAAATGCCTGGATTTGCAGCTGTGCTGACTCATGTTAACTGTGAAGCCTATGAAATTTCCTTAACATTCCCGTGCCTCACTTTTTCCTCTGCACAGCGGAGAGGAGGAGATTAAGCATGTGAAGCGCTTCCATAGGGCTGAACGCGTCATCGTAAGTCCTCACTTAACATTAGCTATTAGTACTATTCATTTCATTTGTACATTTCAATGAACTTGTTTTATTTTCCCTCCTCATACTTAGTAGTCCATGAGATGACCTTGTTTAAATCATTTGTGCACTTACTTCTGTTTGGTCCTGCTTCTAAGTGTCAGCTCCGTTAACACAGGGACTTGCCTGTTTTGCACACAGTGTGTCCTCAATCCTATTCTGGGCCCACCTCACCATAGAAGCACAGGCAATGCATGCTGAGCAAATGAATACATGAATGAAGCTGTGCTGTGATCCCTCATGCCTTCTCATCCTGCCCTGACACTTGTACCCACTCTTTTGAAAAGAAGCCATTAGTGGGTGGCATAAGTACGTGTTTGTGACATGAATGGATGCATAAACAGAATGGCAGTGGTGGAGGATGGGGGAGAATGCATGAAGTTCTGCAGTGTCGAGAGGAGAGAAATACTCCCACAGCCCTGGCTGCATGCCCTGGGCCTGATGTGATCCCAGGTGAGGACGGGGTGAGGCTTCTGGGGGCTTGGGGAGAACGTCAGGACATGAATGACCTTCGTCTTTGTGCTGACACACCACTGCAGGCTCAGGGGTCTGGTTCTGAGAAAGGCATGAACATGGGTGAAGTTGGGTGCCACAGTCCGGGAGAGCCTGTTCAATTGAATTCGCCACCAGCATCAGCTGGGTGAGCTTTTGTGAGATACTCAGCTGCTGCTCAGAGCCCCTGCTCACCATCTGGAAATGAGGACGCTACACCTACCCAGCAGAACCTCTCCCCTCAGGGGAGAAAGGCAGCAGGAGGGAGGTCGGATCAGTGGGCCCCAGACACCCTGCCTCCCCAGCCTGTGGGGCCTGTGGCTGCTTCTCCAGCTCTCAGACCAACCGCTCAGTGAGGCATGAAAAGCCAATGATGATAGACTACTGCTTACCCCCTAAAGATGCTTTTCAATTAATTCTCATGAATGTTTCTTTCTCAATGACTAATTGATCGATTGAGTTCCCATATTGTTCTCTGAAGGATAACTATTTTCACAATTGCAGCTGCTCTTTCATTCAGCAGGCTTCCATCAGGGCCTACTTGGGGCAGGGCTGGGGCTGGGCGTGGAGACCCAGCCATAGTCAGTCCAGTCCTGGCCCATGGTCAACTCTTGTTTATCTGCTAGGGGAGGCAGCCAGGAGCCAAGAGGGTGGGGCAGGGCCTGAGTAGGGAGAGCCAAGTCAGCTCCAAGGGTGACCCAGCTCCTGCTGAGAATTCTCTGCCAGCAAAGAGGTCGCTAAGGGAAGTCCGGCCCTCCCCTTGTCCTGGTAGCTGGTTTGTCTGTTCCTGCCCTTCCTCTTGCCGCTCAGTTGTCAGGTGTTTTCCACCAGCTCCCTTTGACTTGGTCTTGCCTCTGCTGCTAAGCCCTTTCCTGAGGGCTTGCTGTCACCTTGCCAGCTTGCCTTTTAAGGCCTGACTCGGAATGTCCCAGCTCAGCCGTTGGGATGGTACTTTTGTGTGGCAATTTGACTGGGCCCCAGGGTGCCCAGATACTTGGTTAAACATGTCTGCTGGGTACATCTATGAGGGTGTTTCTGGAGGAGATTCACTTTGGAGACTGGCGGGCTCGGTAAAGCAGATGGCCCTGTACGTCATCCAACTCTGGAGGCCCAAGTAGAACAGAAAGGTTAGCAGAGATTTGTTCCCCTGGCCGACTGCTCAGGCTGGGGCATCAGTCTTTTGCCCTTGGACTGGAACTTATGCCATCAACTCTCCGGGTTCTCTGCCTTTGGACTCAGACTTGAACTTACACCACTGGCTTTCCTGGGTCTTCAGCTTGCAGACATTAGACGGTGGGACTTCTCAGCCTCCATAATCACACGAGCCCAGCTCCTTATAATCAACCTCTTTCTGGGTATCCTGTTGGTTCTGCTTATTTGGAGAACCCTGACCAACACCTCCAGCGACATGATGTAACCCCCAACCCACACATCCCCAGCCAGGCACATTTTGCTCAAAGCACAGAAGCCCCCAGAATAATGGAATCCAGTCTCATTCTTCATTTTAAAGAGGAGCAAACTGGGACCCAGGAAAGAAAGAGGTATCAGAAGTCAAGATGCCAAAGAGTTTGGGGAAGACACAAGCAAGCATGATAACTGCTGCAAACAAGGAATTAAATATCTTTGGCTCTGGTTCAAGGTCACTGGATCCTGTGGGTGACAGAGATGGTGAGAGAGGTGGTTGTCAACAAAGACTCTTTGCTTGATCAAACTTTTTCTGGCTCCTCTGAGCCTCTTCTGCACTTGGCCTTGGCCTGCTGAGCCCCATTTCAACAGAGTCCTGCGAAGCCAGTTTGCTGAGCATCCTTACATGCTTGGTATCTACCCCAGCTCCTCTTTCCTTCTCCTTGATATCTGATCACCTCTAGCAAGAATCCTACTGCACCAGTGTAGCAAGAATTTTCTACCCTTGATACCCACTCAAGCCCCTCTGGGTCATTTTCCATCCTGTCCTTGCTGAATTCAGAGTTGAGCTCAATCTCTCCTCTCTGTGGCAGTAGTCTCAAACAAAACTTGTCTTGCCATTTTAAACAAGTGTCTGATGAATAATTTTTCTATTACAGTGGGAGGATGATGGGGAACAATGGAGAGGAACGAGGAGGGGCAGGATAAAGTCTTTGTAAGGCAGAGGGGTTTGGACTTTCTGTAAAGATCACAGTGTGCCTTGCCCCGAGTTAAATGCTCAAAGGCTTCCAGAAAGAGAAAAGTCCAGGCCCTTCATCTGAGGACCAGAGGAACCACCTACGTGGTTTAGGGTGAGCCCTGAGCTGAGTTCAAGTCTCCTTCCAAAACCCCTGATCTGTGTCCTGGCTGGACCTCAGTTTCCCTATGGGTGAAGTGGACCAATGAGGAAGGTAGCCAGTGTTTCCTGCATGTTGCTGCCCAAGCTTCCTACAGCACCCGGGGGCCATGGAATTATAACTGGCTACTAGACTGTGAAGTACTGGTGAGATGGATGCTGACCCCAGGCGCTCCTTTTGGTGTGTCCTCTCCTGACACAGCAACAGTGGGGCAGGGTCTGTCATCATTTACGGATGAGAGCTGGGACTCAGAGAGGTGGAGGGCTCAAGGTCACACAACCACTTAGTGGCGGTGGGCCGAGCTGGGATGCAGCCTTCATCCCTCCCAGGCACGGCCTCCTTATCAGTGGCACAACAGATATGTATGGAGCCCCAGGCTTTGCTCTCGCATCAGGCCGGCATCTGACCCTCGGAACCCAGCCACTTCTCTCTGTAACTGCATCAGATTCCTTTATTCTTTCTGAGCTGTGACCCAGAAAAACCCCATTTGTGGAGCACAAAGCTTGCTGCCTGCTTGGAATTCACGAGCAAGCACATAATCGCTCCCTTTGGATAGCCCATGCTTCGGGTGGAGAAGGAGGCCCTGCCAGTAGGAACCAGACCAAATGGGCTTAAGGTGCAGGAGCACGTGGGGCCCATCTCTCTGCACCTGGGATCTGTAGTGCTCAGGATCTGGTACCGGGCAGGATTTGTTTTCTTGCTTTGAATGGATAAAAGATGGAGTCTTACAAAAACAATGGCCTGGGCAGAGAAGGCAGCCCCATTAGGAGACATGCCTTGGAGCTGAGCCCTTTTGGGGACAGCCTGGTGGGACATAGGAGCAGAGGGCTCCAGGAGAAGGACCGGGGATCAGAAATATTAAAGAGTCCTCAGAGGCAGGTTGACACTCCACCTCCACCTGTTAGAGATTGTCTGGAAATCTGGTGCAAATCCTGTACCCAGGAGTGGGGGCTCCCCAGGTCCTGAAGGCACACAGTCTTCATGAGCAGCAAACCAGTCCTGTGTAGTGGTGGACAGAACTCCCTGTCAGGAAAACAAATGCATTTCTCTGTTTTCCTAGAAGTATGGAAATCCGGGCTCCTGCCTTTTAGTTACAAAGCACCTGGGCCCCTTTGCTGGGCACTGAGAATCCCAGCAGGGCAGACCTATGCTGGGAGCTGAATCCATACTGATGACCAACCCAGGCCTTTTCCTGGGAGCTTCCCAGTCCAGTGAAGGGCACAGACTAGAAAGAGAAATGTTCCCAAAATGATGTGGCAAGTGCACGGCTGAACCCAGGAAACTAGCGTCAGAGAGAGAGAGAGAGGAGGTGGCTACTGGCCTAAGACCTGAAACAAGACAGTGATTTCAGCAACTTTCTAAATTGGAAAAAGAAGTTTAGACGGAAGGGGCAAATCTGCAAAGGCACAGTGTTGAGGTCCCCAAATATAATTGGTTGCTTTTTAGAGGCATAAATCCCATTCATGAGAGCACCATCCTCACGAGCTAATCACCTCCTAAATGTCCCCTTCTTAATTCTGTTGCATGGGGGATTAAGTTTCAACATGAATTTTGGAGAGGCCACCATCATTCAAACCATAGCAGAAAGCAAATCCTGGATGGGATGCATGGAGTAGCTCCACGAGGGCCCTGGAAAGGAAAAAACAGCAGGCAGATTGGTGAAGTAGAGAAGAATTTGAAGGAGTACCAAACTGGTGGTGAGGCCTCCATTTTATTTTCCTCTGCTATTGCCCATACTGGACTTGAAGTCAGCATAAAATATCAAAGAATGCACTAGTTACAGAGAAAAAGAGCTTAAAGAAGAACCTTTGATTTCTGGCCAGAGGAATGGGAAAGTATACACCAAAGGTCCAGTGACAGAGGCAAAAATTCATTATTTTTCCCCCCTTTTATTCATTTTCTCTTGCCCCAGCTACCCAGGCAATCTTTCTAGAGTGCAAAAGAAGTGGAGGCTGGAAAGAAACCCCAAACACTTAAGAAAGGCAATATTTTCCTATGACTAGAGGTGGTACTAGGAGCAATAGAATGAGTTCCTGTTCCTCTTTTTCCTCTCTCATTCTGCTGTTTGACCTAGACACAATGTGGTTTTGGAAAATAATAACAGAGCAGAAAAATGCTAGCCTCAGGTTTTTGACCCAAGGACTGCAAAAGGGAGCCCCAGGGAACCAAACAGTGTTGGAGACAACATGAAGAGGAAGGAGACCAAGGAGCTGTCCTATAAAACTATGTATAAACTCTTGAGTTCACCTTCAAGTTGTGCATGAATGGATCTGACCTTAAATAACAACCCAGGGACTTTGAGAGCTGAACTGTGGATTAGACCATTGCCCAAGTCTGAGATTAGCCACTTGATGGCTTACACACTGGAAAATCTTGATAGCACTGCAAAGGCTTTAAAAACTTTTCAAACACAGAAAAAATGTCAGACCTATGCTCTGAACATAACCAGGTTGATTATCTACTAAACAAAATCACCAACTATAATATAGTATTTTAAAATTTCAAGATATAATCCAAAATTAATTAGTATACAAAGAACCAGGACAAAGATAGCTTGTAAGGTAAAAGTTTATCATAGACACCAGCATCAAGATGACACTTACGTTGAAATTACTAGAAAAATACTTTAAAGTAGCTATCAAAACCATGCTCTATGAAGTAAGGGCAAACACTTGGAAACAAACGGAAAGGAAGAAAATCTTCACAAGGAAAAATAAGTTATAATGAAGAATAAAATAAAAATCTTAGGACCAAAGAATATAATAACTTAAATTTTAAATATTCAAATGAACTCCATAGCAGATTGGAGATGACAAAAAAAGAGGTAGGAAACTGGAAGATAAGTTAATATAAAGTATCAATTCTGAATCAGAAAGAAAACATTAAGAAAATGTGTGGAACCCCAGAGCCCTGTGAAAGAAAAACAAAGTTCTAACGTTTATGTATTAGAGTCCCAGAGAAGTAAGAACAAGATACAGGAAAATAAAAAATACTTGAAAGAAAATACTGATTTAAAACTTCCCAAATTTGGGGAAAGACATAAACTTACAGATTCAAGAACAAGTGAAGCTCAAAGAAATTCTCCACCAGAAAAATAATAATCAAACTGCTGAAAACCAAAAGCAAAAGCAAAAGCAAAAAAAAAAAAAAAAAAAAAAAAAACTATCCAGAGGAAGACACTGAATAGAATGTAAGGAAGTAATCATTCAAATGACTGCAGATCTCTCATGAGAAATCAGGAAGACTAGAAGGAACTAAGTGACATAACATTTTTAAGTACTGAGAAAAAGAACTATTGACCCAGAATTCTAGATTTCACAACAATATCTTTCAGGAGTGAAAGAGACAGATGAAGAAAGTTTAAGAGAACTTGTGGCCAGTAGACCTGCTTTAATATAAATGCTGAAGCAAGCTTTTCAGAAGTAAGAAAAATTATACCAGACAGATATTTAGAACATGGGGAATGAAGGAAGAGCAAAGGAAATGGTGACTGTCTAGGTAAATATAATGATACACTATTTTCCTCTTAAGTTCTTTAAAATAAGTATGACTACTGAAAGGAAAAATTGTAAGATTGAGATTTTCAATGATTGTAAATGTGATACACATAAATGCTACCACATAAAAGAAGTGGTAAAGAAACTATATGATGGTCAGGTTTCTATATTCCACTTGAAGTGGCAAAATGTTAATTCATACTTAACTATGAAAAGTTAAGTATGTACATTATAATTCCTACCACAATCACTGAAACAAATCTACACAAAAGGTATAGTATATGACTAAACAGATAATATACTAAAATATTAAAATAATGCAATCAAACAACAAAAAAGGTAAATAGTCTAAATACACATACAAGACAGATTAAAAGAAATTGGAAGTCATAAAAACCACATATATTGTGATTTCATTTATGTGAAATGTCCAGAATAGGCAAATTCATAGAGACACAAAGTAAATTAGTGGGTGCCCGGGGCCGATTCAGGGGAAAAGTTGAATGGCTGGTAATGAGTATGGAGCCTCTTTTTGAGGTGTTTAAAATGTTCTAAAATTAGATTGTGGTGATGATTACACAATTCTGTGAATATACTGAAAGGCAAGCAACTGTATAACTTAAATTAGTTAATTTTATGGCATTTGAAATATAGCTCATAATACTGTAAAAATTGACACATTAGAAAATAAAATAGTATAATTAATTATATTTTAAAAGATAATCAAAATAGATTAAAGACACAATGATATGGTGTTTAAAAATTCTACTTTGAGTATAATAATATGGGTAAGTTAAAAGTAAAACGATGGATAGAGATATATAATGTACACACTAATCAAAGGAAACCTGAAATGGTTATGCTAATACCATGTGTTGACTACAGAAGAAAAAAAAAAAAGATCAGAGACAAAGAGGGGCATTTCGGAATAATAAAAGGGCTAAATTACCAATCAAGAAGATATAATAACCCTAAATTGGTTTGTACCTAAAAATAGAGCTTCAAAATATATGAAGCAAAAACTGATAGAACTAAAAGGAGAAATGAACAAATTCGTAATTTTATTTGGAGATTTCAACACATCCTTGTTAGTAGTCAATAGAACAAATAGGCAGAAATCCTGGAAAAATGTGGAAGACTGAACTGCACCTTTAGTCCCATCAATATTTGACAAAATTCAACTCCTTTCATGACAAAAACTGTCAACAAACTAGGAATAGGAAATGTCAGAAATTTTCTTCACCTGATAAAGGATATCTTCCAAAAACCTTCAGTTAACATCATAATTAATGAAAATCTCAATGCATTCTTCCTAAGATTAGGAATAAGACAAAGGATGTACATTTTCATCACTTCTATTTAACATCAACTACTAGAGGTTCTAGGCAGTGCATTAAAGCAAAAGAAAGAGAAGAAAGAAAGAGCATACACATTGAAAAGGAAGAAATAAAATTGTCACTATTCACATATGATGCTATTATGTATATAGAAAATCTTAAGGAATCTTTTAAAAAGTTGCTTCAATAAATGAATTTAGCACAGATACAAGATAAAAGGTCAATATACAAAAAAAATTATATTTTTACATATTAGCAATTAGCATTTGCAAACCCAAATTAATAGAAATAACACTACTAAAAATAGTTTCATACAAAGTGGAATACTGGGCTGTAAACCTAATAAATATGTACAGAATTAGTATGCTAGAAATAACATGGATTAAGAAATCAAAGACCTACATAAATGGAGAGATACTATATTCATGGATAGGAAGCCTCGATATAGCTGAGATAAAAATTCTTCCCATATGGACCTATAGATTTAATGGGGTTTCAACAAAAATCCAGGCTGGGTTTTTGGTTTTTGGAGACATAAACCAATTCTAAAATGTGTAAGGAAAACCAAAGGAACTACAATAGCCAAAACAACTTTTAAAGAGCGGAATCAATTGGAAAAACTATACTACCTAATTTTAAGACTTATTTTAAACAATAGTAATCAAGACAATGTGATATGGCAAAGGGATAGATCTATGAATCAAAGGAACAGAATGGAAAAGACAGAAACAGGCCCACATCAATATGTATAATTGACTCCCAACTAGAGAAAGGATTATCTTTTCAACAAATGGTGCTGGAACAATTGGGCATTTGCATGTAAAAAAGAACCTGGATTTAAACTTTACAATTCAGACAAAAATTAGTTCAAAGAGAGTTATAGATCTAAATGTAAAAGTGCAATTATAAACTTTTTAGAAGAAAAATTATAGGAGTAAATATTTACAACCTGTAAGGCAAGCAACACCAAAAATATGGCTTATAAAAGATAAATAAGACCTTATCAAAACAAAAATTTTTGCTCTGTAAAAGACCTTGTTAAAAGGATAAAAAGACAAATTCCAGACTAGGAGAGAGTATTTGCAAATCACATATTTGATAAAAAGACCTCTATTCCGAATATATTTTTTAAAAACCTCTCAAATTCAACAGCTAGAAACAAACAACTCAATGGAGATAAAAATAAGCATAAGATTTGAACAGATGCTTCATCAAGTTAAGACATACAGATGGCAAAAAGGAACATGAAAAGATACTCAACATTATTAGCCACTGGGGAAATGCAAATTAAAATCACCATGAGATGTCTCTACACACTTATTGTACAAGGTAAAATAAAAAATCTGACAATATCAAGAGCTGGTGAGGATGTGGAACTACTGGAACACACATATATTGCTGATGTGTCATATATTGTTGAATGAAAAAGAGTACACAGAGCTATTCTGGAAAACAGTTTGGCAATTTCTTATAAAATTAAACATGTACTTAATGTGACCCAGCAATCCAATCCCATTCTTAGATATTTACTATGGAGAAATGAAAGCTCTGCACATGTATGTTTACGGCTTTATTCATAATCATGAAAAAATGTAGAGAACCCAAGGGTCCTCTAGCAGGTAAATGAACAGACTGTACTGCCTGCATGTGATGCCGTCTATGTGGCAATAAAAAAAAAATGAATATTTATAGATGCAACAACATGGATACATTTCAAGGCGGTTAGGCTATGGGAAAGAAGACAGGCTCACTGTGTGATTCCACTTACATCATCCCTAGAAAGGCTAAATGAGAAAGGCAAAGAATAGCTCAGTGGTTTCCAGGTGATAGGGGTTGGGGGAAGCTTCAGGGAATAATTTAAGGGTGATAAGATTGTTCTCTACCTTGATTATAGTGGCAGTTACATGAATCTATGTGTGTTAAATCTCATGGAACTGTAAACCAAAAATAAAGTCATTTTACTGCATGTTAATATTTTAAAATTTTTACTATAAATTATTTATTAGAATTATTAAATAAGTGTTCTATGGGCTCCTACTACAACTTTTTAAAATATTTGTTTTATTTCAATAGCTTAGGGGTACAAATGATTGTTGGTTACCTGGATGAACTGTATAGTGGTGAAATCTGGGGTTTTTGTGCATCTGTCATCCTAATAGTGTACGTTGTATCCAAAAGGTAATATTTCATCCCTTACCCCTTTCCCACCTTCCCCCTTTCTGAGTCTCCAATGTCCATATAACACTGTGCATGCCATGGAATAGCAAAAGCTTAGCTCCCACTTATAAGTGAGAACATGTGTTATTTGATTTTCTGTAGCTGAGTTACTTCACTTAGGACAATGGCCTCCAATTCCGTCCAAGTCGCTGCAAAAGACATTATTTTGTTCTTTTTTTTTTTTTTTTTTTTTGACTGAGTAGTATATATATACTTAAAGCATTGCATGAGGACCATATAAATATATATCATATTTATATATACATTAAATATACCATATCTATCTATCTATCTATTTATATATCTCACATTTTCTTTATCCACTCATTGGTTGAAGGGCACTTAGGTTGATTCTGCATCTGCAATTGTGAATTGTGCTGTGATAAACATGCTTGTGTAGATGTCTTTTTTACGTACTGACTTCTTTTCCTTTGAGCGGATACCCAGTAACGGGATTGCTGAATTGAATGGTAGATCTACTTTCAGGTTTTTTGAGAAACCACCATACTGTTTTCCATAGTGGTTGTATTAATTTACATTCCCACCAGCAGTGTATAAGTGTTCCCTTTTCACTCATATCCATACCAACATCTATTGTTGTGATGGTTAATATTAGTTGTCAGTTTGATTGGATTGAGGGATGCCTACATGGCTGGTAAACTATTGCTTCTGAGTGTGTCTGTGAGGGTGTTGGTAGAGGAGATTGACATTTGAGTCAGTGGACTGGGAGAGGAAGACCCATCCTCAATGTGGGAGGGCACCATCTACTTGGCTGCTAGCACAGCTTGGGGAAAGGAGGTGGAGGATTGTGGCATGACCTTGCTTGCTGGGTCTCCTGGCTTCCTTCTCTCTCCCGTGCTGGATGCTTCCACCTTCTCCCCCTGCCCCTGGACATCAGGATCCAGATTCTTTGGCCTTTGGACTCTGGGACTTGTACCAGTGGCTTCCCTGGGGGCTCTGAGGTCTTCATCCAGCAGACTGAAGACGGCACTGTCAGCTTCCTGGTTTTGAGGCTTTTGGACTCAGATTGAACAACTGTTGGCCTCTCTCTTCCTCAGCTTGCAGATGGCCTATTGTGGGGCTTCTCCTTGTAATTGTGTGAGCCAATTCTCCCTAATAAACTTTCTTTCATAGATAAATAGATCCTATTAGTTCTGTCCCTCTAGAGAACCTGGCTCATACAATTGTCTTTTGACTTTTCAATAATGGCCATTCTGGTTGGAGTAAAGTGGTATCTCATTGCTGTTTTAATTTGCATTTTGCTAATGATGAGTGATGTTAAGTATTTTTTCGTGTTTGTTGGCCATTTGTATATCTTCTTTGAGAAAATGTCTGTTCATGTCGTTTGCCCATTTTTATTGGGATTATTTGTTTCTTGTTAATTTCCTTGGGTTCCCTGTAGATTCTGGACATTAGTACTTCACTGGAGGTACAGTTTGCAAATATTTTCTCTCATTCTATACGTTGTCTGTTTACTCTGTTGATTATTTCTTTTGCCGTGCAGAAGCATTTTAGTTCTCCTAGGTATGATAAATGAATTCAGTAAACTCTCAGGTTACAAAATTAATGTACACAAATCAGTAGCACTGCTATATATGAACAACAATCAAGCTGAGAATTAAATCAGGAACTCAATCCCGTTTACAATAGCTACAAAAAAAAAAAAAAAAAAAAAAAAAAAAAAAAAAAAAAAAAAAAAAACACCTAGGAATATACTTAACCAAGGAGGTGAAAGTGCTCTACAAGGAGAACCACAAAACATGGCTGAAAGAAATTATAGATGACAAACACAAATGGAAAAATATCCTATGCTCATGGGTCAGAAGAACCAATATCATGAAAATGACGATACTGCTGAAAACCATCAAACATATTCAATGCAGTTCCTATCAAAATGCCAATGTCATTTTTCAAAGAATTAGAAAAAACAATCCTAAAATCCCTATACAACCAAAAAAGATTGTGAATAGCCAAAGCATCTTTAGGAAAAAGAACAAATCTGGAGGCATCATATTACCCAACTTCAAATTATATTACAAGGCTGCAGTAACCAAAACAGCATGGTACTGATATAAAAATATCATAGACCAATGGGAACAGAATAGAGAACCCAGAAATAAATCCAAATATCTACAACCAACTGATCTTTGACAAACCAGACAAAAACAAATATTGGAGAAAGGACACCCTGTTCAATAAATGGTGCTGGGAAAACTGGATAGTCACATGTAGAAGAATGAAACTGAAGCCCTATCTCTCACCATGTATAAAAACTCAAGATGGAGTAAAGACTTAAATCTAAGACCAAAACCCATAAAAAGTCTGGAAGAAAACCTGGAAAAAGCTCCTCTGGACATTGGCCTAGGCAAAGGATTTTTGACAAAGACCTCAAAAGCAAATGCAATAAATGCATGTTAATTATTAAAATTAAAAAATTTTAAAACATGATATAATGTTATAAAAATGCCTGGCTCATACATATACACAATACTTCTTGGCTTCATGCTTCTTTTTGCTGGTTAAAAACATGATTCAAAAGATTCTATTGTATTAATGTGCGATGAATGAACATTTGTGACCAGCAGCACAAAGAGGCCACCCCGGTTTCTAAGCAGCTTCCCAGCCTCTACTTTCACCTGACAATACCAGAAGGGCTCCCTGGAGTTTACCTCACCACCCTGTATCCCAGCCTCAGGGGGGCCTGCTGCCCTCTCATAAACTCATTGTGGTTGGGTTTCGGCAGCTGATAATGGTCATGACACCCCTAATGGAGATTCTGGAGAGACAAGGCCAAAAGTAGTCTGACTCCACCCTGCCAAATCTTTGGGCTACTTTTTAAGCTTCTTGTGTCCCTGTGATGCATTCCCCCCAGCGTGCTCTCTATACCCCAGTTAGGAGCCCTAAGGGGACAGCAGGGTCTCTGTCTGAGTCACCTCAGTGTCTGTAGAGCCTGGTCCAGAAAAGACTGTGGATGAGGCAGAAAGGTGCTCAGCAGAACAGCCCTGCCAGGCTGGCCATGTCCTCAGACCCCAAAGGAGAGCTCTTTGAGGGTCAAGACCATGTCTTCTCTAGCCTTATAAGCAAGCCCTAGTGGGTTCCTTTCAGGCCCGGTGATGGTGGTGTATGAGGCAGCACCAGGACCTGCTCTAGGCTGAAGTCAATGTATGGCCAAGGGTAGAGCTGTTGCCTGCCTCCCTCCAGCAGAGGAAAGGGCTCCTGGGGGGTGTTGAAAATTTGAAAAAATATTCAATGCCACTTGATAAAGCATTCAGAACCACTGAGATAGCTGTAGGGACTACTGAAATGGGATTTTGCAGTGGGAAAGGGATTGGGTTTAACTTCAAATACAGCACAGGGAAGCGAGAACTTACAGCCAAGGAGCAGGGTGGGAGGGAATAGATGGAAAAATACTAGGAGGAAACATCAGGGATCAGGGGATTCTGGCTAAAGTGACCTAACAGGATTCTTGCCGAGGACAGGCCAGGGTGACCAGACATCACCTGGAGAATGGTGGAGGATGAGGAACTGGGTCAGATAGTGAGGGTGTTCAGATATCAAAGGTGGGGGGAGTCTTGATAAATCTGAATTTTTCAAGGAAGTACACAGCTGGGGTTGGGTGGGGGGGGCGTGATTCAAGAGCCTGACTAAAGTTTGGACAAGCAAAAAATTGTTGTCTGAGAACATGTGCACACTGGACCCAGGCCCACTCTTCCCCTACCTTACTAATGAAGTGCCCTTGTGCGTCCTGGTGACTCTTCATGAAGCAGGAGTTAAAGAACAAATCAGCACGAAATAATATTTTTACTAAATTTCTGCTCTCCAGCCTGTGCAGTTGTATCAACTTGTTAGTGGGCCTCTGGGAACGCCACGGTGCATACTGATGTTGGTTCATGCCAATTACGAGGCTGAGTGATGAAATAGCCTTGTATCATTTCACCAGCGCATGGGAACAGCAGGTGAATGCTATAGTTTATGATTTTCAATTATAAATCAAATAGACTGAGTTCTCGCTTCTCTTAATAAAGGCTGTAAAAGCGCTGAAGTGTGGACAAGCTTCTGCCTGGGAAAGAAAAACAGGTTGCGTCTATAAGCTATCACTTGTGTGGTGTTTTTGTTTTTGCCACCGTCTGGTGTATTTAGTGTTTGGAAGGACATTTTAGAATATGTGTGCTGGGAGAAGCGAGAGGCAAGAGGGTCCTATTAATTACCTTGGATGTGCTTGGACAATATACACAACAGACAGAGTCATCTCAGTGTCCCTCTGCTCCTCCTAATCCGGTCTTTGCAGTCCCATGGGAGGTTCTTCAGCAGAAGAGGCCAGGGCATTTACAGTGGACTTCTGGGGGTCATTTTCCCACTGGACCAAGAGATGACATGGTGTTTTGGGTTTGTCATTAGTTCAAGAGTGTATGGAAAACCAGAGAGAACGGGGAGCAATGCCAGTTCTGTCCATCTTGAGAGAATTTGATGGTTTCCTTTGAGCATATGACTCTGCTTGGATAAGCCAATTAATTCTGAGCAATGCTATGGGTTGAATGTACCCTCCAAAACTCATGTTGAAATTTAATTACCATCATAATAGTGTTGAGAAAAGATGATTAATGGATTATTGTCATTATTGCAGGAGTGGGTTATTGCAGGAGCTGGTTGATTTTCACAGGAGTGGGCTCCTGATAGGGGATGTGTGCAGCCCCCATTTTCTCTCTGTCTCTCACACTAACTCATCATATGATGCTTCTCTATGGATGACCCCGATCAGATGCCAGAACCATGCTCTTCGACTTCACAACCTCCAGAGCTGTGAGCCAAATAAACCTCCATGGTTTATAAATTACCTATTTTGTTGTACTTTGTTATAGCAGCAGAAAATGACTAAGACAGTCAATGCTCCTAACTTCTCCATTCCCAACTTGCTTCATCTACAAATGATGACAGTAATAAATATCTTGACATAAAACATGGCTGCTCACAAACCAATTCCTGGGCAGCAGATTAGTGTTGGAAGGGGGAAAAATGGACTGGTTCAAGAGACAAAAGAACACCTGAGATGCAGTAGACAAAGGATGGAGAGCCAATATGTGTCTATTTGTGTCTAGTTGAAACACTTAAAGAAATAGAATTGAAGCAAACATGGAAGAGAGGGAAGATGAGTTTCCTGCCTTGAGGAAACAGCTCATCTATCAGGTGGAAATGGCTTACCACATTAAATTTGAAATGAGATATATCCAGTGAAAATCGTAAACTCTAAGGATAAAAAATACTTGGTAAAAACCTCAGGAGAAGAGAGAAGCTATGACAAAATGAACAAAAATTCTTTTGGCCTTAGATTTGTCTTTGGCTACATCTAATGCCCAAAGATAATGGGACCACCCCTGCCAGCAACTTTATCAAGTGTGTTAATTGGTTTTTATGGTAATAAGCCAAGGGCCTAGGAATTTCAAGACCTTAGAGCCAGTCTTGCTCTGCTCAGGGTCTCATCAGGGCAGTGTGTGCAAGAAAAGATAGCTGGAGGATGAATGGTGGTCCCCAGGGCAGGTGTCTCTGAGAGCTGGAGCAGGGTAGCCCCCACTTCTTATCCCTCAAATCCTTGATAACTGAGCCTACTGAGAAGGGAGCTGGAGCAATGAGAAAATGGAGACCTGATGGTACTAGGATTCAGGGCCTTTGGGAAGTGATGAGGTTGTGAGGGTGGAGCCCTCATGAATGGGATTAATGCCCTTATAAAAGTGACTCCAAAGAGCTACTGTGCCCCTCCCACCATGTGAGGACACAGTGAGATGGTGGCAGTCTTCAGCCTAGAAGAGGCCCTCACAGAATCCAACCATGCTGGCACTCTGACCTTGAACTTCCAGCCTCCAGAACTGTGAGAAATAAATTTCTGTTGTTTACAAGCCACCCAGCGTATGGTGGTTTGTTATAGCAGCCTGAATGGATGAAGATATCCTTCTTTTGAACTCTCAGGGACTTAAAAGCCAAGACTATGTAGCCATTGCCCAGTCCAGAAACCTCTGTGAATCTGAGGAGTTCTTTAGACCATGACCCAATACTTCCTCATTTCTCATACAGGCAGCACTAAAATAGAGTGTCAAATGAAAACAAATGTGTATTTAAATAAGGAGAGACTTCATGCAAAAGGATTATTGTGATAAAAGGAAGGGGGGAGCTATTGCAGTAAGGGGAACAATCTGACAGTAACAGCTGCAGGCATCTCAAAGTTCTGTTGGAAAGAAACTTTCTTTTATGGGGAGAACGAGACAAGGCCAAAAAATAATTGCGTGTGGGGGAGTGGGTGGTGAGATCAGGGTTAATCAGTTGGGGAAAGTCTTTCCTTGCAGTCATTTAATTATGGGGAGGGGCTATTTAGGAGGGGCTGTTTGCTGGCTCAGGCTGAAGGAGGGTCAACGTTCTGGGTCCTGAGGGGAGGGAGAGGAGCTGAACTAAAGTTTAATCGAGTCAGTTAACAAGTCTCTTTGTTCTGATTGATCAATGGGATAACAGTTCAGGTCATCATTAAGAGGTGCAGAATGAGAATTTGGAGGGTGTGTCTGGCCTTGTCTTGGGTAAAGAAGGGAGCATCCATGAGTCTTATCTGAATCATGTGGGGAGGGGATCTTCTTTGTCATAAGCAGTTTCCTGGAACACAAAAGGGTGAGATGATTTCCTAATACTCATTGTTTTCCAGGAGCTCAGGGCTCAGGTAAAGTCTAACGTTGTCAACAACTTAGGTCCTGATGGTGGTGATGATGATGGCAATAATGATGATGATGATGGTGGTGATGGCGATGATGGCAATGATGATGATGATGGGGATGGCAATAGTGATGGTGATGGTGATGATGGCAATGATGATGATGATGGGGATGGCAATAGTGATGATGATGGTGATGGTGATGATGGCAATGATGATGATGATGATGGTGATGATAGTGATTATGATGGTGGTGATGATGGTGATGGTACTAATAGTACCATGATGATGATAGTGATGATGATAATGATGTTGATGATGACAATGATCATAATTATAATGATGTGACATTCTTATAAGTTTTTCATGTGTTTTGTTTGAATTACAAGGTAAATACTACCATCCAACTTTATGGAACTGAAACACAGATGATTGATTAACTTGCCCAAGGTTCTGTCACTGCCTGTTTTTGCAGAAAGTTGGGTTTATACCAGGTGACCCTGCTCCAGCACCCACAATCTTGCTACTGTGCTCCACTGTTGCTAAAATGGGTCAAAGGGAGAGTATGACTTAGTATAGCCCCAAGGCCATACTGCCTGCCAAGCCCCAAATGAACCCTGTATTCTAATTCCTATTATAGCTGATCAGAGATAATTCCACAAACATTACCAGATGACAGCACAAATTACCCCAGCTTTGAACAATTTGAATTCACTTTTATTAATACATTCCTACCAATGCATGAAGTCCCTGAATTAGTTTCCTAAATGTGCTGTAACAACTAACCATGAACATGGTGGCTTAAAGCAACAGTTTATTCTCTCACAATTCTGGAGGCCAGAAGTCAGAAACCAAGGAATCAGCAGGGCCATGCTCCCTGTAGAGGCTTCAGGGGAGAAGACTTCAGTGGGTCAAGTTGCTGTCTGATTTTCTTGAACCTGGTGGGAGCCTAAGGTTTCTCCAGTTCATGTGGCTGTGGGAGATAGACTTAGAGTCTTCAGAGGTCAAAGAGAAACCAACAAAGCTGTCACCACCTGCAGCCCTGAAGCCATTCCTAGGCTTTGCCCTTCCATGGGTTGCCTCTCTCTCTAAGGGTCTTGTTAGCTTTCATGACATTGGCTGCATCTCACATGTTCCTTTCTTTTTTCTGCTTTACCTTTGCAAACTCTCCTGTCCCTTGGTCACGACAGACAGGTAGGATTGGACATGGACTTGGGAAGGCTGGGAAATAAAGGAGGGATCCCTGATCCCGGAAGTCTCAGCATCCCTTGTCCATGAAAAACACTCTAGCACTGAGCCCAAGGCTGCTGCCTCTGCTGGCTGCAGAGAGGCCTGTCCTGTCCTCGAATGAATGATTTTTCTCACAAAATACTGACATATGCAAGACCACAAGTCTATGCCTGCACAAGAACCTTGGATACCTCATGAGACCCACTGCACCCAATGCTAACTGCTCTGCGTGCACCTCTGGAACCTCACTGGTTACCAAGATGCTGGCTTCCATGTGAGCTTGAGGTAGAGTTAAGAAAGAAAGTCCTAACAAGGGAGGGATCCCCTATGTCCTAATCCTCCTCCCAGCCTTCCAGCTTGAGGGAGTCATACTCACAGGTGCTTTTTTAGAGAGATCTTCTTAGGCCTGTAGTCCTAACAATTCTTCCTGTGACTCTATTTCGTGACCTATTTACAAAAAAAGCATGCTTACAGAGAAGGAAGGGGCAGGAAGAATGGTGTCCACTGCTTCTGCCAAGGTTTGAAGATAAAACCTTTATAATCCAGTAATTTGGAAATCAGGTTTGACTGGATTCGATTGATTGATCTTTTAAAGTGTGAAGGGATCAGGCAAAAAATCACCCCCCACCTACAGACACAATCACACACACACAATTCCTGTCCTGTGTAACCTTCTTTAGATATCATTTGCAGATATATGCCAATCAAGCAACAGATGAAACACATTAAGAGCGCAATAATGATAAAGTGGTGGCAGAACAGGTTTTATTCTGAGAATTAGAATTCTCTAAATATAGAGTAATTTTTGAAATTCTGAAGGAAAAAGATCTTGTACATTATATACATAATTTACATATATATATATAGAGAGAGAGAGTAACATAAGGGTTTGATGTTTCATGTAACATAAGTTCAGATGTCAGCCCTCTGGAGATGGTATGGCATCTCCATGATGCTGCTGGAGACGATATGCCTGCTTCTCTGTCCTGGCTTCACAGTCACTTACTGATCCCTTAGCCTTCACCCTCAGAGGGCCCTGGAGTCCATGATGACTGCGGGAACTGGAGGGCAGCAGGGGAAAGAAGGGAACACAGTGACCCCCTGCCAGTGGATTCCCTTCCCTCGGTCCCATTCAACACTTTCTCCTGTCTCCTTGGCCAGAAAGCCACATGACTATCCCTGCTTCAGGGTAGATGGAGTTATTGAGCTGGGCACTCTGATACCTTACATAAAAGTGTTTTCGTTTTTCACCAAGGATGAAAGACAGAATGGTATCTGTGGTCACCTACCCCATTTCTGCCATTGAGGGGCAATAATAGATCAGGCAAAAGTTTCACAGTCATTCCAATATTAATGTCAAAGAAGAATTCATGACAAGACGCATCACAAAGTAGAGCTTATGATTTTATAGAGATAAATGCTAAACTCACAGACACAGAAAACTTTGCGAACAACAGATCATTATGTATGACAGAAGTAGTTGAAAGATTATTAGATAAGACATGGAGAGATTGGCAATGGCACAATGGTAGCAAAATTATTTACACAATTACTTCCCTTTGTAGCATGTTAGTAAGATAAATCATCATGATAGATCATAAATAATGACTCATATTAAGGCAATATAGGATCTAATTGTCATTAATTAGGATAATTTATGCATTCACTCCACAAATAAATACTAATGGAGTGCCTACTATGTGCCAGGCAATGTTTGTGTGCTAGGACACAGCAGTGTGAAACCATCCCCTGTCCCTATGTAATGTGCATGCTGGGAAAGGTTGATTGGAGACATACTGAAATATGAATCATGTAGAGAATACCTCTTCTTTTCCAGAGCTGTTGAAGCATTTATAAAATTTGATGAACTCTTAAACCATAAAAACCAGCAATCTCTTATAAAAAGCAGAAATTGTTCAAATTACTTTTGAAAGCTACAATGTCATAAAGCCAGAAAATAATAAGACAATTTTAGAAAGATGGAATATAAATGTTCTCTTAACTATTAGCAAAGAGGAGAAGAAGAAAAAAAGAAAGAAGCCAATATTTCAATTATAGTCTATGTTGAACGCTATGTACCCAAGCTTATGGCATTCGGCCAGAACAATCCTCAAGGGAAAATGCATAAGCAGGAATTACTTTATTATCTAAAACAGAAAATGACATAAATATAGCAATTATATTTGTCAGCTTTGGGTGTATAACAAACCACGCCAAAACTTAGTGGTTTAAAGCAACCACTGTGTTGAACTCTGCGGGACGGTTGGGTCATTCCTTTGATCTGGGTTGGTGTGGCTGGTTTCTGTTGGTTCTTTCATGTGTCTGTTGTCAGCTGGTGGGCAGGATAGCTGATCTAGAATCACCTTATCTAGATAGCTGATCTAAAATCGCCTTATCTACATATCCGGTGGTGGGCAGGTTGTTGGCTGGGGCACATTAGATCTTCTTCATGTGTTCTTTCTCTAGCAGGTCAGCTTGGGTTTATTCTTATGATGGTCTCAGGGTTCCAAGTGCAGCAACAAAGAGCAAGTCCCAGTACAGAGGCACTTTCAAGTCTCTGTGTCATGTTTCTTATTAACTTGTGGGCCAAGGCAAGTCACATGGCAAAGCCCAGAGTCAGTGTGGGAAGGGACTACCCAAGGGCAAGGATACAGCCAAGGCCATTGTTATAGCCATTCTTGCTAACAATCTATTTCTGACTTTTAATGAAAACACATAGAAAACCATAAAAAACAATGTTACAAAAGCAGGAAAAAAATGTTAAATACTAAAGATATATGCAGAAACAAGTGGTGTAGAAGATAGAAAAGGCATAGAGTTGGTGAATATATTCGAGACCTTATTCTTTGTAATAAAAACAAGAAAATCAATAAACATCAGCAAACATGAACCACAAAACAATGAAACACAAATCTAGTAAAAGCAAAACTATTGTGACAGAAAGTAGGTCAGTGGTGGTCAGACGCTGGGGTTGAGTGGAAGGGGTTAATTGCAATGTATGTGAGGAGAATTTTGGGGTGATGGAACTATCTGATAGTGTTGGTGGTTACATGACTATACAGATTTATCACATTAAATTGTATCTTTAATATTGGAAAAAAAAATTTCATTTCCATTTATAGAGGACTAATTTGCTTTAGACCATTCCTTCCACTGATAAAGATAACAGCTTGGGGAAATATAAAAGTAATCTATTGGAAAATATCAGAAACTATAGAGACTGTCAGGACTTGGATGGTTAAAACTCTAGGGATAATTTCTAGAGAGAAACAGAGAGCAGAACCCAACATTTGGCAATGTTTTTTCCCTTCAAGGTATTTGCTGATTTGCTAGCTGTGGCTAAAAGGCTGAGAGACTGAATAGACATTTTGCAAACCCATGGAGCTCTGGGAACAAAATTGGAGTTCATGGCTTGTCAAAATGAGAGACTTGATAAACATTGAGGATTTCAGCAGAAAACTCCGATATTCTATGCTCTGGGGTACAAGTAAAGCCTTCACAAAGCTAGTAAAGTCCATCGATGCTAGGAAGAAACTGCATCAACTAACGAGCAAAATAACCAGCTAATATCATAATGACAGGATCAAGTTCACACATAACAATATTAACCTTAAATGCAAATGGACTAAATGGTCCAATTAAAAGACACAGACTGGCAAACTGGATAAAGAGTCAAGACTCATCAGTTTGCTGTATTCAGGAGACCCATCTCACATGCAGAGACACACATAGGCTCAAAATAAAGGGATGAGGAAGATCCACCAAGCAAATGGAGAACAAAAAAAAGCAGGGGTTGCAATCCTAGTCTCTGATAAAACAGACTTTAAACCATCAAAGATCAAAAAAGTCAAAAGATGGTAAAGGGATCAATTCATCAGGAAGAGGTAACTGTCCTAAATATATATGCACCCAATACAGGAGCACCCAGATTCATAAAGAAAGTCCTTAGAGACTTACAAAGAGACTTAGACTCCCATACAATAATAATGGGAGACTTCAACACCCCACTGTCAACATTAGACAGATCAACGAGACAGAAAGTCAACAAGGATATCCACGAATTGAACTCAACTCTGTACCAAGTGGACCTAATAGACATCTACAGAACTCTCCACCCCAAATCAATAGAATATACATTCTTCTCAGCACCACATCGCACTTATTCCAAAATTGACCACATAGTTGGAAGTAAAGCACTCCTCAGCAAATGTACAAGAACAGAAATTATAACAAACTGTCTCTCAGACCACAGTGCAATTAAACTAGAACTCAGGACTAAGAAACTCAATCAAAACCGCTCAACTACATGGAAACTGAACAACCTGCTCCTGAATGACTACTGGGTACATAACGAAATGAAGGCAGAAATAAAGATGTTCTTTGAAACCAATGAGAACAAAGATACAACATACCAGAATCTCTGGGACACATTTAAAGCAGTGTGTAGAGGGGAAATTTATAGCACTAAATGCCCACAAGAGAAAGCAGGAAAGATCTAAAATTGACACCCTAGCATCACAATTAAAAGAACTAGAGAAGCAAGAGCAAACACATTCAAAAGCTAGCAGAAGGCAAGAAATAACTAAGAACAGAGCAGAACTGAAGGAGATAGAGACACAAAAAACCCTCCAAAAAATCAAGGAATCCAGGAGCTGGTTTTTTAAAAAGATCAACAAAATTGATAGACCGCTAGCAAGATTAATAAAGAAGAAAAGAAAGAAGAATCAAATAGACGCAATAAAAAATGATAAAGGGGATATCACCACCAACCCCACAGAAATACAAACTACCATCAGAGAATACTATAAACACCTCTATGCAAATAAACTAGAAAACATAAAAGAAATGGAGAATTTCCTGGACACTTACGCTCTCCCAAGACTAAACCAGGAAGAAGTTGAATCCCTGAATAGACCCATAGCAGGCTCTGAAATTGAGGCAATAATTAATAGCCTACCAACCAAAAAAAGTCCAGGACCACACGGATTCACAGCCGAATTCTACCAGAGGTACAAGGAGGAGCTGGTACTATTCCTTCTGAAACTATTCCAAACAATAGAAAAAGAGGGAATCCTCCCTAACTCATTTTATGAGGCCAACATCATCCTGATACCAAAGCCTAGCAGAGATACAACAAAAAAAGAGAATTTTAGACCAATATCCCTGATGAACATCGATGCAAAAATCCTCAATAAAATACTGGCAAACCAAATCCAGCAGCACATCAAAAAGCTTATCCACCATGATCAAGTGGGCTTCATCCCTGGTAGGCAAGGCTGGTTCAACATATGCAAATCAATAAATGTAATCCAGCATATAAACAGAACCAAAGACAAAAACACATGATTATCTCAATAGATGCAGAAAAGGCCTTTGACAAAATTCAACAGTCCTTCATGCTAAAAACTCTCAATAAATTCGGTATTGATGGAACGTATCTCAAAATAGTAAGAGCTCTTTGTGACAAACCCACAGCCAATATCATACTGAATGGGCAAAAACTGGAAGCATTCCCTTTGAAAACTGGCACAAGACAGGGATGCCGTCTCTCACCACTCCTATTCAACATAGTGTTGGAAGTTCTGGCTAGGGCAATCAGACAAGAGAAAGAAATCAAGGGTATTCAGTTAGGAAAAGAAGAAGTCAAATTGTCCCTGTTTGCAGATGACATGATTGTATATTTAGAAAACCCCATTGTCTCAGCCCAAAATCTCCTTAAGCTGAGAAGCAACTTCAGCAAAGTCTCAGGATACAAAATCAATGTGCAAAAATCACAAGCATCCTTATACATCAACAACAGACAAACAGAAAGCCAAATCATGAATGAACTCCCATTCACAATAACTTCAAAGAGAATAAAATACCTAGGAATCCAACTTACAAGGGATGTAAAGGACCTCTTCAAGGAGAACTACAAACCACTGCTCAGTGAAATAAAAGAGGACATAAACAAATGGAAGAACATACCAAGCTCATGGATAGGAAGAATCAATATTGTGAAAATGGCCATACTGCCCAAGGTAATTTATAGATTCAATGCCATCCCCATTAAGCTACCAATGACTTCACAGAATTGGAAAAAAACTGCTTTAAAGTTCATATGGAACCAAAAAAGACCCTGCATTGCCAAGACAATCCTAAGCCAAAAGAACAAAGCTGGAGGCATCATGCTACCTGACTTCAAACTATACTACAAGGCTACAGTAACCAAAACAGCATGGTACTGGTACCAAAACAGAGATGTAGACCAATGGAACAGAACAGAGCCCTCAGAAATAATACCACACATCTACAGCCATCTGATCTTTGGCAAACCTGAGAAAAACAAGAAATGGGGAAAGGATTCCCTATTTAATAAATGGTGCTGGGAAAATTGGCTAGCCATAAGTAGAAAGCTGAAACTGGATCCTTTCCTTACTCCTTATATGAAAATTAATTCAAGATGGATTAGAGACTTAAATGTTAGACCTAATACCATAAAAACCCTAGAAGAAAACCTAGGTAATATCATTCAGGACATAGGCATGGGCAAGGACTTCATGTCTAAAACACCAAAAGCAATGGCAACAAAAGCCAAAATTGACAAATGGGATCTAATTAAACTAAAGAGCTTCTGCACAGCAAAGGAAATTACCATCAGAGTAAACAGGCAACCTACAGAATGGGAGAAAATTTTTGCAATCTACTCATCTGACAAAGGGCTAATACCCAGAACCTATAAAGAACTCAATCAAATTTACAAGAAAAAAACAACCCCATCAAAATTGGGCAAAGGATATGAACAGACACTTTTCAAAAGAAGACATTCATACAGCCAACAGACACATGAAAAAATGCTCATCATCACTCGCCATCAGAGAAATGCAAATCAAAACCACAATGAGATATCTCACACCAGTTAGAATGGCAATCATTAAAAAAATCAGGAAACAACAGATGCTGGAGAGGATGTGGAGAAATAGGAACACTTTTACACTGTTGGTGGGACTGTAAACTAGTTCAACTATTGTGGAAAACAGTGTGGCGATTCCTCAAGGATCTAGAACTAGAAATACCATTCAACCCAGCCATCCCATTACTGGGTATACACCCAAAGGATTATAAGTCATGCTGCTATAAAGACACATGCACATGTACATTTATTGTGGCACTATTCACAATAGCAAAGACTTGGAATCAACCCAAATGTCCCTCAGTGACAGACTGGATTAAGAAAATGTGGCCATGGAATACTATGCAGCCATAAAAAAGGATGAGTTCGTGTCCTTTGTAGGGACATGGACGTAGCTGGAAACCATCATTCTCAGCAAACTATCGCAAGAACAGAAAATCAAATACCGCATGGTCTCACTCATAGGTGGGAATTGAACAATGAGATCACTTGGACACAGGAAGGGGAACACACCGGGTCCTACTGTGGGGAGGGGGGAAAGGGGAGGCATAGCATTAGGAGATACACCTAATGTAAAGGGCAAGTTAATGGGTGCAGCACACCAACATGACTCATGTATACATATGTAACAAACCTGCACATTGTGTACATGTACCCAGGACTTAAAGTATGATAAAATAAATAAATAAAAAATAAAAAAGAGAAAAGCTCTCACCAAGACTCAGGGCCAACTTTCAATCATCTTCATTACCTGAGTTGCCTGTAAAATTAAAAAATATTGCCTCTGCAGAATGGCTGCATCATCCAGAGGCTCAAATGACCTCTACAATATTCCAAGTACAATGCCCAGCATTCAATAAAGATAAACAGCCATTGACTGAATATTTAGTTAAACAAAACAATGGAAACAGACTCATGGGAAATGTAATTATTGAATGTGTCAGAACAATAAAATAACTGTGTTTACTGGGTTCAATAAATTAAGATACAAAGATAACGTTAGCAGGAAACAGGAAACTTTAAAAAACTACAATAAAAATTCTACAATACACAAAGGAAAATAAAGATTTCAAAACACTTTCAAAAACTCAAAAATTTTGTCAGCAATTTAGACGTAGCTTAAAAGAAAATAAAGTGTCTGGGCACGGTGGCTCACACCTGTAATCCCAGCACTTTGGGAGGCTGAGGCGGGCGGATCACAAGGTCAGGAGATCAAGACCATGGTGAAACCCCGTCTCTATTAAAAATACAAAAAATTGCCGGGCGCGGTGGCTCAAGCCTGTAATCCCAGCACTTTGGGAGGCCGAGACGGGCGGATCACGAGGTCAGGAGATCGAGACCATCCTGGCTAACACGGCGAAACCCCGTCTCTACTAAAAACACAAAAAATTAGCCGGGCGAGGTGGCGGCGCCTGTGGTCCCAGCTACTCGGGAGGCTGAGGCAGGAGAATGGCGTAAACCCGGGAGGCAGAGCTTGCAGTGAGCTGAGATCTGGCCACTGCACTCCAGCCTGGGCGACAGAGCGAGACTCCGTCTCAAAAAAAAAAAAAAAAAAAAAAAAAAAATACAAAAAATTAGCCGGGTACGGTGGCAGGCTCCTGTAGTCCCAGCTACTCAGGAGGCTGAGGCAGGAGAATGGCATGAACCTGGGAGGCGGAGCTTGCAGTGAGCCGAGATTGCGCCACTGCACTCCAGCCTGGGGCACAGAGCAAGACTCTGTCTCAAAAAAAAAAGAAAAAGAAAATAAAGTGGAATACAGGTTAGAATAAAATATCCAATAGATTGAGAACATATGAAAAATATTATGTAGACTATAAGACACATGTGGGCCACAGTGGGAAGGTCTGCCATATATATAATTGCACTCCCAAAGGCCGAGGTAAAAAAGAGGCTGGCAGATGCAATCTTTGAAGACAACAACCACTCCCAGCAAGTTTCAGAATTGGCAAAAGACATTAAGCCATAGGAGAAACTAATTACTAAAGCATATCCCAGGCCCATCATGGTAAAACTGATGAAGCTAGACAGAGGAATACTTCCCAATTTATTTCATAAGGCCAGCATAACCTTAATAGCCAAGATTGACAAATGTTTAAAAGAAAAAAAAAAGAACAATTTATTTCATGAATATAAACATAAATATACTAAATAAAAATCAGCAAAATGAATCTAGCAGTATATAGAGATAATACCTCATAGCCATGTTGGTGTTCTTTCAGGAAGTTTAGTTGGATTTAACATTACAAAATTATTCCTTGTAACATTCCATCAAGTCAGAATAAAAGGGAAAAATTACATGATGCAGCAGACAAAAAGTATTTGATAAATTTCAACACCAAAGTAATACAACAATTTTAGAAGACTAGAAATAGAAGTAAGCCAGTTATTTAATATGTAAAAGAATATTTACTGGAAAGAAACAACAAAAAAGCCTCATATTTATCAAAAACTTTTGAGATCTAGAAGGAGAAAAGAATGCCTATTACCACTTGCGATCGGTATTTTACTTGACGTTTTAACCAGAAAAAAGGGCAAAAAAGAAACTGAATGTAGAATTGGAAAGTAAGAAATAAAACTGTCATTATTTCAAATTATTATATACTTAAAGAATCCAAAAGAAAATACAAATACAGTATTAGAATTAACAAGTGAATTTGGCAGGGTTTTGGAAACGAGTCATTATACAAACATCAACTATATTTCTTTGGGATGGTCCCAATGTCTGGAAACGTATATTATTTTCTCCTGTATTGTAATATATCAATAAATCATTTACCAAGTATTTGTCTATCTTTCCATAATTGGTGGTCTCATGTATATATCACACAAATTAGAAAATAAAATTTAAAAATAACACGTAAAATAACATTTGAAAGAGCATCCCAAAACTCAGGTAAACATGGAGCTCTCTACATAGGAAGTGACAAAACATTACTGAGGACAAAGGATAAAACATTATTGAGAGAGGTTAAAAAACATTATTGTTGGCTGGGTGCGGTGGTTCGCACCTGTAATCCCAGCACTTTGGGAGGCTGAGGCAGGTGGATCATGAGGTCAGCAGATTGAGACCATCCTGCCTAACACAGTTAAACCCCGTCTCTACCAAAAATACAAAAAATTAGCCGGGCGTGGTGGTGGGCGCCTGTAGTCCCAGCTACTCGGGAGGCTGAGGCATGAGAATTGCTTGAACCCTGGAGGCAGAGATTGCAGTGAGCCGAGATTGCATCGCTGCACTTCAGCCTGGGTGACAGAGTAACTGTGTCTCAAAAAAAAAAACAAAAAACAAGCTATTTCAGACAAATAAGAAAATAACCCAATGGAAATATGGAAAAAAACCTTGAGAAAAAATATTCAATGCCATTACTTATCAAAGAAATACACATGAAAACTACAATAACATCCCAGACCAACCACAATGGTTAAAATTGTAAAAGATAAAACATATTAATGTTTGCAAGGATTTGGAGGAACTGGAACTGTTATGCATTGCTTCTGGGAGTGTACTTAGAATGACTTATTTTGGAAAACTGGTAGTGCATACACTACCAGTATGCTCAGTAAGCAATAGTGATTAGGATAACTGGATACTAGTGTAAGGGTAGATAAATAAATCAGTGGAACAGAATAGAGAGTGTAGAAACAGTCCACACGTTTGTTGGCATTTGATTTATGATCTATGCCCCAGAATTCCTGTTTTTAAATATATAGTCTATAAAAATACATATATGTGTGTACCAAAATATATGTGAGCAATCCAAATATTCATCGACTATAGAATATAGAATGGAAGGAAAAACATTGTGGTGTGCACTTATGACAGACAATGACACAGAGCGAAAATTTATAAACTCTTGTCCCAGTCAGCCACAAGGATGAATCTCACATACATAACAACACATGCAAAAATCCAGACCTGTGAGAATGTGTGTTGCGTGATTCCATGCTATAATGCTCAAAATTGGTCACGACAAATGTATGGGATTAAGAGTCAGGTAATTGCTACCTTTTGAAAAGGGATTAAGTACCTGTGGGGGAAGGTAAGGGTGATGTAATAGCTAGTCTCAATGTTTTGTGTTTTCTTTTTTTTTTTTTTTTTTGAGATGGAGTCTCACTCTGTCGCCCAGGCTGGAGTGCAGTGGCGCGATCTCAGTTCACTGTAAGCTCCACCTCCCAGGTTCATGCCATTCCTGCCTCAGCCTCTTGAGTAGCTGGGACTACAGGCGCCCACCACCACACCTGGCTAATTTTTTGTATTTTTAGTAGAGACGGGGTTTCACTGTGTTAGCCAGGATGGTCTCGATCTCCTGACCTCGTGATCCACCTGCCTTGGCCTCCCAAGATTGGGATTACAGGTGTGAGCCACCGCACCTAGCTGATGTTTTGTATTTTCACTTGCCTAGTGGTGACTTGAATATGTTCACTTTGTAATCATTTATTGAGCTGTAAACCATTTATTTTGTACACTTTTTCTTATAGATGCTAACAAAATACCCACATACACTGCCAAATAACTCGTGGATATAAGATGAAACCACAGTAGGATTAAATATATCCATAATTGAATGTTAACCAATCATTGCATGATTCTTTCAGCCAACTTTATAGCCATATTTATACTGGAGAAGAGGAAAGTTTCAAAAGTGAACTGTGTTTTCATATTAAAGTAAGAAAAATAACAATAGATTTAAAAAAGAAGAAAGAAATTAAGAGTGTAAATCAATAAAATAAAATTTAAAACCATGAAGATACAATAGAGAAAATCCACCCACACAGCCACTTCTTGAGAAATAAAATAAACCATCAACATGACTTCCCAAGAGAAAAGACACAAATAAACTATATTATGATAAAAAGAGAGAATTAAATGCAGATAAATTGAGATTTAAAAGATAAAAGAATACCCTCGGTATCTATATGCCAATAGCTTTGATACGTTTGAGGATATACAATTCTTAAAAAATGGTAACTTACCAGAACTGACTCAATAATGAATAGAAAGCTTAATAAATAATAAATGGAAATAGTCCTATACTGTTAAATAAATTGATGCATTAAAAAGTCTTCCCACAGAAACAAAAATGAAACAAATAGGCCCAAATTATATTAAAATTGAGTAAAAGGGGTAACATTCTTTAACCTAGTCTATGAGATCAACATAACTGTGGTACTAAAACCAGACGAGGACACTACAAGAAAATAAAATGAACAGTTAGTCTGCTGATGAATAATATTTTTTAAACCCCAAATAAAATATTAGAAAAGCAAACCCACCAGCGTATAAAACATATAATACACTACCACCAAGTTGGGTTTATGCTAGATGAGTAAAGATGGTTTAATAAGGGATTTATAAATTTAATTCATTAAATTAACAGATTAAATAAAACGTGTATCTTCTCAATAGATACAGAAAATTCATTCGATAAAATTGTAAAGACTCTTAGTAAATTAGAAATAGAGAATTTTCTTAACCTGCAATAGAATATAACAAATCTGGGATAAACAACATTGTAAAAGTGGGAAATGTTGGAAACATGATTTAGAATCAGTAAAGGGAGGGATATCTGGTACTGACACTTGTTTAACATTGTATGGAATGCTTAGCTAATGTATTAACATGGGAAAAATATATTATGCAAAGGACTAGAAAGAGGAAACAGAGCTGCCATCATTCATAGATAGCATGGTTAGAGATGCTAAAATAATCCATGCACTAATTATCAAAAATAATAAATATTTAGCAAAATGGCCTATGGCCTAATATAAGATTAATATACAAAATGCCCAAGGTCAAGAGGTGTCACTTACAAGAGTATCCAACTATTAAGTGTTCACTAGTAGATATAACGGTATGTTCCAGAGCTTTTCAGAGAAAGTTATACACTTCATTAAGAGATATTAAAGAGGAGTAAATAAGAGGAAGGAAAATGAATGGATAGGAAACATACTACAGTGAAGATGTAAACTCTTCCTAGTTTGATTTAAAGATTAAATGCTCTTCCAATCATATTCCCCATGGGTATTTGTAATTACTTTAAAGATGATTCTGAACATTACATGGAAGAGTCAATGGCCAAGAATAAGCAGGACACTCTTGAAAAAGAACTGGGAGGACCTGCCCTCATAGAGAAATCAGGCGTCATGTAAAGCAATAGTAATTTAGCCATTTTCATACTGTGCAAGAGATACATACATTTACCAACTGTATAGAATAGAGAGCTTAGAAGCAGACCCACCCCAGTATGGAACTTTGACAATATAAGAGAGAAGACATGTAAGATCAATAACAGGAAGGAACTTTAAATAAATAGACTTATTTAAACATGGTTACCCATTCAGAAAAAGGCCAAATCACAGCCCTGCATTCTACATTATGCAAAAGTCAAATCCAGATGGATTAAGTGCTTAAATGTCAAAAATAAATCCTTAAAACTCTTAGCAAAAAACGTTAAGTGATTTTTTTTTAGAACTAGGGGTAAAGAATACTTTCTTATACAATTTAAAAACCTTTGATTATAAAAGGAAAGATAAATTTGACTATATTAAGACTAAGGCTCAGTCCGTCAAAAGACCCATTAAGGAGGTGAAAAGGTGATTTACAAATTGGGAGATATTTCCAATATATAAAATTTATTTTAAAAAGCAATACCAAGTCTATGCATATGAAGAAAGTATACATGTGGAATGAATATTCACATAGTTTATAACCCAGAACCCAGAAATTCAACTTCTGGGTACTATGCAAGAGAAAGTTTGTTATAGCGTGATAGGTGAAATGCCTGAGGCTACTCCTAGGTTCAGGATAGGAAACACGGGAAACAACTCAAATTCCTATCCATAGGAAAGTCGATTCCTAAATTATGATCTATTCAGACATGGGATCTTGTACAGCAGCCAAAACAAATGAACTACGATACATGGAAATATAGATGAATCTTAATGAAAATGAAAATGAAAAAGTCCTAAAATATTTTATATAGCATATTACCATTTTTATATATTTAAGCACAACTGAAAGAAAGGCATATACCCATTATGAATAGCTTTCGACGCAATGCAGTCATCTAAAAAGATGAACAGGTGAGGATGGACCCAGGACTCAAGATGACGGCTCCCTTGGATGGGGAGACAGAGAACGATGGGTCATTGGTGTGTGCACCACACAGATGCCAGTTACATCAAGGTCCTAGATTTGGTTCTGAAAGGTGGGTATGCAGATGAGTATTACATCTTTACAGATAACTAATTACATAACTAAGTAGCAGAGGGCTGTGAACGGGCCACTAATGAGAACATTCCAGGTACTGTCACAGGGATGGTGGCTGTCTAACAACTTAGCCCACAACTTAGTGGTGAAAACAATGATTTGCAACGCACATGGACTCTGCGGTCCAATAATTCAGACAGAACACAGTGGGGATGGTTTGTCTCTAGTCCTCAATGTATGGGACCTCATATAGAAGAGCAAGGATTCCTCAGACAGTGTCAAGGTGTCCTCCCCAGGTGGCTCTTCAGCATAGTGGCTGTAGGGTGGCAGAGTCTCACATGTTGACTCTGCTGCCCCCAAGGAGCACTGAGAGCATGAGTGAGACAGACAGGGGCTGCCGTGCCTTTGAAGACCCAGCCTCAGAGGATACACAGCACACTTCTGCCATTACTTGAACGAAAATAGTCCTAAAATATTTCACGTAGAAATAGATGAATGTTATGCTGGGCACGGTGGCTCACACCTGTAATCCCAGCACTTTGGGAGGCCGAGGTGGGCAGATCACGAGGTCAGGAGATTGAGACCATCCTGGCTAACACGGCGAAACTCTTTCTCTACTAAAAATACAAAACATTAGCTGGGCATGGTGGCAGGAGCTTGTAGTCCCAGCTACTCGGGAGGCTGAGGCAGGAGAATGGTGTGAACCCGGGAGGTGGAGCTTGCAGTGAGTCAAGATTGCGCCACTGCACTCCAGCCTGGGTGACACAGCAAGACTCCATCTCAAAAAAAAAAAAAAAAAAAGAAATATATGAATGTTATGTTAATTTTACCATCAGTGGAGGCAGTTATTACCAGGTGTGCTCAGGTGCAAGGGAAATGAACATAGTCCCCACTTGTGGGTGGAGGAGCCCCTGGGGTGGGGTATACATTGACATGGCCATTTTAGCAAACTGAAATCTGCAGCAGCCAGGAACCAAGGATAATAATTAACTCAATTCTATGTACCTGAGGTCACATGCAAAAATAAAAACAAAACAAATGGTTAAAAATAAGTCAATAAATTTAACTATTGACAGTATAATTACCATAATTTTGTGCTTAAAAATGGTGAAAGTAAAACAGCAGCCAACGATAACAAGAATAGAGTAAAGGAGAGTTGAGGAGGGTGTTCAATGTGTAAAATGAGTTAAATTCTGCTGTGTGTGGCAGAAGCGAACAAATACAGTAACTTTAAGCATTATTAGGTAAAATATATTTAATTCTGGTGATTAAAATTATGCCACATCTTTTAAATAATGTAATATATAATATCTAAAGTGATTGTTGGCTAGGTGCGGTGGCTCATGCCTGTAATCCCAGCACTTTGGGGGGCCGAGACAGGCAGATCACTTGAGGTCAGGAATTTGAAACCAGCCTGACCAACATGGTGAAACCCCATCTCTACTAAAAATACAAAAATAAGCTGGGTGTGGTGGTGGGTGCCTGTAATCCCAGCTACTCAGGAGGCTGAGGCATGAGCATTGCTTGAACCTGGGGAGGTGGAGATTGCAGTGAGCTGAGATCACACCACTGTACTCCAGCCTGAGTGACAGAATGAGATTTTGTCTCAAAAAAAGAAAAAAATGATAAAGTGACTGTTAAAGAAAAAATTATGCACGAATACTTGTGAAAGCATGATAATAAAAGACTTTTTTCATTTTCAGGGCCATTGAGATGGGTTTGGGGACAACAGCAATAGGATTTTGCAGGGGGAGAGATTGGGCTCCACTCCAAATACAGCACAGGCATGTGGAGATTCATAACCAAAGATCAGGGTGGGGTCAGTGTACGGAAAGTTACTAAGAGAAAACATCAGGGGGCAGGGGGATTCTGCCTTGCTGAACACAGGCTAGGGTGACTGACATCACCTGGGGGATGGTGGAGGATGAGGAGCCCAATCAGACAGTGAGGTGGGCCAGATATCAAGAGCACAGGGTTCTGGCTAAACTGACTTAGATTCTTGCTAATTTTTTTGAGATGGAGTCTCACTCAGTCACCAGGGCCGGAGTGCAATGGTGCGGTCTTGGCTCACTGCAACCTCTGCCTCCCGGTTCAAGCGATTCTCCTGCCTCAGCCTCCCGAGTAGCTGGGACTATAGGTGTGTGCCACCAGGCCCAGCTAATTTTTTGTATTTTTAGTAGGGACGGGGTTTCACCATGTTAGCTAGGATGGTCTCGATCTCCTGACCTCATGATCCATCCACCTTGGCCTCCCAAAGTGCTGGGATTACAGGCGTGAGTCACTGCACCGGGCTGCTAAAACTGTTTTACAAAGAAAGCACACAGATGGGCCTAGGAGAAGGTTCAGAAGACTGACTAAACTTTGAGGAGGCAGAGAATCTTTCTACCCTTTGTTTAAGGAAAGAAGAGGCACTCTTCTTTTCTGTGAGCATTAGCAGTCCATTTTCTCGCTTGGTCTTTGGTTAATTAAGGATCAGCTGAATCATCTGCTGAGAGGAGATCTGCTGGAGGGTGTGAGCCATCAGGCCTTTAATGAGGGGAGTTTAGATTCTATGGAAATAAAATTAAAACAAAGAATAATATTTGGACACTTCATTTCCAAGTCCAGAGGCCAGCCAGTCAAAAAGATTTCCAGATGCCGGGCTTGAAGCATCTTCAATTGGAGTGAGGCAGGCTCCGAGGAGATGGCAGATTTTCCTAGTTTGCAGTTTGGATGTCATGAAGGTTGTCCATTGATGACCTGTCATGTCATTTTCTCTGAAGTTTATTTCAAGTCATCCAACCTCATCCAAACTCAGCTGGAGCTTCAGCTAAAGTTTTCTTCTGAAACATAGTTTTTCTCTTCAAAGTCACACCCATTTATACCAAAGATAATCAGTTAGACTGGGCTATTTGCAAAATAAGTTTATTTTCATTAAACTTTGCCTGGATATCTACACATGTGCAGCAAGAATAGTGATTGATTATACAGGCTCTTTTAAGGTTGGCTTTGCTGGATCTTTTGATAAGGAATCTCAGACTGAACTGGTGGAAGCCTCTGACAGGGACGAAGCCAGGCCGAGGGCTTGCCAACAGGCTTCATCTGTAACGCTTATAGATTTGGCAAATTCCTCTTTTCTTGAGGTCCCCCAAATATCTGAGATTTCTGGGCTTATCAGGAAGGGACATTCCTTTCCCATTGGTAAGGTTTGAAACAATTTTCCAAGGTGTCTTTCCAGGCTCTTCAAAGTCAATTTTAGTTCCTTAAGCTGTCTGGTCTTATTAGAAAATAGAACATTCCAGTCCTGAAACCACACTCAGATAGCACTCTCCACTCACTAAAATGGCAAAAATGTCATACCAAATGGAGAGAATGTGGAGTCGATGGGACTTCAAGTAGCATAAAATGCTACAGTCACCTTGAAATTCCTTAAATCTTAGTCATACACCCACCCTATGACTCAGGCACTTTACTCCTAGTATTCATCTAACATAAATGATGACTTTTTAAAAGTCGTACATAAATGTTTATAGCTGTATTCATAAGAGCCAAATACTGAATACAATCCAAATGACACCAGCAGGTGAATGTATAAAACTGTGGTATAAATGTCCGATGGAATACTACTCACTACAAAATGAGTAAACATACAACATACAACAACATGATGAATCTAGAATCACCACACTGAATGAAGAAATCCAGACCCACAGAATGCCTACTATGACTCCATTTATAGAAAAGTCTAGAACAAACCAAACTAATCTCTAGTGACAGGAAGCAGACCATTGGTTGCCTAGGGCTGGGGGAGAAGGTTGGGGACTGGCTGAAAAGGGTCATGGTGGAATCTGGGGTGATAGAAATATTCTATATCTTGGCTGTGGTGCTGGTTACACTCATTTGTCAGAATTCATCAAACTGTACACTTAAAGTGACTGCATTATTGTATGTGTTGGCCTTCAAAAGGAATAGTAGACTTGACCAGACACATCACACAAGAAGGTATACATGTGGCCAGTAAGCATGTGAGAGGCCCTCAGCATCCTTTGCTACCTTAGATGCCTACTAAAATCGCGGTGACCATCACTTCATACCCACTTGGAAAGGCCAAAATTCAGATAGCTGACAGCAGCAAATGTGAGGGGTGTGGACGATGAGGACTTCCAGACACTGGCTTCTGGGGGGATATACAATGGTCACCCACTTGGAAAACGCTTTTACATTTCCTTACAAAGTAAAACATTTCTCCCTTCTTTGAACCAGACATTCCACTTGGTTCAAAGTTACTCAAGAAAATGAAAATACATATCCACACAAAGAATTTGCCCAGAATGTTCATAGCAGCTTCACCCATACTTGCCAAAAGCTAAAAGTATCCCAAATAGCCATCAACAGGTGGATAGATAGAAAACCAATTTATGCAATGAAATACCATTCTCGTGATAAAAAGGAATGTCTACAGAGGCACAGAATGACACAGATGAATCCCTCACAAACATGATGTGGAACGACAGAAGCCAGGTACCAAAGGACAAATGCTGGATAATTTCATTTATACAGAGTTCTCAAACGGGGAAACCTAATCTACAGTGACAAATATCCCAACAGCAGTGTGTCAACACGAGAAATGGGACAATTGCCCAGAAAGAGACATCAGGGAATTTTCTTGATTGAGATCTTGTTACCGATGTGGACACGCACATCAAAACTCCTTGAACAGCACTCCAAATTCTGTGTAACTTATTGTATACAAATGGTACCTCAATGAGAAAAGCTCAGAAACAAAGTTACAATAGCATCTGAAAAGTTGAAGAAGTACATCCAACAAACTGTAAAAGGCCTTTATTCAGAAAACTATAAAACATTATTGAGGAATTTTAAAGAAACCCTTAAAAAATGGGGAGAAAATCTGCATTCATTGGAGGACTCAATATTACCCAGATGTTAGTGCTCTCTGCATTTATAGATTCTATAAAATACCAATCAAAATCCCAGAAAGAACTTCTGTGGAACTGGGCATGGTAGTTCTAAAATTTATGCAGAAATCCAAAAGGCAAGAATAGAAAAGACACTGTTGAGAAGCCAGAAAAACCTGAGAGAATTCGCTCCACCAGACACCAAGACTTCTTACAAAGCTGCTGTAGCTAAGACAAGGCTGGCCAGGTGCCATGACACCCACCTGTAATCCCAGCACTTTGAGAGGCTGAAGAGGGAGGATCGCTTGAGCCCAGGAGTTTGAGACCAGCCTGGGCAACATAGCGAGACCCTGTCTCTCCAAAATAAAAAATAAAATAAAAAACCTAAACAGGCATGGTGGCACATGTCTGTGGTTCAGCTACTCTCAGGAGGCTGAGACAGGAGGATTACTTAAGCCCAGGAGGTTAAGCTTGCAGTGAGCCAAGATCATGCCACTGCACTCCAGCCTATGCAACAGAGCAAGAGAGACCCTGTCTCAAAAAAGAAAAGAAAAGAAAAAGGTGGGTTTTTGGTGCAATGAGAGAGAATAAAGAGCCAGAAATGGCCATTTATATGTGGACACTGGATTTAGAAGTGCCTGGCTCTGCAGAAGAACAGAAAGGAGAAATGGTTTGGGGACTGTTGTTTATCCATATGGGAAACAAAATGAAACTTGACCTCTTACCTCCCATAGCACACAAAAATTAATTCCAGACAGACTGAGATCCAAAAGTGAAAGTCAAAACATTTCGTAAAGCTTTTAAAGGGATATGAGAGAACTTCTCCATGACCTTCAGTTGAGAAAAGATTTTTGAACAAGATTCAGAATGCAATAACCATAAAGGAAAAGGTGGATGAATTTGGCCACATAAAAATTAAGTATTTCTGCTCATCCAAAAACACCAGTAAAAGAGTCCAAAGGCGAGATCAGCAGTGACAGAAAATATTTGCAACACATGTAACTGACAACAGCCTCGTATCTAAACATATAACAAACTCCTGCAAATTCAGTAGGAAAATGGATCCGGCACTTGAATAAGCACAGCACAAATGAAAGTCTCCAACTGGCCGGTAAATGTAGACGGTGGTGCCTGAGAGTCATCAGGGAAATGCACATTACAATCCCAACGAGAAATCACTGCACACCCACCAGATGAGCTAAAATAACAAGGACTGATGGGAGGGCAGAGCAAGGGACTCCCTCATCCAATACCGTACACAGTGAATCCACAGCAAAGAGCTCCGATTGTCTGAGACATTGAAAGACACACATACGCTATGATCAACAGTTTCACTCTGAGGTACACATTCAGCAGAAAGATTTGCACAAGAGCTCCAGCACCTAAACATTCTTTAGCAGCAAAACCGATAAATAAATCTTGGTACACAGCAATGAAAACGGATGCACTGCAGCTGCACACAGTAGAATGACTTAATCTTTAAAATGCCATGTGGAGTCAAACAAGCCAAACACAAACATCAGTACTGTATCATTTCATTTACATAAATATTTAGAACATGTAAAACCAAGCCGTTATTTAAGGATACCTACCCAGGTGGCAAAGCTATAAAATGTTGTAAAATAAAATAAGCTGTATAAGGAAGGAAGCGATTGCATAAAGGTCAGGGTATGGGGGGCTGGGACGAAGAAGAGTGACTTGGGGGAGGGTCTGGCGTCTGGCTGGAAGTGGGAAAATAGGCATTGGCTGGAGGTGCCTTAGGGTCAAGGAAGGTTCCCTTTCTAAAATGGGAGCTGGCATAGCCCATCTGTGACTGATGATCGTGACCCAGCAGGACACGAAGATGGTGACTCAGCAAGAAGGGAAGGAAGCTGGAGAGATGCCCTGCAGGGGACAAGAGGTGTGGAAGTCCAGGCACAAGTGGACCTTAGCTGACCTTGGGTGACCTTAGGTGGACCTTAGGTACCTGGGCAGTTCATCCAACAGAACATAGGTCCATGACAGAGGCTGACAGATACAGGGGAAAGGAGATGAGGGCAATTTCCTAGCTGGTCCCTTCTTTTTCAGAGAAACAAGAAACTAGGTGTATTAGTCCATTCTCACGCTGCTATAAAGAACTACCTGAAACTGGGTAATTTATGAAGAAAAGAGGTTTAATTGACTCACAGTTCTGCAGGCTTAATAGGAAGCATGGCTGGGAGGCCTCAGGAAACTTACAATCACGGCGGAAGGCAAAGGGACGCAGGCACGTCTTACATAGCAGAGCAGGACAGAGAGTGAAGGAGGAAGTGCCATATACTTTTAAACAACCAGAGCTCATGAGAACTCACCCACTCTCAAGAGAACAGCAACAGGGAAATTCCCTCGTGATCCGATCACCTCCTATCAGGCCCCTCCTCCAATTCTACGTGAGATTTGGGTGGGGACACAAATCCAAACCATATCACTAGGTCAGTGTCCCCACCATGCCAAGGCTTATGGAACTGCCTGGGTTTCTCAACATCACTGGGCAGGTCCTGAGACCAGGTCGACCAGGCCTACCCAGGCCTGCTGAAATGCCAGTGGCCACAGTATCTCTGGGAACTGGAGGGGTCCACACAAAAGACCACAAGGAAGCCAAGATGTCTAATACCAGGATCAAGGGTGTAGGGGCGATCACCCAAACCTGCAGAAATAAATCCCTGGAGAGAAATGCATGAAAAACATCATCTGTGTTGCCAAAAAAGTACCCAAGCAAACTCCTGGGAATTAAATACTCACAGTGGCCCATGCTCACGCTGAAAGCATCATGGAAACGTTGAGTACCTCACATCTGTGAGGACAGGAGGGAGGAGAGAACACATTCTGAAAGCCTCAAGTTCAAGTTCTATGCAAAATGTGCCTGTAGAGCTGAAATGATAAAATCAGGGAACTTGGTAAATACCAGCTGCTGCACTCCCAGCTATTTTCAGCTTTCTGAGAAGAAAATGGGGTCAGAACCCCAATATTGCTTCCCCCTGCAGAGTGGCAGCTGCCCAGGGGAGGGCCTGGGCTGGAGTATAAGCCCTGAAATGCAGGAGAAGCCTCACTTTGCAGATTTATTGAAGCATAGTCACTGACTTCAAAAACAGCTTACTTCAGGGACATTTTGGAGCACTGAAATGAACTTATTTGAAAATTGCAAGAATCACATGAAAATACGGCGACATTTAATGATAAAGTTTGTGGATTCGAAGCAAAAACGTCACCTTTAGAAAAGTGAAATCAGAAACCACTCACCAATGGTGTTTAGCAGGGGTTATCATCTGAATCCTCAAGAAGGATCATTAAGGTTCTGGGAGCAACATCTGTGGATGTGAGGAAAAAGTTATCGTTATTTTGAAATAGTTGATATAAAAAGTTCAATTAGATTCAAAATCCATTTGCATTATCACAAAAAAATTCTCACATTATATTTGTCAACGAAAGAAAAAGACGGTTGTTAGATTAGAAGAATGAGTTCAATTCAGAGCAACTGGATTATTTGAATTCTGGTTTACGGAGAGAAAAGAGGTTTTACCAGGCTGAAAAGCAGCCACCATACTCTCCAGCCATTTGTTCTCAGCCCTTGCTAGAGTTTCTTATCCTCAATCTGGGGAGATCAACCCAGAAATTATCCCAGGCCTTTCACGTATAAGCCGATGTAAAGAAAACTCAAGTGTAGGCTCAGTCTCTGATTTTAAATTTGTGAAAGGGTTTTATTTGGAAGCTTTACATAAATTCAATATTCAATACCTTCCCTACTCCTTAGCATTTTTTTCTTAACATTATCTAATATGAAAACCTGTGGACATTTTCACCAAGCCCCGTGTTTAGGGGCCCGAGTCCCCTGCAGTTTGTCCTGGTGCAGTGCACAGCCCCGGCCACATTCCATGTCTGCCAGGACGTAAGCAAGGCTCAGAAGCTTTTGAGTTTCAGGCCAAGGGTTAGGAAGGTGGGCCCTGGCCACAGAGAGCCTGGATGTAAAACCCCATTCTTCACCCAGAGGCTGTCGGGCAAGTGACCCAGCCCCTCCAAGCCTCAGTTTCCTCATGTGCAAAATAGGACAAATAACCTAAGAGGGTTTAGTTAACATTACACAGGCGAATTCTCACCCAAAATAACTGCTCAATCCACATCCAAAACCGCTTTGTAGAAGGAAGGCAGACCCAGGCTGCTGGCCGAAGCAGCGTCCACAGGCAATGGGAGGCCACGTGACCGGGCACTCCGGCAGCGACACGGGGCCCAAGCCCACCACACACACCACAGTGACTGTGGGGACACAGCCGGGTCGGGGCCTGGTCTGCAGTGACCTCAGCAGGCTCTGACGCCACACAGGGCACACCCGAACCTGCTGTTCTCCACCCTCGACAGGCTCTGCCCGGGCTCACCTGGGTCTGGGCCGAGTGTCACCCCTCGACAGGCTCTGCCTGGGCTCACCTGGGTCTAGGCCGAGTGTCACCCCCGTTCTCACTCTCACCAAGGTGCCTGGGTCTGGGCCAAGTGTCACCCCCGTTCTCACTCTCACCAGGGTGCCTGGGTCTGGGCCGAGTGTCACCCCCGTTCTCACTCTCACCAGGGTGCTGGAGGTCTAGCTGGGCCCGACAGTTAGAGGTGCAGATAGGGCCACCGGGGCAGCTGCCTCTCCTGGCAGTCACCTCGTGACACCACCGCTCACCCTGCTGTGGCCAAAGCCAGCCCCTAAGAGCCCCAGAGCATGCAATGAGGAGCTCCAGGGGCCCTGCCAGGCCCCTTCCACCCCAGGGCTTGCTGGCCCGCTGCCGCACTCAGGTCGGGGCCTCTGTCTCAGAAGGCATCGCCCTCCAGCCCCTCCCAGGGTGGTGTACACAGCAGGCACCACGGAGAACATTGAGCTGGCAGGCCATGGTAGGGGCAAGCCACGGTGATCACCACCCAACATGGCCGTGGGCTTGAGAACAAAACTCATCTCTCAAGAAGTGGGCCTGCGGGGAGGGTGGGGCCTTGCTGATCCAGGAGGGGTGGGGGACACAGGCTGAGAAGTACACGCTCCCACCCCCCCCAGGAAGACTGTGGCCTGAGAGGTACACACATACCCTGCACACACACAATACACACATTACATCATATGCACACATACCCCTCATACACACACATCACATGCACATATGCCCCATACACACACACCACACACCATATCATAGGCACACATACCCCACACACATCACGTACATCCCATACATACATGCCCCACACACATACCACATACCACGCACGGCCTCCACTTGCATTTCCCTGGCTGTGCAGAGCCATGGCCGTACCTATCCCTACAGGGCCGTGTGGTGCTCCACGTCTGACAGGGGCAGGGGCAGGTGAGCTGGACGCACAGCAGGGACTCCTGCCATGGCCAGAGTCCCCATCCCTATCCCCACTGGCCTTCCTGTAGCCTGAGGCCTGAGCTCTAGCTTGTAGGAGCGGCTGCAGGCGCGGTAAGCCCACATTTTCCAGGCTTACCACAATGATGCCATGTGTAATGTACTTGGACTTCCAGGTTCACACAGCTGCCCGCTGCAGAAGGGGTGAGGGAGAGAGGGCATCCCACCCTGCTACTGCTTTTTGGAGACCAGCTGAGCACCCAGTTGGGCAGCCCTATCTGGTTTTCCTTTTGAGCCTTACCGTCCTTGGTCCCTGCACTGCACTCCTCTCTGGGAGCTGTGCCTCACCTGGTGGCCCCGCCAGCCTCCCGGGTATGTGGCACTGTCTCTGCTGCACCAGGAGAAGCCTTAGGGCTCCATCACCGGCCGGCCGCAGCCACACATGGCAAAGCCTAGAGTCTGGCGTGCAGAGGCATCCCCAAATGTCCTGGGCCTGGGAAAAGGTCCCTTCCCCTTTCCACCCATGCCCGCTCCCCAGAGAGTGACGAACCGGAGGGTCTGCATCTCACAACTAGGGGCCCTCCAGGTGACAGGCAGCCTGAGTGCAGGCACCTGCTCCCACCCTCTGTCCCCCATGGGTTGGGGCAGCTGAGCTGCAGGGGGAGCTGCATTCTTCCATCTCCAGGATGGGGAGGAGGTGGGTGTGCCCTTGGGGCAGAGGAGGCTTGTGGAGAAGGCCGTGAGGATGGAACTCACTGTTGCTGGTTTTGCAGGAACTCTACACCCTCCAGAGAAGCAGGGCAGGAGGCGAGAGGCACATGCACACTTAGGGTGCTGCCCTCCATGGACCTGTTCTCCCAGAGGAAGGCCCAGCCTCCCACCCTCTACTCAGGCCTGGCATCAGTACTCCATGGGCCACATAAGCATGTACAGGTCAGTTCTCAGGAATCAAGTCCTGGGTTTTCTAAGACATCCAGAGGGCATCTCCAGGCTTCCAGTCCCTGGCTTAGAGTGGGCACCACTACATGGAGATCGAATGTGTGGGTGGGTGGGTGGGTGGATGGATGGATGGATGGATGGATGGATGGATGGATGGAAAAATGGATGGATGGGTGCATGGATGGGTGAATAGAAGGTAGATGGGTGGATAAATGGATGGATTGGATGGATGGATGGATGGATGGATGGATGGATGGATGGATGGATGGAAAAATGGATGGATGGGTGCATGGATGGGTGAATAGAAGGTAGATGGGTGGGTGGATGGGTGGATGGATAGATGGATGGAGAAATGGAAAAAACAACCATTGGTTGGTGACAAGTACTGGGTAGGAGCCACACATGAGGAAAGACACAGCACAAGGGACCTCCTCCCTGTTATATTATTAAATCCAAACAAGAAGTCTAGACAGCAAGTCCTGTTATATTTTACCCTCCACACCCAAGCCACAGTGAGCCCACAGCCCCCAAGGGGAGTGGGTTGAGTTAGAATGCACACCAGCTGCCAAATGCTCAAGCCAGCCCCTCTAGTGACCCTGCCTGTCTCACATCATGGCTCCTCCTCTCACCCTACACGGGGCTCCAGTTCTAACAGCCAGCCCTTGAGCTTTCTGTAAATATCAATGGCCCCAGCACCTGGATTTCATCTTTGTCTCCACCCACAGATCTGCGTTTCCTCAAGAACCCTCCTGCCATGGCCGGAGTCCCCATCCCTATCACCCCTGGCCCTGCTGCAGCCTGAGGTCTGAGCTCTAGCTTGTAGGAGCGGCTGCAGGCGCGGTAAGCCCACGTTTTCCAGGCTTACCACAATGATGCCGTGTGTAATGTAGTTGGACTTCCAGGTTCACACTGCTGCCCGCTGCAGAAGGCACCAGGGAGAGAGGGCATCCCGCCCCGCTACTGCTTTTTGGAGACCAGCTGAGCAGTTTGTATCAAAAGTATTATAAATGTAAACACTTTTCATCCCAGTGTATCCACTTTTAAGAATTTACCCTGGAGAGACTGTCATGGATTTGCATAAAAATGTACTAGAAGGCAGTCGCGTCAGCTATCTCTATAAGAGTAAAACAGGAGGAGTCATTTAAATGACACATCCATAAGACGGATGGCTGCAGCCATCATAACTCAGGCTGTGGACAAATGCATGTGACGTGAGAAAACTTTAAAATATGATATAATAAAGTGAAAAGTGCAATCTCAAAATCATCTGCAATTACGTTTTCAACATAGGTATATATTGCCTGAGTGTGTGCTCGAGCAAAGGCGTTTGAGAAAAAACCAGAAAGAGGCTTAGATAACGTTAGCAGTTGTCAGTAGGAAGTGAAAATGCAAGAGGCTTTTGTTTCTTTTGGCTGCCCCCTGTGTTTTCCAGGCCTCCTATAAGGAGCGTGGATTACCTTTGCATCCAGAAAAACAACTATTTTAAGAAATTAGGATCTGGTCTAGGCCCCACATCACAACTTATTCCTAGGTACCCAGGGCTGGCAGGCCCCAGGCACAGGGTGTGCAGACCCCCATTTGCAAGAAATACAAGGAAGATGCTCATGTCACCAGGAAAATCACAGCAAATGCACCACACTTGCTCTGTGCCCACTCTGTGCCCAGTACATTCCTTGATTAACTCATCGGCCTCCCAGCACCATTCTGAGGAAGGGCCTGCGGGTCTCCTTTGACAGATGAAAGACCTGAAGCACAGAAAGGTGAGTAACGTGGCCTGGGTGGGACCAGGTGGTCAGTTCTTCCTTCCATGTGACCCAGACAAGGGAACATCATGCAGGGGAGCTCTGGCCAAAGGTGGCAACAGGACCCTGGACCCAGCCAGAGAAAACAGAGCCCCCCGAGAGAGGGGCTGGGGTTGGCTAGCCTTTCCCCAGCGAGGCTGGGCTGGGGCAGGTGGCAGGTCCGTGAGGGAGGATGCCAGGCCCTGCCCAGTGAGAGGCAGTTGTCCCAGCCATCCTGTCCGCAGGGTCCTAGCCACTTGGCGTCCCCCTCCATATGCTGTAGTCTTCCTCACCCCCACATGCGCCTGGTGAGGAAGGGGTGACTAAACAAACGCCTTCTGAAGGCTGGAATAAGCACACGTACCCCAGAATGTTGGCAGACCCTTGTCCTCACAAGAGTGGGTCAGGAAAGCCCAGGCCAGGGCTGAGGGGTGGCTGGAGATGGAACAGTCAAGACAGGGGACAGCCCACGGCTTCTGTTGTGCCCATCAGAGGCATGGGGGTCCCTGGAGCAGAGACAGAGTGGGTGGGAAGGACAGAAGTGAAGCCAGAAGACCAAGGCCCAGCAGAGGTGGCTGGAGACCGGTGACCTCCAGGCCAGGGCTCCCTCGCAGCAGTGAGAACCCCGCTTCACCCTCAGCACCACAGCCGCTGTCGTTATCATTCCCACACTTGGCAGGTGAGGAAAGTGAGACTCAGAGAGGCGTGGGCCGGTGCGAGTTCACAGGGCACCCAGCAGGGGTGGCCTCACACAGAGTAGGGTTGCAAAGAGAGGGAGAGTATGGTGTGTCGGGAACCTACTGTGTGCCCGGCTCTCAGCCTGGCCTTTTGCACACAGCACCTCCCCTCGAAACCTGGGTGGTTACCCCCATGTTCACACGAGAAACCTGAGGTTCAGGTGGGATAAGTGACTTGTCCACGGTCATGCAGCGAAGGGCAGAGTGGACGTCAGACCCAAGATGGCTCCAAAGCCGGGCTCCTCCCGCCCAGGGCCCTCGTGCACCCACTGGCTTCATGCATTCGTGAAGCCACCAGCAGCACCAGGCACCACCGAGCACAAGTGCAAGGTGAGGCTGGAGGCTGTCCTCACTCTCACTAGGACTACAGGGGAGCTGGGGGCACAGGCGCAGAGAAAAGTGCTGACAAGACAGTAGGACAAGGGCCAGGCAAGACCTAAAGGGTGAATAGGTCATAACCAGGTGTATTCGTCAGCCTTAGCTGCGTGACAAATGACTCCAGAACCCAGAAGCTTCTGCCTAGATGCGTTTCTCATGCTTCTGGGCCAACTGGTCACCTGCAGCTCGGCCGACTGGTGATGCGGGTGGTCCTGCGGCAGGCGGCCGATCAGCCAAGCCTCGTGCAGACCAGGCGGAAGATGCAGCAGGCGCCTGTCCCCTGGGCTGTGAGCACAGAGGAGAGCAGGGCAGGACTGCAAGCCTCCTGGTCTTGGGGTGGGAGAAGGGTAGGGGGATGTGAATGAGCCTCCCAGAGTGTGCCAGGCAGCAGAGCCAGCAGGAAGAAAGCCCTGAAACAAAAGACAGCCCAGGAGTACGTGTGGCCCAGAAAGGTCAGCAGGCACCTGGCACCCTCCGGCAACCCGCCCTCAGGCATGGCTTCCATCTAAGAGCAAGGAGAGCCATTCTGAAGGAAGATTCTGGGAGCAGAGGGCCCAGTGGTTTCTTCCACCTGGTCTCTGGGCCGGAGAGACCCAAAAAGCAGAAAGGCCTTTTTGTGCATACCCAGACCCCAATGTCCCCTTTACTCCACATCATCAACTCCTTCCAACACCCTGCTTGCCCCAAGGTCCTGCTGGGGAGCTGGTGGGGTGGGGTGGGCTGGAAGGAGGTCACTCTTTGAACCCTGCTCTCCAGGGCAACGCGACGGGGCCTCGTGGAAAGCGATGTTTCTGAAAACAAGAGAAGCCAGGCACAAAGCTCCTTCCCTCATCTCTAAGACGTCTTGTGGGTGAACCCACAAATTACACAATCAGTATTGGCACACACATTTTCACTGCATGTTCCCAGCGAATTCCCAGCCCTCTCCACTTCAAATGTCTCACACACACCCATTATGGCAGGGTATGAACCGGTAGTTAACTCCCCAAACCTCCAGTGGAAACCAGTCTTCTTTGATTCTTGTCAAATCCTTTTAATTATGAATTTGCAGCTGGCCCGCTCCTACATTCATCTGAGACAAGGGGCAGCCTCCTTTCTGCCATGCAGGTTTAAAAAAAAAAAAAAAAAAAGTGTAATAAGCCTTGAATTTCAGGAAAAAGAAAAAAATGAACTTCATAACATACACTTAAAGATTGGAGGGCCCTGATGCCACTTTCCTTGAGGAGCTACCCCTGACCAGCCTGGCGCATCCAGGGGTTCCCTTCTCCAGGCTGGGAGAACCCACTGCCTACACATGTCTGCAGGGGACAGCAAAAGCCGTGGGAGATGGTTTGCAAAAATGGCCCAAATATTACACACACACACACACGCCCCCTGCAATGTAACTTGGCAGCTCCTCCCTCTTGAATATGGGTGAACCTTGTGATGTGCTTTGGACAAAAGAAGTCAGCAAAAGTGACATCACTTGTTCTGGGCCTGGCCTCAAGGGGCCTTGCACTCTCCATTCCCTGTCCGAGTCCTTCCTGGATGCCATGAAGAGAGCCAGGTCTCACCTGCAGGAGGATGGGGCCAGAGGAAGCAGGAGAAGAAGCAGGGTGACCACCCTTCGACCCCAGATGCCTGAACGAGCCCAGCCAGGACCGGAGTAGCCTGGCCCAGACCAGCCAGGCAGACCTGGGGTGCAGAGAAATGATGAGCAATTCTGATTTTGAGAAATAAACCTGGGGGCGTTTGTTACACAGGAGTTTCTAAATGACACAGAAACCATAAGCACCGGGGTTTTTATGGAGATGATGACACCCACCCCAGGCCCCAGGACAGCCCCTGAGTCTTTTTAACATGGTCACTGAAATCCCTCCTCCTGAGTCCATCATGGGGGCAGCCTCTCCAGCCCTGGCTCCTCCCGCCTCCTCCATGGAGTGGCCGCCAGGAAAAGCCTCCTAAAGTGCTTGAATTTCATGAAAAAGACAAAAAAATAAACCTCATAAAACACACTTAAAGATTGGAGGGGCCTCCTGAAGTCCCGACCAGGACCCCATGCGTACCTCAAGTTACCCCGGGGCACCTCGGGTCCCAGAGAAGGTCCCGCCTCTTAGTACGGACATTGAGCCGTTCCTGATCTGGCCCACACACTTTATCTGGGGCTGAATCTCCCACGTCACCCGCCCCTTGTGCCACCCAAACCCACCCAAATTCACCGTCACTTGTCTCTGAGCCCCACACTGTCTGTTCCCTCTGCCCGGAACATGCCCCTCCCGGGTCCTCCAGCTCCCAGCAGGCACCTGCTCCATCTTCAGAGCCAAGGGCCCCTCTGTGCCACCTGCCCACCGGCAGCCACCGCCAGCACCCCCTGCTGAGTTCCCCGGGTGCAGCTGTACTGCACAGTGGTTAGAGGCACAGGAAACTCCTAAGGTTGGAGCCTGCCTCTGCCAATGACCAGCTGGGCATCCTACCTTCTCCGAACCTCAGTCTCCCCACCTCTAACGTGGACATGAGGCTAGAGCCTTCCTCACAGTGCTGTCACGGGAGTGAGGCCCTCCACGCGGAGGACAGCACAGGCCCAGGCAGCACACAACGGAGGAATGGAGGACAAACACCAGAAACCGGGGCTGGGTGGGGGCGGGGCACCCTCAGGAGGTAGCACCGACCCCCGAGACCTATGCAAGGAGGTTATAAGGCATCTCTAGCAAGTCTTGTCCACCTACAGGATGACTTAGAGACGAGGGGAGGAGCTTTGTGCCTGGCTTCTCAGCTCCCCAGGGCAGGGCGGTTCAAGATCCCTCAAGAGGCTTGGAGTCCCCACAAACCCACTGATTTCTAAATCTGGGACCCAGAAAAATGCATGTCAAGGGCCAGGCTTGCTGCTGCAGCACTGGGTGTGGCAGGCGGGGTCTGGGCCATCACCTGCCCTGCAAGATCGGCGGGTCCCAGCGGGCGACCTTTCCCACTTTCCACCTGGACAGGTGGAGTTGCGTAGACACAACCATTGAGCCCCATCCTTGCAAGGTAATTAGTCCATGACCCTGCAGTCTCTGCATTTTGAAATTCATCCTGAACTCCTGCAACCCGCTGGGCTTCATTTCAAATGCCCGTGCTCTTTCATCTTCCCAGCCGCCTTCATTAATTCTCACAGCCGAGCCAGGGTGCGTGTGCCCCCCTCTCCTCCCAGAGCTGTCTGCAGTCTTCGGCCTGCAAATTGATCGGTGCTTCCCCCTCCCTGGCATTTGCACAACGGGAGATGGTCTATGTGTCTGCGACCGGCCAATTGCTCCTTTCCCTTCAGTTTGCAGCAAGCATTAGCTTCCCGGTAGAGGAAGGTGAGGAGGAAATTAATTGGCAGAGCCACACGAGGATGGTTCTGCCCCTAAAGTGGGAGACAGGCCATGGAGAAGTTGTGGTTTAATTGGTTACATGTGACCCTTTCCCTTTTTTTAAAATTTAATTCTAACTTTTAACATTTGAAGCTGCATCAATATTAATTATTGCTGCCGTTTTCTGAGTCACCTCTCACCCAGGAAAGGGCATGTCCAGTTCTCAAAGGGAGGAAGATAGATTTGCAGTGCCAGGGGGCTCAAAGAGACCTTGGAGGTCTCAAGTCCCACCCTTGGTCCTTGCAATGGGGAAACTGAGGCCCAGAGGGATAGAGTCTCAATCGGGATCGCACACCAAGGAACAGGCCCAGGCTCAGCATTGTGTCTTAGGTCCTGAGGCTTGCTTCATGTCTGCGTCTTAGTGAGAGACAGAGCGAGGGGAAGGACCCAGGGCTGGGAGGGGCAACACGACTCTGTTCTATTTTCTGGGTCTCTAGCAAGTCCCAGGAGTTCTGGAGGGATCCTTTTCTGACATATCTGAAGGACAGTAATTCCCAATCGGCACCAAGGGCACCGAGCCTGCCTTGTTGCTCTTTATGGAGGAGGGTGTTGATGTGACCTGTGAAGCCATGAAGCCGTGAAGCCGTGAGGCTGGGTCTGCACAGAGCATCCACGGAGCAGAGCCCCATCTCCAGGCTTCGAGCGGGTGAAGCCACTGCTTATTAGCGGGAAGGGGTATTGAAGACCCCGTGTGACTCCGCCCGAGTGGGCTCCTGTGTGCTTATGAGTGGGATGGATACCCCTCCAGCCACTATCGACAGGAACGGTGCTGCTGCCCAGCGGGGCCTCCCCATGGGCCCCCCACCCGAGCCCTGCCACTCAGCACACATTAGAGAGAGGATGTGATGCCAAAAAGAGCCGGAAGCGTGACCAAAATGCAGGCGTGTCACCACAGAGCACCACTGCGGGCTCTCCTCTGGCCTCGGGTAAAAGCGAATGCAGAGCCCGCTCTTCCAGGTGCTCAGGCAGTGGGCACCCTCCGTGTGGGCAGCTGCTGTACAGGCACTGGCCCTGAACTCGCTTCGGACCCTGCTTCTCCCCAGCTGGGGGCTCTGGACAAGTCACAGCCCCTCACTGAGGGAGGCAGTCCCTCAGTGGCCTTTGCCCACCTTTCCTGCCTTGGATCTTTCAGCTGGGGCTTCTCGGGAATTCCTGTGTGTGCAGGTGCAGGGTCCATGGGATCCTCACTCCCGGGGATCTGCTGGGGGATGCGGGCAATCACCAGAAACTAACTCTGACTGCTGCAAACAAAGGAGGAGCTTACTGAAGGACATTTGGTTCGCAGGACAGAAGTGAGGCCGAGGAGGTGGATCCGGGGCTGAGGAGGCTCTCAAGGAGGTGGGGTCAGCAGCAAGAGCCATTCAGCCACCTCACCCAGGACCACTGCTGAAATTAACCACGCTGGTTTCAGCCAAGACTCACTGCGTCCATACCCTGGACCAAGCATCACCCCAGGCCTTGCGGATTGTGCAGGAAATAAATGAAAAGACAAAGCCCACCCATTTCTTCCACGCTTGCCCCCGACCACTCACGATGCAAAGTTCTAGAGCAGAAGACCTGATGGATGGGCTCAGCTCTGGGCACTGCCCACCCCGGGCTCTTGCTGGGCAGTGAGAGGATGTGGCACAGTCTCCAGCCACCCTGTGGCATCTGGACAGGGAGAACCACGAAAAGGGAGGCAGTGGCCCAGAGAGGCTGCAGGCAGGTCACTCCTGAAGAGGGGAATGGTGAGCTGAGGGGCGGGGAGGCTGAGGCCATGGGGCAGGGCCCGTGTTTCTTGTGGCTGGATGGAGGGCACTGGGGCCAAGAAAGACATGGGCATGGGAACAGGAGGGTGCTCAGGAAGACCAAGGATGCCAGCCCAGGGATGAGCTTGACCCCTAGGGCAACAGGGAGCCTGGATTTTAGGAGACACAAGGAGTGTTTGGGGTTTGGTGTTGAGGAAGGAATCCAGGGGAGGCAGGAAAACGGGTCAAGTTCAGAAGCAAGGGGTGTTTCTTGTCCATACACAGGACAGGATGGGCCCAAAGGGACTCGCTTGGTGCCCACATGGTGTCTTCTGATTCTGTAGCAACAATAATCTCATGAGGTCAGTCACAACGCGGGCTTGGCTCCAGGCCAGGGTCTCGACCCTGCGTGCGGTAACTTATCACCCTCCCAGCCAGCCCATGAGTAATGCATAGCAAATGACCACCAGTTTATCAGCTCCCAGTTCTGTAGGTCAGAAGTCCAGCAGGATATGGCCGGGTTCCCTGCCAGGGGGTCTCCCAAGACCAAAATCCAAGTGCCAGCCCAGCAGAGTCCCGTCTGGATGCTCTGGAAAGAAATGTGCTTCTGAGCCCACTCAGGTCCTTAGAGTTGTTGGACTGAGGTATCTGTTCCCGGGCAGCTGTCAGCTGGGGCCACTGTGCCCCTGGAGGCAGTCACACTCCTCACCACATGGCCTTTTCCAGCTTCACACTCTCAATGGCACATTGAATCTCATGCTTCCAATCCCTCAGACTTCCTCTTCCTACTTCCACGAGGGCACATCCTCTGCTTTTTAAAGGCATCACCTGATTAAACCAGGCCCACCCAGGTCATCTCCCGACCATGAGGTCGACTGCACAGAAGCAGAACACAGGCCCAGGAATGACATCTCATCTTCCTCAACTCCAGGGATTAGCACAGAACATCCTCAGGGAGCTGGACTGGGTTGACCAGTTCCCTCAAAATGCATGTCCTTCCCAGAACTTCAGAATGTGATCTGATCTGGAAACAGGTCATTGCCGATATAATTAATTAAAATGAGGTCACACTGGAGTAGGTGGGTCCTTCATTCAGTGTGACTGATGTCCTTACAAAAAGAGACACACAGAGACACAGGCAGAAGGCCATGTGACGACGGAGGCCCAGGTTACAGCGATGTATCTACAAGCCCAGGATCGCCATGCACTGCCCACAACCCCAGAGACAAAGAGACAGGGAACAGCTTCTGCCCTAGAGCCTGCGGAGGGGGCGTGGCCCTCACAACACCTTGATTTCTGACTTCTGGCATCCGAAACTATAAGAGGATAAATTTCGGTTGTTTGGGGTATTTTGCAACAGCAGCTAAAAGAAGATAATACAAGGTCCACGTTTAGAACTTCTGCCTGTCATGCATAGGAACTCATATCCTGCCCATTTTGCAGATCAGAAAGCTGAGGCTCAGAGCAGTGAAGAGCTTGACCAAGGTAAGAGGTGAGCAGCTAGCAGGCAGCAGGACTGGGTCTGGCACCCACGCCCTGAACCCCTGCTCCTTGCTCCTTCTATGCCCCACGGAGGGGAGGGGTTCGCCTGGTCCCGCTCAGGGACAGAGTGGAGAGGGTCCAACTCCCAAAGCTTGTGCTCAGACAGGACTCCTCGGAGCCCCCCTCAAGACCAGGATGACAAGCTGTGCAGCAGAGTCATCTACCATTGCAGGCAGAGCAATGGCCAGTTAGAGATGGAACTGGTAAATAACACAATTTCTCATCCACATCACAACACTGAGAGAAAGAGGGAGCAACGGTGAATTATGCCAGGGTGACTGGCATCATGGGACTGTCCCAGGCAACCAGGACACACAGAGTCCTCTCCATCCGAGGCACCGGGTGGCCGAAAGCTCAGCATACAGCCTGTCCCTGGAGTCTCCTTCCCATGAGGCCCCACGGCCTCCCGCCTGAAGTTCCAGGCCTCACTTCTCCGCAGGACTCCATCACTGGCTCCCAAACACAGTCCTTTGAGCCTCCTGCTCTAATTGCAGGCAGAGATTACTCCCACAGTTTCAGGGCCAACAGCTGGGCTAAGTGGCCATCCCCAAAACCCATTTCCTGCCTGGCTGGGTACGGAATGTTCTTTCCCTCTAAGTAAAATAAACAGGTCTGAACTCATTGGACTTTTCTATTTGCCGTCCACTAAAGCCTTCTAGCTCCTGGGTTTTTATACAACTAAGATTTATGGTATCTATTCTCACCAGTGCAGAGTCCCCAGATAATGTTAATAGATGGCTAGTGTTGCCAATAAATCCCTGCGGTGGCGGAGAGAAATATCTATTTCAGATGAGTCCTCCAGAGCTAATCCACATTCCGAGTGGTGGAGGGCACTTAGGCTGAAACAGCTCTACTCAACAGGCAAGGGCACTTCTGCGGGGTCTAGGCCTCTGCAGCCCACCTCTGCATCCTGGCACCCACAGAGATGCCAGGGCCAGAGGTTGCGGGGCTGGGAGCATCCATCCACCTTTGCAAAATGCTTCTGAGATGGGTTGACCAGAAGGCCACTCCTGGTCTCACAGAATGAAGCCCAGAGGAAGTATTCAGTACTCATGGGATGGGGAATTGATCAGTCCCAAAACAGCACCCTCCCCCTAAGGTGGCCTCCTGTCCCTACTAAGGTTCCCACCAGCCTCGAGATCACCCAGGTGAGCAATCTCAGAACAGAGCCGGCCATACCCTCCCTGATGCCTGAATCCAGGCGTCAGGTCTCTCTGCTTCCAGCCCCTCTCTCCCGACCTTGCTCCTCTTCTGCGGCTGAGGAGAGGATCCCATACCGGGTCCTCATCCCATGGCCAAATCACCCATCTTGAAAATGAAACTTCCTATGCAGAATCATGCGAGCACTCTGCATTTTCCCTCCAAAGCAAGAGTGCTGATCGGCCCAAGGTACTTGAGGGAATCCCCCACTGCATTCAAGGCCCTCCATTGTGAGGGCACAAGCCACCTTCCCTAGGCCCTGCCAGGCCTTGGACATGCCCAGGACCCCCCAGCTCAGGCCCTGGCTCCCCCAGCCCTCTGCAGGAGATCTCTGTAGCGCTGTCCCCTGATGAAGTCACCCCGGGTTCCTGAGACCCAGCACGGACGCCATCTTCTCCTGGAAGATTTCCCAGAGATCCACTTATTTAAAGGCAAAACCTTGCACCATGCACTGTCCCCATGCGGGGAAGACAGCAATGGACAAAACCATGACACATGCGCAGAAAGCTAGAAAGGACTATTTCGAATGCTCTGAACACAAGGAAATGTTAAATGATGGAAGTGCTAATCATCCTGATTTGATCACTACACATTGTATGTATGGAAACATTACTCTGTACCCCATAGACATGTACAATTATTATGTATCCCTTTTAAAAAACACCCTGTTCCTCCTCCTGGGAAATCGTGCAGCTTGGCCAGTGTCGTTCCCATCCCACGGGGCTGTGTGGATCCCGGCCAGGCTATCAGAACCCGGGTTGTGTCTGGGTGTGCAGAGGCCTCTATGCTGGGCAGTGTCCCAAGCAAGGGCAGCCTTGTTCCAGGGCCACAGGTGAGTCCTGGAGAGGGCAGAGAAGCAGCCAGCCTTCATCTTTCATTTGAGGATAAAATAGGGAGTGTCAAAATTATATGCCAGTATTACCGCAAGGACAGAGAAATGGAAACTTATGGGGTCCCTGTAAAAGCTCATCTGTGCTGGGGTGTCTCTGGGGTGTCTCTGGGCCCAGCACACTGAGCCCCTCTCGGGCCTCTGAGGTAGTCAGGCTGGATGAGGGGCTGCTCCTGGCAGCCTTCAGGAGCCTTCACCTGCCAGTGCCCAGAGGGTTAGCTCAACATCAGGAATCAGTTTGTGTCATGAATGACCACGCTTTTTCACAACTAACCCTTGAGCTCTAGGGGCCTGGGCACCCACACCTATTCTCATGCAATTCTCACAGCATCCCCAGAAGATGAATCCAGTGTGGACCAGGCTTCACAAGCACAGACGGGGGCGCTGAGGAGAGAGTGGGTCTCCCCCGCCAGGTAGCCTGGCTGGGCTCAGGGCTGGAATTAGCACGTGGCCTGGCTCTACCTGGCTGCAGCTGTGCTGGGTAAGTTGAAGGGATCCCCCAGGATTGGGGCAGGTTAGCCCGAGGCTGGCATGGCTGGCAGTAACCATCTCTCGTCACATGTCAGAATCAAGATTTGTCATGATGAGGCTTGGATTTGCTTCCTGGCTCCACCAGTGACCGAATCTGCAACCTTGGGAGAGCTTTTTTTTTTTTTTTGAGACAGAGTCTCGCTCTATCACCCAAGCTGGAGTACAGGGGTGCGATCTCAGCTCACTGCAAGCTCTGCCTCCCGCGTTCACGCCATTCTCCTGCCTCAGCCTCCCAAGTAGCTGGGACTACAGGCGCCCGCCACCACGCCCGGCTAATTTTTTGTATTTTTAGTAGAGACGGGGTTTCACCGTGTTAACCACGATGGTCTTGATCTCCAGACCTCGTGATCCACCTGCCACGGCCTCCCAAAGTGCTGGGATTACAGGCATGAGCCACCGCACCTGGCCAGGAGAGCTATTAATTCCCCTGGACCTGAGCTTTCCCATCTGAAATTGGGGGGATAATAATACCCTCCTCGTGGTTTTCATGGGAAGCCAGTGGTGAAGGCAACTGCTGTGCTTCTCAAGACCTTTGCCTTGGCACGAACGCCCACAATACGGAACCATCACCAGTAAACTTTTCTGCACTTTATGAACTTACCTGTAAGGGGGACATCTTACTTCCATAATTGGGAAATAACGTCTTTTAGAAAATAGCTTTCTGGTCAAGTCTGGAGATGAAGACAGGGTCAGATTTGCTGTTGTTAATTGTGGGAATTAATGAAGCAAAGCAGCAGCTTTTCCTTCCCTGAGTGCTGTGTATTAAAAAGTTCTCTCGTGCATCATTTCAACATACAATTGACATACTTGTTTAGTTCCAGCTGTTGCACTTGATGATTTTGTTGCTCACCTTCCAGATGTGCTCACGCATGCGGACGGCCCAGATGGGTCTGGCCAGAGGTCGCCAGGTCAGACAATGTCCAGGCTCTTCCTCATCCCTGCACAGTGTGGCTCCCACATGGGGACATGAACCCAGAAACAGCAGGTTCCTGCTTGGGTGACCTCCGGATTCCAGCAGGGTGCCCTGCAGCCTGCGGGCACTGGGGCTGCTTTCTCACGCGCTTCCCGCTGTTCCCAACACAGGGAATTCGGAACATGGGGCAGAGGATGGGCCTCTCCCCCTACCTTCCCCACTTCAGCTCCAAGCCCAGTCTCTGCCAGTCCTGAGCCCACCAGACCAGCCCACAGCCCAGAGGATATCATCAGCCACCTGCAGGCATGGTCAGAGCTGATCTCTTGGCCATAGACCCCATCTCCTGCTTGCCAGGGGACATCTGGCCCATGCCAGATGGCCAGTCAGCCCAGTCAGCTGCCCTCCCCAGCACACTGAGCCCCTCTCGGGCCTCTGAGGTAGTCAGGCTGGATGAGGGGCTGCTCCTGGCAGCCTTCAGGAGCCTTCACCTGCCAGTGCCCAGAGGGTTAGCTCAACATCAGGAATCAGTTTGTGTCATGAATGACCACGCTTTTTCACAACTAACCCTTGAGCGGTTCCTGTACATTCCTGTGTTAAAACAACTTCTCCAAATATCATTTCTGGATGCACCAGGTACCTTCTGCCCTCTGCCTTCCCTCACCAACCCATTGGAGGTGCTCCTCCCACCCACCTTTCCACCCCCACCTGCCAGTCTCCCTGATTATCCGCACTCAGCACTTGACCCCGCAAGGTTGGCCTGTGCACTCACTCTCTTTCTCTTGTGTTGTCTGTTTCCCTCAAATAGAGTGAGAACTCTATCAGAGCAGAGTCCTCCTGGGAGGAAGGAGTAAACCTGAGCATAAGCAGCAGAGCTGAGTGCTACGCCCAGCAAAGAACGACATTGATAGGAGGATGCTGGCTGGGTCACAGAACCCAAGAGCAAAGCTGGGTGGCCCAGACCAAAGACTAGACAGGACAGCTCTGGGTCAGGGTGGAGGCACCCACTGGCCTGTCCTCTGCACACTGCCCCCACATGGCACAGCCCCACCAGCCTCCCTCACTAGACTCACAAGAGGGACTCTGGCGGATGCAGCTTGCACCTCAGGTCCACCCCTGTGGTCAGGAAAGTGCACACTTGTCAGGGAGGGAGTGTGGGGGAAAGATAACCTGACAGACAAAAATAACAATGATCACAATCAGTAGTACATCTGGGATTCTTGTTCTAGTTGTTCTGAACCCTAGACCCATGTTTTCTCCATGTTGTGGTGGAAGAATGAGTGGGTGACAAGGTAGGACCGAGGTATGAAAAGAGGATGAATTGATGAATTGATGGATGGATGGATGGATGGATGGATGGATGGATGGATGGATGACAGGTGGGTGGGTGGAGGGAGGGAGGGATGGATGGATGGATGGATGGATGGATGGATGGATGGATGGATGGGAAGGTGAATGGATAAGAGGGATCAGTGAATGACTGGGTAGGTGGTGAAGGAGTTTGCCCTTGGATGGACTCAGCCAAGATGCCAATTGTTGAACTGAGACCCTGGTTACATAGATCAAGTAAGGATCTCCTGGAGCAGGAGTCTTTACAAAGAGTGGTGCTATGATGTCAACAAGGAAATGTGGTTCCTAGAGAGAAACCCTCCATGTCTTGTATGCCAACTCTGACAAAACACGTATGCATGTGTAGGCATGCATGCACACACACATATACAGAGACAGAGAAGAGAAAGAGAGAATATCATTATTACTCCAAAGGAAGTCTTGAAGAACATCAAACCCAAGATCATCACGTTCTAGTCAGAAAACTCAAGGCCCAGAGAGGGGAAGGAAGTTGTCCAAGGTCACCCAGCTGGTTGGAAACCAACCCAGGTTGCAAACTTCCCAGTCAGCTCTTCTGCCATCTCACCACACCACTTCCCTAGAAGCTTCTGAAATTGTATGAGATGCTGCCTGCTCCACGGGCAGATGGAGGCTGCTCGTCAGCACACAAGGATCACAGCTGTGCCTTCCAAAAGAGGAGGCATTAAATACTGCTACACAAAATGCAATAAACAGAATGGGGGCCAGGCACAGTGGCTCACACCTGTAATCCCAGCACTTTGGGAGGCCAAAGTGAGATGGGTGGATCACCTCAGGTCAGGAGTTTGAAACCAGCCTGGTCAACATGGTGAAACCTCGTCTCGACTAAAAGTACAAAACTTAGCCAGGCGTGATGGCGGGTCCCTGTAACCCCAGCTACTTAGGAGGCTGAGGCAGGAGAATTGCTTTAACCTGGGAGGCGGAGATTGCAGTGAGCCAAGATCGTGCCACTGTACTCTAGCCTGGGTGACACAGCAAGACTCCATCTCAAAAAAAAGAAAAGAAAAGAAAAACAGAATGGGGGAGGTTGAGTGGAGCTCAACGTCTGGCTTTCGGTAGAACAAATGAAAGCACGTCCACGTGACCACCCAGCCGAGCGCTGTCGTCATTGTAATTTGAGACCACAGGGGCTTCCATGGACCCCACCCTTTGCAGCTCTCGGCTTGTGGTGAGGGTACAATGGAGACAGGGACAGAGTCTGAGCCAACAGCACCCACTAGCCACTTCCGGTGAGGCTTTGGTGAGGTCATGAGCACGCAGTAGAGCCTGCACATACTCTGAGCACTTTGAATGGAGACCCGCCCCACCCTGCTTTGGATGTGAGGGGATGAACCACCCAGGATCAGGGTTGAGTCCCAGCACCCCTGCTGACCAACCATGCGTCCTTCACCAGATCACCTCACCTGCCTGAGCCTACAGCCCTCACTGTTGACCTCAGGACCATGGGGAGCAGGCAGAGGTCCCAGGGAGGCAGAGGTTGTAGTCGCACCAAGGGAGACGTAGCCCCACCTTCCTGAGCTGCCCCCCAGGAGTTTCCTGTGGCTCCCTGAGTCTGCAGACCTTGGCCCCTGCTAGAATCTTTCCTGTCCTGGTTGTCACCACCACTGCAGGCACCCCACCCCACCTCCCTGGCTGTCTCCTCCAACCATGCTAACTCACATGGACCTGCTGCCTTGACCCTCACCAATGCAGTTTCATCTTGACCCACGCGTGTGGCTGATGAAAGGCTGCTTCTCCATCAAACCTAGTTCCACCGCCACCACTCCCCTGGACCCCTTCCTGAGCCCCTGCACCTGCCGGCAATGCCCCTCCTGCAATCCTCCAAATGGCACTCAGAGCACCTTATCCATTTCACATTTCACTTCATCACGATGCCCCGCCCCTCTCCTGCCAGTCTGCTGGAGCCAGAAGTCCTAGGTTGCTGCCCTCATACATCCCAGGCCCAGTGCCTGGACCACCAGCAGGTGTCCAGCGCAGGGTCCCGACTCCCCGTCAGCACAGCGAGCTCTGTGGAGGCGCCTGGGCCCCTGAGACGCAGAGCTGGCTGGATGTCAGGCTCCAGGTTGACTTGAAAGCAACCCCAGGCCACCACACTGAAAGACACCACCAGCCGGGGACTATGGTCATTGTCCTTGGACAGTCTGATTCCCATGGCCCAGCCCTTGATTCCACTGCTGATCTGGGTCAGCTGTGGAGGCTCCGTCTCAGGCCTGAACCTGAGAAGGTCACAGATCCCGCAGAACGTGAGGACTTCTCCACGGGCCTGCCCCTCTGATGATAGCTGCCCAGGCTCACAGAGGCGAGTGCTTTCCCGTGGTCAGCAGGCATCTCTGGGGCCTGAGACAGGCCCTCTGTCTATTAAGCGCCTGCAGCATGTGCACATGGAGATGGACATTTGTCTCCCCTCTCCTGAGCCCATCACTTTCTCCCTAACTGCTGCCAAACCTGCTCTTCTCCAGCCTAAGAGCAGAGCTGCAGAAACAGATGATGGTCGCCGGGTCCAAGGTGAGACTCTGCTGCACCAGGAGCGCTTCGTTCTAGGATGAGTCTGAACGTCCTGGTGCGGAGGAAAAACGAAGTCCCCGCAAAGCACCGCTGCCCACTCTGAGGCCATCTGCGGGGCCCTGCTCTTCTCAGGAGACCCGCCATGAAGGGTGCGGGTGCAGGGCCTCTGGTGGCTCGGTTCCCTTCAGCTCTAACATCAGTGCCTGGGTCACCATCACTGATACAATCCCTTCACAGAATCCTTCCAGAGCTGCCACCATCTAAACCAGGACAAACATTTCAGGGACCTCGCGGGTTTTCAATACCAGGACTTATATGAAGTTTTGATCAGATAAAAGTGGACCCCAGAATACCTGGTAGGTGGAATATGTAAAACCAGCAACATCAAGGCCATCACTGCCTCCTCCTAACAAATTAGAAAACAGAAATGAGAAGAAGACAGACAGAGAGGTGGAGGAAAAGGAGGAGGAGGAGGGATGGGGAGGGAAGGAAGGAGGGAAAAAGGAACAGAGGGAAAGAGAGAAAAACAGCCTGAGCAAGTGAGAGAGAAAGAGAGACAGAGAGAGATGAATAGAGAGATACAGGGAGACAGAGAGAGACAGAGAGACGCAGACAGAGAGACAGAGAGAGTTAGCAGCCGTGGGCAGGAGGAAGAGGGATGGGGAGGGAAGAAAGGAGGGAAAGAACAGAGGGAAGAAAGAGCCTGAGCAAGTAAGAGAGAAAGAGAGACAGAGAGAGACGGATAGAGAGATACAGGGAGACAGAGAGACATAGACAGAGAGACAGAGAGTTAGCAGCCATGGCAGGAGTGCTTCCTTCTCCCCTGTGAGCTGAGGCAGCCCCACTGCTCACCAGATCTGCCTGGGTCTCCCAGGCCCCTGCAGCCGGTGAGCTCAGAGCTGGGACCCACACAGGATACAGTGTGACTTGAAGGACTCAGCAAATTTCCCTCTCAACTAAACGAATGCCCCTTGGTCTGTCCTAGGCAGAGACTTCTTGCACTGGGGATGTGTCTTCAAGGTCTGGGGCCGTTTGGAATCTCAGACAAGCCATTCCCGTCCATCTCAGCGGCACATGCCTTCATCTGTCAGCTGCTCGCAGGCTGTCCATACCGAATGAAGCTGATTCATATGCATTTGTTCATCGCCTGTTCTTTCCTCACCATTTGCTGACCATTTCCTCGGAGCCAGGACCCCAGACAGCACCAGGGACTCACAGAACAACCAGCAGGGCTCAGCCTGGCGCATGGCCTGGGTACAGCTGGGGATGAATTCTGCAAGGATGATGACAATAGGTGTGGTCAGAGCCCTGGGCTGGCCGCAGGGGAGCAGGGGGCTCTGCAGCGGGGGGAGCACACTGTCTCCCACCTGCCTGCCGGCCGAGGCGGGTGAGCCCTGGAGGAATGGAGGGAGGGGACTCAAAGCCGGCTGCCAGTTTGTCTATGGGCTCGAGACCCTCATTCCCGCAAGGGGCTGCTCAGTGGAAGCGGAGCGGCCGCAGCTCTGCCTGTCAAGTTCAGGCAGAGCACGGGAGGCCATTTCTGAGCTAGAACAGCAAGGCATTGCTGAGGACCCCTGAACGGCCCCTCAGCTTCAGGAACCATCCAGTCCACAGCCTCACCATGCTCAGCCCCCTGCCCAGGACCCCGGGCACTGCGGGGATAGGGATGGCTGGACACAGCCTGACCCTAGCACCCTGCTGACCAGCCTCCTTTCCAGCTGATGCACCTGCTTCTTGAGGCACGGCTCTCCCTGCTCTGGACCACAGGCTGCCTCTCCAGACCTGGGCCAATCTGGGCAAAGACAAGTTGAATTCCCTCCCCAAGTGTTGGGGAGGCACCTCCCTATCTCCCCAAGTACCCCCAGGACCCCTGGTCACCCCTCCAGCTAAGTGCTGCCTGCCCCAGGGTCTGCACTTGGGGTCTCAGAGGCAGAACGACCCACCCCAAGGTGCTGCTGCGGACAGAGGTGAAACCTCCTTTGGACTTAGATTTTCTCTTTCCAGGCCTGGCTGGGATATCTGGGGCACATCCTCCTTCTCTGGGCTCCCTGCCCCAGCCCAGGGTCCCCCCAACAGGCCAGGCATCACTCGCTGAAATGAGATCCTCGATGCCACAGATCAGGAGCATTTGGAGAGGGCTGGAGATGGGGGCGAGAGCTTTGCTGGGCCTTCGCAGAGCCAGGGACCGGCAGCGCTCGAGGTGACAAGGCTAATAGCCGCTGACAGTCACATGGAGGCCTTTGGCGCTGGCGAGGCTATTAAGGGTCTGAGATGAGAAATGAGAAAGGACCGCGAAGTACCGTGATGGGTAATTTTCAGGAGGAGAATTTCTCTTCAGGAAGAGACATGCTTTAGAACGCTCAGAGCAATCAGTCCTGGAAACTGAAAGAGCTGCTCTTTCCTGGGCTTCTGACAAAGAAGGAAACAAGGGATCTTTTCCGTGGGTCCACTGTGCCCAGGGGCAGGGGTCGCTTTTGTCTTTGTGTTCATCTCGGCTTCCTTGTTACAGCAGCGGGAGGGGCTCGGGACAGGCCAGAGCCTTCCACCTGATCCAGGGTGAGTCAGACCCAGGTGGGTGTCAGAGCTGGTGTCCTGGGGGTTTGGGTAGGACAAGGGGCAGGGCCGCAGCTCCTAGCCGCCCCCGGAATCCCCCACCCCACAGGGGTAGGGATTGCTGCCCTTCACCAGAGCGAGGGCCGGACCTTCGCTGAGCCTGCCTCCCTCCCAGCACGGAGGTGGCTTCCCCTCACCCATTCATTCATTCAGAAACCCCTGCTGCTCCTGCCAAGCACAGGTCTGGGGCCATGGCCTCAGTGATGAACTGGGCCTCCAGTCTCAGGGCATTTTCCTTGTCCCCAAACTGCACCTTATCCGAACACTGGACGCAGCTGCCGAATCAGCACAGCTATGATGTCCACCCCGTTCATGGAGAGCCTGCCTTCACTGGCAAGGCTAACAGGACGTATGTCGGGCAGGGGCCCCAGCTGGCCCCGTCCAACCCTCTCCCCTGAGAACCTGGAATTGGGAAATAGAATTTTAGTCCATCTGAAAGCCGCAGGCAATGCAGCCTTGGGGCTGACAACAGATGTGCCCGACGTGGCCCAGGAACAGGTCAGGCCTTAGAAGACAGAATCACGGCAGCGCAGACCCCAGAGTAAGCTGGAGGCTGGAGGCTGGGGGTCTTGCAGGGAGGGGAAGAGTGAGCCTGGGGCAAACCAGCTCCTGCCCTGAGCTGGGCACCAGGGCCTGGGTGCCCCCTATTCCCGACTCTAGGGTTCCCAGGGCTCTCTACCCCTGGTGCCCGGTGAAGATGCAGGGAAGGCCAGCATGACACAGGACCCCACCTAGCAGGACCCAAGATCCCAGGGCTCTGGTCTCCATTCTTGCCTCGCCAGCTCAGGGACTCAGCCTCCCTGCCTGGGTAAGGTAAGGCTCCGTGTCCTCTGGAGCTCTGGCATTGTGTGAAGCGTGGGGAGGTGGCCATGAGGCTCCCACCCTGCCATGGCTACTCCTTGCTCTCTCTGAGCCTTTGGGAGCCCTGGACCACACCCTCGCCTTGCCTGGGAAGCAGAGCCAAAGCCTTCACAGAGAGAGGCCATGATGGACCTGACCAGGTGACCCCCTTTGGCCAATGAACCCAAGAAAAGTGGCACGCGTCACTCCAAGAGCCACTGTGTTTCTGTGTTCCCTCTGCCATGCCTCATCAGGGCTGGGCCTCAGCCGGGTCGGGAATGAAGAAGAATGCAGAGCAGATCCACACACAGCAAGACATCAACCTTTGATTCAGAAAACCCCCGAGACTTGGGTGTCATTGGCTCTGTCACATAACCTGCAGAAGCTGACCGGTGTGTCCGGCAAACATGCCCAGGGCAGAGCCATGCGCCTGTCAACACGCAGGCTGACTCTGGAAGGAAAACCAAGCCCAGAAGCAGCGCTGCCTCTGCAGAAGAGGTGGGGAGGGGTGGGCGAGGGAGACTGAAGTGTCCCACACTCAGGGCTGTGCCATCTGAATTCTTCTCCTGTGCACTGTTGCTTTAAAAGAGCAACCATTTTCAAACAACTCTTTGAGGACTGGGATGATGACATTAAGATCGTGCCAACTCACATAGTGGCAGTGATGCCCTGGTGACCACCCAGGGGAGCACTGAAGACCAATTCAGCCTCGGTTCACTCCCCGAAGGACAGATCCCTCCGAGCGGGAGGTAGCACTGAGGGGGTCTGCGGGTTCCAGGGTCCATGCAGCCCCAGGCAGGGGCCACGCTCAGGGCTCACAGCTGCACAGACTGGCCAAGAAGTGACCAGGCTCAGCAAAGTGAGGGGACTCGTCCAGGGACCAGGCCCTGACCCGTCCATCCAGTACCAGGCTCCGGAGCTCTGCTCATTTCTGAGAACACTCATTTCGCGGCCTGTCTCCTGGTGACTCACCTGCTCTTCTCTGCCCATTTTCCCAGCATAACAATTGCTCGATACTCTCCCAAATTACTCAGGAATCACTCATCTGTGAAATAGCAGAGCCAGCGAGCCTTCCAGACAAAAACTGCCCATTTCTTAGAACAGCCCGAGTCTCAGACTCCAGTCCATGCAGTCCTGGGGGGCGAGGGCCCAAGAGGGACCCCAGCGGGGGAGAGCGGACACCGTCAGAGAACATTTCCCTCCTCTCTTCCCTGAGGGCAAAGTCCTCAGCCCCTCCCCCGTTTTGATGGAGTGGCGTTTAATGCTCTTTTATCAACTTAGGGATTGTCTTGATCCAGGAGCTAATTGTATTGACATTAACCTGTTTCAACAGGTCTAAAGTATCAATAAATCATTTTTTAGTAGCTCTCCTTATTACAGCACTTTGTTAATGTATTGCACTTGAAGTGACAAATAGCCCGAGAAATCATTGCTTTCCTGTAATCTACTTTGTCTTTTTAAGGCTTTTCTTTCCTCCTGCTAGTTCAGATACTTCTAAAGTTGATTTAGAGGTGAATAAAGATGGAGGCAAGACTAGTGCCGTGCACTGGGCCGGAATCCTCCATCATCTACCACAGCTTCATTTCTCCTGGACAACGGCCATCCGCACATCCCTGTTTCCACACAGCTGGAATCTGAATAGGTGCACATTAGGTACGTGTTTCTACACAAGAAGGATCTGGAAATATAATCGAGGACTTCTGAAGAGGGCTGGAGGCTCAGTATCCTAGAGAACAAATCTTCATTTGGGCTTTTTGACAATATGCAAATCCACAGATGGGTAAAGAAGTAAAAATTCCAAAAACTTCAGCTAACTCAGAGGTTGCCAAAATCTAGCTCTGGGCCTAGTGGTAGCCAGGGCAAAGAGAGAAACACTTTGTGTTTTTAATTCTTACTTGGAAGAAAAAAAGAAGCTGGCTGATTTTTTTTCAGGAGAGGCTCTTTCGTGGTTCTGAATTTTGAGAGTTGTTTAGGAAGAGCTTTGAAGTCAGACAGAAGTGGGTTCAAAACCTGGTTGTGACACTTCATCAGCTCATCTGTGTCTTGAGAAGGTCACATCCCACCTCTGAAGCCAGTTCCCCACCTCTGTAAAATGCAGATGGCAATGCCTCACTGCTCTGCGCAGGTTGAATAAGAAAATATCTGCAAAGCATCCAGCATCGTGCCTGGTGGACAGCAGATGCTGGGGATACCCAGCTGCAGAGGGCAGCACAGACACCCTGCTCTCACCTTCTCGAGCAAAACCATCGTCCCCTTTCCCTAACTACAGAGGAATGTGGCTGGAGTCGGTTCTGAGTTCAGACCCAGGTATGTGCTTTCAACTAGCTCATTCCAGTCCTAATTCGCTCTCAAGGGATGCTGAACTGCTCATGAAACTTTTTTTTTCCTAACAGTTTCCAACACGTGTCTGTGTTCCAGTCCTCATTCAGACATTTGCCCCTTTGCAGAAAGCCCTCCCAAGCGAGAATGGCGAGAGAAGCCTGCCAACTTCAGGAAGATGTTTATTGTCACTCAGAATCCTGCATGTATTTCAATATTTTCTTGATATGAGTCAAACAAACAAGCTATTCTCTAAGTGAAAATTCCCCTTGTCCTAAATAATTCACAAGAAGGAACTTCTGAAAAGCAAACTCGCTCACGGCTCCGCTCAGAGCAGGCTCTGGTTCCACCCAGATGCCCAGTGTCCACCACAGTCCACAGCGTTTGGGACTCAATGGAGTCACCCCTTGGCTGAGCTGGCGATGAGACCTGGGGTCCCTGGCTGGGGGCTCAGGCCTTCACAGTGGCCATCTGTTATGCTGGGAGGCCCATTTCTGCCTGTGGCCCATAGCATGTGCCCTCCCTAAGGACGCAGAGTCTGCAGATGAGCACTGCCCTTGGCCAGCCTAGGCTGCACCATCAGTGGTCCCAGGGTGCCTGCACCCCAGAGACACCAGGCTTGAAGATGGAAGGACCCTGGCAGAAAGCAGAGTCCTAGAGCAGAAGGCAGCCTCTCCCTCACCAAGTGACTGTCCCCACCTCAGTCCCCCTGGGCAACTTCTTTAAAAGCTCACAACCTCCATGGAAAAGTACTCTGTGCAGACAGACCCAGCTCCTCTTTCTGCAGCCTTTTGCTGAAGCCAGGTACACATTTGGTTTAATCCTTCAGGAGTCAAGGAGGCTAGACTGAAAACTAGGGATCTTCTGGCTAGCCAGCCAGATTCCTCCAGAGAAGCAGGGAGAAGGTCACTGCTGGTTACACACACACACGTGTGCACACACATGTACACACACACCCCATCCAGCCCTACGTAAGCATGCACATACACACATGTGGACATGTGCCTATGTACATGTGTATATAGTGCTCTCACATGTGAGCATGTGTCTCTGCACATATGCACTTGCAGACATACATGTGACTGCATGTATTATATGCATGAGTACATACAGGCACACATGATCACACACATGTGTGGCACAAGCCTGAGCACACGTGTGGGTGCACGGGGACATGTGCACACATACATATGCATACACAGGCACACACAGGCATCTTCATGTGCACATGTACAGGCAGATACACATGGATATGTCCATATGTGAGAACACACATACATGCATGTGAGTATACATGCAGATACACATCAGTACACGTGCCCACACACGCGCGCACACACACACGCGCACACACGCGCACGCGCGCACACACACGCGCACACACGCGCGCACACGCACATGCGCACACACACGCACACACATGCGCTCACACACACACACGCACACACACGCACACACACACGCGCTCCTGTGACTCTGCTTTGGCCGAGGACTTGCTCCAGCCTGCAGGGAGGCTGTACCTGGAGGGGCCTGAGGGCCCTCCCCTCCCCACGTGGGTCAGGCCCAGATGGCAGGCAGTGTCCTCGTGGGCCACCTGGGAGGCCAGGCTTCAGCAGACCTTTCCCCACAGGCCAGGCTTTGAGCCTGTCCACGAGCACAGGGGGCTCAGTCCCAAGACCCAGCAACCTTGTCATTGTTGGCGCCCCCTTGCCTGCCACAGAGCAGGTGATTGAAGGAGACGGACGGGCCACTTTCCTGCACTGAGCCCCTCACTACCACCAAGCTGCATTCCAGTACATTCTGTCAGCTGATTCCATGGCAGTCCATCAGCGGCGCTCTGTCCTGGGACTCAGAGAGGTCTGGAAGCAGTGAGATCGCTCAGCCTGTGAGGTGAGAGCCCAGCCTGGGACTCAGGCCAGCCAAGGGGTGACGCCTGATCAGGGTGTGGGCCCAGCAGTGCCTGAGGCCAAAGGAAACATGCGTGCTCCTATGTCCACTTCTCACAGTCGCCTCTCGCATTCTGAACTGAGTTGGAAAAGTTAATAAAAGCCCAACAATCCAAAATCCTGGCTCTACAGAGAGAGCCCCGAGTTGCCCAACCTGCTCGCACACCATCGTCAATCCTTATAAACTCATATCATGGTGGACACGCCAGCCCGCGGCCCCGCGAGCCTGGGACTGACCAGAAATGGCATCCCCGTTACAGGACAGACAAGGTCACCAAACAAGAAACAACAGCCTGTTCTTATTTAAAATGTTGACATTTTGTCTATCATAGATTTTTGCATGAATTTTGATATTTTACATTATTGCACTGAAATATTATCTACCTTGATGAATGAGTTTTGCGAACCCCTTAAATTCTGTGCCCGAGGCTCACACCTGCCTCTCCTGAATCCAGCACCTGTGGTGTTCCAAGTCCTGACTTCGGGGTCTCCTCCTCTTCCTCCCATTGCCATTGACCTAGAAGCTGGAGCTCCCAACCGAGCAGGTGCCGTTTCCTGTTTCCAAGCCCAGGTTTGATTCGGTTCCCTGCCCGGTGGTGAGGACCACCAGCCCCAGCCAGCTCCACAGATTAGATTAAAATTTGCTTCGGCCATTTAGCGTGGAGCTGATAACACGCTGTTTCTGGACTGAGGCCACTTAGGTCTATTAAAATCCTGTTTCTTCCCTGTCGTGAGTTAAGGAGACCCATTTCTCTCGGTTCCCACTTCCTGATTTCAGCCCTGAGAAAATAATTAATTCTGCTGATCCCTAATGGACTTCAGGTGGCACCTATACCAAACACGAACACCATTCCCTTAATGAATAATTTCTTCACTAAAACGACTAAAACGGGTTTCAGTCTTATTTGGAAGAAAAGAGTAAGAAAATTAAAGCTGCAGGAAGATAACACTGCAAAGAATAACCAAAGCGTATTTACATATGCAATGAGGCACCCCTTCTGCACTGTGAAAGGCTGGGGGAAAGCTGCAAACAGAGAGAGAACAATGTGTACAGAGGAAAACGATTAATAAATTGGAGCACAGGAGGCAGGCCTCAGCAGGCTGCTGCTGCTAACAGCACGGGGTACAAAAGTATGGATGCCGCTGAGGCCCCTGCTCAGGCCAGCACCCAGGAGGCCCAGCCACTGAGCCACGTTGTCAGGCATCTAGAAACTTCCAGAGAGACTGCTGGGGATCTGCTGCCTTGAAGTTGACCCAGTCACTGGCAGGAGACCCCTGCCTGCTCTTCTAGAATGGTCCTTCTCTCTCACAGAGGCCCACAGAGAGGTTGTTCTCCCAGTGGCCATGCAGGAGGATTCACAGAGCTCAAGATGTTCCAGAAAATGGAGAGAAAGTGTAACCGGGGAAGTCCAAGCCTACAAATTCATGGTTTTCACCATTTCTTCAGTGGCCGTCTTGAGTTCCTGGGTGCCACTCAGCGCCCGCTGTGGGTGTGACTTTGCTCAGTGATGGCCCCACGCAGGTCTGCACCTGGTCAGCTGTCACCGAGGGGAGAGGTGCTGAGGGTACAAACAGGCAAAGGAGGAGACCTGGCACCCGTCCCACTCTCCCAGCCTGGGGGAGCCCGCCTATGTGTGGCAGGGAGAAGATTTGGGTCTCATCCCCTCTGGGACCTGGACCCCGGCAGCAGGGAAGAGGGGAGCCCTGGCCTGCTGCTCACCCCATTGACTCACTCGAGGACCAGGTCACAGATGCTGAGGACACCAAAGTGGACACAGCCGAGGAGAACTTCACTAACATTGGGAGCAGAGGCCAGTCCCTTGGGCTCAGGGCCTCGAGGCATCCGGCTTAGTGTAATCTGTTACTACAGTGAATCTCCTCAGCAACCCACGAGGTGGGTACCTGCGTGAAAATAAGCAGACTGTAGCTCAGGGAGACTAAATTCCTGCCCAAGATCACACAATGAGTAGGCGACAGTGCCCAGGTGTGAACACACCTCTGCCGCATTGTCAGACTCTCAGACACTTGTTCTGTCGAGACCCAGGTAGTAAATATTTCACACTCTGTCGTGACTACTTAACCCGGCCATGGCAGAGTGAAGGTGGCATCAACAATATCTAATCAAATGAACGTGGCTGAGTTCCAATAAAACTTTATTGAAAAAAAACAGACTACGGCCAGATTTGGCCCACAGGCTATAGTTACCTGAGTCCTTCTCTACCATCTTATCAGACCATTTGCAGTTCTCTGAATGCAGGGGACATACAGTTTCACGAGTGTCTCTGGAGGGGTCCTGGCCCCGTAGGCGAAGCCAGAAAAACCAAGCCCGGTCAGAAGGCAGAAGGAGCAGAGGGTGCTGGTGCAGCGGGCTGGCCAGGGAAGGCGTCTCAGAGAAGGTCCTGTGTGAATTGCACTCATGTGGAGGGAGGACACGGCAGACCCAGAAGATAAACTTTAGAGAAAACTTAAAAGTTATAACAAGGACTGGCGAGAGCTCCCTTCCATTGCACATGGCAGAATTCCAAATCAAACGAGACTAGACAAACAAAAGCAACAGAAATGGGATGTGTTGGCTCCCGTTTCTGGGTACTGAGGGTGTGGTTGGCTTGAGGAATGGCTGAATTCAGCAGTCAGAAATCTGCCTCCCATCACCACCTCTTGACTCCACTCTCTCTTTTCCATCAGGCCCTCTCTGGGTCACAACGGCATCGGCCACCAGGAGCCCTGGGCCTGCCTCCCCTCCTCAGCTATCTCAGTGAGGAAGTGGGCTCTTGGCAATTCCAGTTTAGAAAAAGCCAAGAAAACACTCCCTCACTCCCAAAGCCCCAAGGCTCCACCAAAACAGCAGTGGACAGGCTCGAAGGCACCACGACAAAATGCCGGAAGCTACAAAGCAGTCGCTGCATGGCAGGTGGTTTAGCAGGACTGGGGAAGCCAAACCCCAAATCTGCAGCTTGAAATCCGAGAACCAGTCAGAGGGCTGGGAACTGAGAGGACCGGGCACTCCCGGAACTGGTTGACAGTTGAGAGAGAAGCTGTAAAAGCTGGATCCTCTCCCCACCTCTGGGGATGGGGGACTGCCTCACGTCTGTCCTGGTGGAGACTGGAGGCCTGCTCTCTGAAGCAGGTAAACAGATTCTGGACTGGGCACCCCCACACATGGACGGCACGCGTTCTGGGAAAGCAGGAGTGGGTTCTGCCTGCAGAAATCCCGCCACACCACTCAGGCGGCAGCCAGCCCTGCTCCCTACGGAAAGAGGCAGGAAGAACCACTCCAGCGCTGTAACTAGTGAAAGGGGAAAGTCCCAAACTCCTGACAGCTGGGGTCCCCTGAAACTTGGCCCACCCAGATCGCCCTACAATGAGTCGATGTCGACCAGCCACACCCAAGCTCAGAGCTTCCAATCTGCTGCTTAGACTCCCATTCCTAACGCTCAGCTGAGCTCCAAGGATCAACAGACGTCTGCCTCCAGCATGGAACACAGACAAATTAAACCCCAAGACACATACAGCAAAGCTCAGCGGGAGGAAGCAAAGACTGAAGGAGAAGAGAATTTCCAGAAGCATCTTTAATATTCTCAGAGAAAGAAGATATTGCATCCAGGAAACAAAACCAAGCATTCCAAAGAAAATGGAGGAAAAGAAATCATTAAAAAGGCACCAACATTCCCCAAGAAGGAAGATGACCCATTAGCAAATTGAAAAGGCCTTCAGGTACCAAACACAACAGAAGAAAACAAACTCACACCAGGACACTTCGCTGTTTCGGAACCCAGGACACGAGAAGTCTTATAGCCTACCACATGGGGCCAAGAAAGGGGGGAAGAAAACAGGTCACATACAAGAACCAGAAAGCAAAACAGATTCAGCCATCTCAGCAACAACCCTGAAATCTAGAACGTGGCGAAGCAAAGCCTTCCAGATTCTCAGGGAAGGTAATTCCCAGCTAGGGAAAACTGTCAATCAAGTATGAGAGTAAAATAATGAGAGTTTCAGACCTCTAGGGTCTCAAAAATTTAACTTCCGTACATCATTCCTCAAGCAGATACTGGTGGGAGACTCTGCCCAAACACAAGTGTGAAAGGAGAAAGGGGAAGAGATGAGACGCAGGAAGCCGCTGTGGGGTGCGCAGGGCCTGGAGTGAGATGACCCCATGGGAGGGAAGAGGAGGAGCCCCAGGAGGGGTGAGGGGAGCTCCAAGATTGACAGCTGTGCTCCAGCCATGGAGGGCCGAAGGCCAACCTGGGAGCGTGTGGCCCAAGAGACAGACCTTGGGATATTAGGATATTAATAGATTATACCATGCTGCTCCAGGTCACCACACCATCCTCTGAACTAAGAACACAGTGCCCTGGCGACACTGCCCAGCTGTGACCAGGGCTTGTCTTGGCCATAGACGGAAGGAGCCCTGACATTCCCTCCATCCTTCGCTCGCAGGACCAGCTGAGAGCACACGAGACACTCCGCAGCGGGGTTCAGCCATGATGTAGTCTGGAATCCCAGAAACAGAAGCACAGGGACACCCCGTGGCGTTTATGGATGCCACGAATCTGGGGAACCCTGGCTTTGCCAACAGGTCTTGCCCACAGGTTTCCCTAAGAGGGACTCTTGTGAACCCTCGGGAAGTTGAAGCCAAACAATGACTCAGAGGCTATTGGCTGTGTCTTCTCCAGAACTCTTCATCTGAAGGATGTCACCGTCCTTCCTTACACGTCACGTCTGTGCTTGTTCCTTGAGCCTTCACTACTGCACAATAGAGCATCCCTGGAGGCTCCAAGAAAAGCAGAGGAAGGATGGGACAAGTCAGGCTCAGGCTCCTGCCTCTGGAGGAGGAGGGCCCCTACTCTGGGCACTTTAGGGCATTGGATACTATAAACACACCCCAAAAGTCAGTTATTAAAGAACCCCTGGGTGCCCCTCTCACTCCAATCCAGGCCTGGCCCCTGACAAGTTCTAAACACCCAGGAAAGTACATCCCCGCCTGACCTTCTCTGTGACCTTGAACCCAGAATGCCAAGGCGAGTGGGCTGTGCCAGCATCTGTCTCAGGGAGATGCTGCTTTGGAGATAGAGGGTTTGAGAGGAGAAAACCCTTGGGTGGGAGAAAAGCTGGGCCATTGCCAGGTTCCTCCTGCCAGTATCAGGGTGCAGCAGCTCCCACCTGGCCCATCATTTATGCATCTTTTCCATTTTGCTGTTAAGAAGACTTCTTTCCAAGTCATGCTGGGAGTCTGTGCTCTCGCTGCTCCTTGGGTACCATTCCGTGGTTCTGAAGGTCCTCATAAGTTGGGTGATACATAGAACAGATGTATCCAGAAGCTGAGAGACACCTTTTTATGTTAGACGACGCTTATTACTTTTACACTTATGTTTATATAGAACTAGATGTAACATGAATGAAACATGATATTGGTTCTTTGCACGATTGTAGGAGTCTTGAGATGGACAGTAAAACACAATGAAAGCTCTGACATAAGTGACAGTGATTTTGTATGATGAAATTAAAATATTTTACGATTTTTTTCTTTGCTAATGATCACATACAAGATGCAACCCCATTACAACGATTAAACACTGTAAGTAAAATTCCAAAGAAATTTGGTTTATTTCCAAACCAAAATATTCCTCTAAGAATGTTATTGACAACCCCAGCTGCTACTCCCTCTGCAGATCAAAGTTTCTCCAAAGTTTTGAAAACTAGCTAAGAGCTACAAGGCCTCAAGAAAGGATGCCTAATTTGTCATTATTGTCGAATTATGTGAAAATCTTAATTATAATAGCATGATTAGCGATACTGATGAAATAGAGGCAAGAAAATAAATTTTTTAGAATAAACACAATAATTTATAAGTTATGCACGTTTTTGTATTTTTATTCATCCAAGCATTATTGGCCCAGCAACAGAATACCCAGGTATATGCAATAATGATTAAATTCAGTTTGCTATGATATTCTGCCAGCTTTCAGTTATCAAAAAACCATGATTTCATACATCTCTCTCTATTTTGTTATTATGAAGGTTTATTTGTCAAAGCAAGAGGCTAGAATACTTTTTATTCAATAATTTAACTTGATTTATAATTTATAAATATTTAGATATGTGGACCTTATGTTTGTAATCTTGTCTCAAGTCCCACCAATGCTAGGGCTGGGCCCAGATAGGAGCATGGAGGGAGGGAGATAGAATTAGGAAGGAGAACACAGAGGCCTCTAAGTTTCTAGAATATTCTATTTCTCATACTAGGGAGTGGAGGCATGGGCATTCATCTTGTTACTTTCCTATAAACTGTATTTTATTTTATGGATTTCTGAATGCATGATATATATGACAATAACAAACAAAATGAAATAAAAATCAGGGTAAGAAAAAGAATTTACCTTGTTTACCATTCAGAGAGGTCGTGAATCCCAGATGAGATCATATACAGGAAAGCGCATCGTAAAGAGAAAACCCCGCTCCGGCGCAGACCGTCCTTACTGTTCATCTGACGCCAGGCAGGGAAAGTGGGGGCGAACATTGTCAGCTCCGTTGAGAAGGAAAATCTTGTTGACATTTTCCTTACCGGAATTTCTAATAATGTGTTTTCCTTTTACACTGATTCTAAATACATTACTTGCATATTTTGGAAAATGTGGAAACTAAGAATAAAAAGCAAGCATATATGTCACTACGCAGACAAAACAACTACAGAAACAGTGCCATACAGTATTTCAGTATTTTTTTTAAAAAAGTGTCTAGCCAGGCATGGTGGCTCACACCTATAATCCTAATACTCTAGGAGGCCGAAGTGCGAGGATCACTTGAGCCCAGGAGATCGAGCCAGACTGGGCAACATAGTAAAACCCCATCTCTACAAAAAATACAAAAATTAGCTGTGTGTGGTGGGTATGTCTGGAGTCCCAGCTACTCAGGAGGCTGAGGTGGGAGGATTGCTTGGGCCAAGGAGGCGGAAGTTGCAGTGAGCTGAGATCATACCACTGCACTCCAGCCTAGACAACAGAGCAAGACTCTATCTCAAAAACAGAAAAAAATAAAAAAAAAAAATGCGTCCAGGCCAGGCAATGTGGCTCACTCCTGGTAATCCTAGCACTTAGGAGGCTGAGGTAGATGAATTATTTGAGGCCAAGAGTTCAAGACCAGCCTGGGCGACAGAGACCCCATCTCTACCAAATTTGTTTAAATGGCCAGGCATGGTGGTGTGCACCCATAGTTCCAGGGAGGCTGAGGTGAGAAGATCACTTGCACCTGGGAATGAAGACTGAAGTAAGCTACGATCATACCACTGCACCCTAGCCTAGTGACAGAATGCGATCGTATCTCCAAAACAAAAAAGCGTCTATCTTTCAAACTATAATTTTACATGGTTGAGATAGTTGAGATCAGCCTCCAAATATGATTTTTTGCCTTGTTGTTTTTCTCACTTAATATGCCAGATTTTTCCCCATGTTATTACAAACTCATTGTAAGCATCTTTGGAGCATAATTTACTTAATCATTTCCTCATTATAGGGCATTTAGACAGATTCTAATTACTCACTATCACAAATTACCCTGTGAGGAATAAACAGGGCTCTTCCTGAGTCTTTGTGTGGACTTCAATTCGTTTCTTAGGATCCATATCTCAAAATGGACTTGAGAGAGCTTTTCAGATTCCACATGTAGCTATTGAAGGCATTTACGTTACAGGTACGCACCGCTGGCCTTTCCCATCCGGGCACTGATGTGCTGTCACCATGGAATGCAGCATTACTTACTAAGTCCAAAAGCCACATGGAGCCAGACAGACGGGTCGCACCCTGGCTTTGCACAGCATTGTCTGGAGATCTGAGGAGAGTTCGAGCCTCCCTAAGCCTCACACTCCTTGGCCACGACAAAGCCAGAACCATGACTGCCAGGTACAGTACTGGTAAGGATTAAAAACAAGGCAGGCGCGTGCCTAGCCCAATGTCTGGCACATAGCCAGTGTTCAAGAAATGATGACTCACATGAACGCTTTTTAAAATGCTTCTTTCCTAATTATTCCAGCAAAAAGTCCCAGGGAAGACTCGGATCAGGCTGGCTGGAGTCACGCCCCTTGGCCGCAGCCAATTACTGTAGAGGTTGATTGGTCAGTTCTGGAGTCATGCGCCCTTCCCTTAACCAATTGCTATGAAGTCTGATTGGTCAGTTCTGGAGTCAAGTGTCCTTCCCTAACCGATTACTATGAAGTCTGATTGGCCAGTTCTGGAGTTATGTGCCCTTCCCTTAACCAATTGCTGTGAAGTCTGATTGGTCAGTTCTAGAGTCATGGGCCGTCCCTAACCAATTTCTATGAAGTCTGATTGGCCAGTTCTGGAGCCATGTGCCCTTCTCTCAGCCAATTACTGTGAACTCTAATTGGCCAATTACCGTGAACTCTAATTGGCCAGTTCTGGACTCACACGCCCTTCTCTCAGCTAATTACTTTGGCCTCTGATTGGCCAGTCATGGAGTCATGTGCCCGCCCCTGAGGCAATTGCCCTGGCCTCTGATTGGCCAGTCCTGGGTCTCCTGCTCATTCTGAAGCTGGAATGGGACATAGGGTCATCCCTACCTGAACTATGGGGAGTGGGAATTGTGAGTCCCGAAAAAAGGAATCCTGTTACCGGAAAGGGGAAAGCCGGTGGACAAGCAAAAGCAACAGATGTCCAAGGCTTCCGTAACAGTGCCTCCCTGCTGCTTGCTTGGGAAAGGACTGGGTCCCAGACAATGACCCTGACACTGCGTGGACATGGGAGAATCACCCTTGCCTGTGTTTATAAGGGAAGAAAGACACAACAAAACAAAGACCAAGATGGCTGGGCCTGGAGGATGGCTGACCCTAGTGAACTTGAAAATCTTTCTAGCCTTGTAAGAATGTGAACTTACAGGCAGATCTAGAAAAGTCGTGAGTTTCCATCCTGGGGAGACAAGGGCTTCACTGCCTGGGAAAACCAGTGCTCCATTAGGAAATGACACAGCCTGCATTGAAAGGACTCGAACCTGCCACCCACCTCCAACCCCAGGTCCAGTCCAAAAGCCCCCCACTCTGAGAGGTCTCCCTGAGCCCTGTCAGAGATGAAACAATGCCGGCCACTAGCTAAAGACAATGAGGTCAGGTCTCAGTCCACTGCAGCAGGGAACAGAGTCCACTGCAAACTGAGCTCATGCAGAGGTGACCGAGCGTTGTAAAGGGAGAATGAGGGAGCAGGAGAGGGAATGCGTGGGGCTCCAGCAGAGTCAGGGAAGGGGAGATTACATAAAGCAGGAGGTGTAGTCAGTGGGCTTAGGCCATCAGGATTGCTACCTAGGACTTATCAAAGCCAGGCGCCTGCCCTCCCACCACAACTGGGACACGGGGGCCCTCTCTTAAGGTGTTGGCTGGAACAGACAGTAAGTTATTCTGGCAGCCCTGAACTTTCCCAGGGATGAACTTAAGCAAGGGATGCAGCCTTGAACTGTGAGAAAAAATGCCAGGGTCTGTTCCAGTCTCAGTGTTGGGAGGTGGACGAAATCAGTTGTGATGAGAGTCTGTAGTTTCTAGAGGCCAAGGCTGAGGCCTCCTTGAGAGAGGCCTGGGAGAAGCCTGTGTTGGTCCAGAAGAGAGTCTTTGTCAGACCCCAGATGTCCACCTCCTTGGGGTTCCTCTATCATGCCCCTCGTGTGCCTGTCACCCACACACCTCTGTAAGATGCCCAAGGTAGGGCTTCCATCTCCATGTCCCTGGCGCCCAAGACAGGGCGTGATGGGGGATGAATTCTCAGTTAACTCACTGTGCTGACTGCCCAGTGGTGGACAAGACGGAGGAACCACACCCAGCACTACACCCCTCACAGAAGGATTTCAAAAGGCTCAGATCTCCATGCCCAAATGCAGGGATTTTAATCCAGACACTCTGAACTTGTACAGCTGAAGGCTTGATTTTTTTTTTTAAAGCTCCTCGACTATCCTGATGTTTGGTGAGGATTGGACCCCACTGATTGTGCACAGGTAGATGCACCTGTTTCAAATGATGCCTTCTGCTGAGTGAAGATGGATCTCCAGGTAACCCTTGCCCAGGCCCTCCCCTCCCACCCTCCACCAGGCCCACCTGGGCATAGGAGCCATAGAACCCTCGCCACCCCTGGGGGTGCTGAGTCCTGAGACTAAGGTCAAAAAGGGGCAAATAGGTGAAGGAAACCCTCCAGCCAAGGTTGGCTTGAGACTCTGCTTAGGCCTTTTATGGCTAACTTCTGCTGGCCTAGAGCTCCCATTAGCAAGAAAGCCTACTTCTCTTGGCACTGCCAGTTCCTTTGGGTTCCTTACCGGGAGGGAGGGCAGGATCTTCCCTGCCTATTCCTGGAGTCCCTGGTTGTAATATAATCAAACCCAACTCAGTTCAATCACTTCTTTTACATCATGGACTATCAGGGTAGGAGAGGCCTTCAAGATCATCTCATCTACCAACCTTGACAGTGGGGAAACAGGCCTTGGGCTGCTGGCACAGCCAGGGCTCCATTCAGAACAGCAAGTCCTGCTGTTTTGCCAAAGCCTGTCTCCAGGTCCTATTTGCTTCATTTCAGCCAAAGTTTGGGCACAACTGCCTGGTCTGATGTCCTTGCTGAGGTTGAACCCCTTCTGGTGACAGTAGTTTTGTCACCTCATGAGAACTAAAGTTAGCACTTCTTTAAGGATTTGGTTTTGAAAAACTGTAGAAAGGGGATATTGAAATTTGCCCGATTTGCCCGTTCCTTGGAAGCCTCTCAAAGTCTAGTTCAAAACCATGCTGACTTCAAAGGCAGAAAGAAATGCTTGGAAGAGAAGAGATGAATAGGGCAAGGAGATCCAGGGCTGTTTCTAGGTTATAATGGCCACTCCTGAGCTTGCTTCCTTGTGTGAGTGGAGGGAAGGACTGGACTAAGGCAAGGGGGAGCAAAGTTCAGTCCATTTCCTTGGTAACACTCAGGAAAGGAGGCCAGAGCCTCGCTGGTCTCTCAGGGGCTGCCAGGGTAGACCCGAGGGAGGTTTTCAGATAGCAGCATGGGGACTTGCAGGGAAAATCACTGGCTCCTGGCAAACACTGTGGCTCCAACTGCCACTGTCTATTAAATAGCATTATTTAAACCTTGACAGTCACTTAGATGCAGAGCTGGCAGATTAATTTTATCTTAAATCTTTAGCCCATGGAAATATATCAAAATGCAGCTTTTACAACCAGACAGTGACAAAACAGAAGTCCTATCTGTGTTTGGACAGTGTCTGCTGATGTCACACTCTCGGAGAGGCCCAGCTGGTGCAATGTGGGCGGCAGCAATTCGTTCACCCATTAGAGAAAAAGGACCTCAAAGGCAGGCCTCTTTGGTCACAGCTGTATCCCAGGCACTCCCCTAAGTATGAGTCTAATGAATAATGAATTACCCCGTGAACACACCGGAAGCACCTGCTATGTGCCGGCCCTGGCCTCAGCAGGGCAGACACAATGACAGAGAGCAAAGCTGATGCTGCCCTCAAGGCAGGGAAGCAGAGAAGACCCTCAAGCAAGTGCACAATGCCGAGGGGGAGCTTGAGGACTACAGGAGCACCTCACGCAGCCCTGGGAGCAATCACAGAGGGCACCCTAGAGACAGTGATGCCTGGGTTTGAAGAACAAATGGGATTCACAGATAAATAAAGTGGGAAGGGGCATTCAGGAATGTGCTCATTCACTCATCCATTCCTTAACTCAACAGACATTCGTGGAGCTCGACAATATGCAGGAGTGATGAGGGTAACCCGAGATGGCGGAGCAGTGTCACCAAGGAGCTGACAGTCCATGAAGACAGATGCACATAGGACAGCCGGCATCAGTGCAGGATGACAAATGAGGAAGGGTCTGCCAAGGAGGGGACGCAACGCCAGGAGGAAGGAAGAGGACCAAGATTGCACTACTGCACTCCAGCCTGGGCAACAGGGCAAGACTCCATCTCAAAATAAATAAATGGGAGAATATGCATTGGTTCAATGCAGATACTACACCATTTTATATAAGGCACCTGAGCATTGTTGGATTTTGGCATCTGAAGCAGCAAGGATCAGAGGAGCATATCCTAGAAGCAAACCCCCTGTGCATACCAAGGGGCGACTGTACTCACTTTGACTGACTTGGTGTGGTAGGTGGTGTTATTGCCAGGCTTTTACTGTGCTTCCCACATAGGCCATCTCTACACAGGATGCCCTCTCTTTTCCACTGACACTGGGCTTGGCCAGGTGACTCATTTTGGCCATGAAGATCTGAGCAGCACTGACATGTACTGCTTCCCAAAGAAGCATTACGAGGCATTGCATGGTTCTGTTCTTTTTCCCTGTGCCTCGACACCAGCAATGTCCCAAATTGGGCTGCTCCCCAGCCTGGGTGTCAGGGGGCACAGCCAAAGCCACTCCTGATGAATGTGTCATGGGGGCAAGACCTTAAGGGATGTTTGTTACTGCAGCAGAACTTAACCTGAGCTGACTGATAGATAAGGAAGCCAGGATTCAGGGAGGTTGAGTGGCTTGGAAATCAAGAAGTGATTGCAGAGCCCAGTATGGAATCCATGCCTTCCAAATATCTACCTGGTCCTGTTGCCTTGCCAGGCAACTTTGTAACAGCTAACAGTAGCAAACAGAGAGGACCCAACAGGCAGTGAGCTTTCACTGAAGCCAGCATCTATGAGTTCATGATTTTTAAAAAGCAGTAACTAACAGCTAACAGCTATTGATTATTTTCTTTGCATCAGACACTGTGTCAAATGCTTTGCAGTCTTTTATCCACTGTTCATGTGACCCTATGAGGTAAGACAGCCCTAATTTTACAGATGAGAAGACTGGGTTCATGTTACTTCATTCTAGTGTAAATCTACCTTATTCTTTCCAAAAATCTGTATAATGTCCACAATATGAATGCAGCTAAGTATCTCTACCCATCCCCTTATCAAGAAATATTTCAGTCACTTTCAATATTTCAGAATTACATACAATGTTGCAATTGCTGACCTGGAACACACATTCTTACCATCTTCGGGCTACTGTTTCTGCAGGGTAGAGTCCCAAAACTAGGGTTGTAGAGTCAAAAATATGTACTGCCAGGAGAAATGGCTCATGCCTGTAATTCCAGAACTTTGGGAGGCCAAAGTGGGCAGATCACTTGAGCCCAGGAGTTGGAGACCAGCCTGGGCAACATGGCAAAACTCCGTCTCTACAAAAAAATTTTAAACATTAGCCTGGTATGGTAGCTCACATCTGTAGTCCCAGTTACTAGGGAGGCTGAGGTAGGAGGATCACTGGAGCTCGGGAAGCAGAGGCTGCAGTGAGCCAAGATCGTGCCACCGCACTCCAGCCTGAGCAACAGAGCAAATCCTTGTCTCAAAAGAAAAAAAAAATGTACATACATGTTGAGTTTTTATATAAAGTAAAAATGTTATCTATCAAAAAAATAGCTGTATCTATGTGATATGGTTTGGTTGTGTCCCCACCCAAATCTTGAATTCTCACGTGTTGTGAGAGAGACCTGGTGGAAAGTAATTGAATCATGGGGGCAGGTCTTTCCTGTGCTGTTCTCGTGATAGTCTCAGGAGATCTGCTGGTTATTATAAGGGGAAGTTTTCTGCACAAGCTCCTCTCCTTGCCTTCCACCATCCACATAAGATGTGACTTGCTCCTCCTTGCCTTCCGCCATCCACATAAGATGTGACTTGCTCCTCCTTGCCTTCCACCATCCACATAAGATGTGACTTGCTCCTCCTTGCCTTCCGCCATGATTGTGAGGCTCCCCCAGCCACATGGAACTGTAAGTCCAATTAAACCTCTTTTGTAAAGTGCCCAGTCTCAGGTATGTCTTTATCAGCAATGTGAAAACAGACTCATACACTATGCGATTGGTTTCCATTCTCACCAAAGTTATAAGAGCAGCTACTTGCTAATACTGTTACTAGTCCTGGACATTAGCAATAGGTAAAGCTTTTGCAAAACTGATAGCTACAAAAATCTCATTGTGTTTTCTTTTGGTTTCTTTTAATTACCAGCGAGGATGTGCATCTGTCCAAACGTCCATCAGCCATTTGGTTCTGTCTTCTGTGAAAAGCTGGTGTCTGTGCTTCCTCTTGCTGGGGTAGTTACTGGTGTCTGTGGCCTTTTACTTCTGTCCCAAAGCCATGCACTCTGGAGGAGGGAGTCTTTGTATCTCTGCAGCTCCTCACTAGTGTAGATCCCACCTCATCCATTGGGATTTAGAGTGAATGGATGAGTGGAAATGGCCATCTATTGAACACTGATGGTGTGCCTGGCACTGTGCTTAACAATATGCCCACAGGGTCTCATTTAACCCTCACGAAAACCTGCTGAACGAGGTATGCATCCATTAGCTCACTCCATAATTCCAAATTCCAAAGAGTTCTAAAATCCAAAAGAGTTTCCACAAGTCATTGGGCACCAATATCCATCATGAAGTCTCGTGAGACCATTTATAATCTTTGTTTACTGCCTTCGTTTGAATAGTCAAGTTTTGATACTAAAATATCCAATTCGATTTGGGGGTATTTACCCCAGACCCTGCTGGCAAGGTTAATAATTGTAATACACACTGTATTATCTGCAAAACCCAAAAGAAAAAGGCTGAAGTGTGAACACTAGCTGCCCTGAGGGTATGGCTAAGAAATTGCAGGCTTTTATCAGTATCCCCACGTTACGGATGAAGAAACTGTGGCTGAGAAGTTGACAACTTTCTTGTGATGCAGGGCTGTTAAAAGACAAGGCAAGAAACTAAACTCTGACCCCAGTGCCAGCGCTCTCGACCCAGGCTTGATCCTGCTCTCTGCTCCTGCTCTTAATGCCACACGATGGGTCCTCTGACTTCTGAGTTCCAGGAGCAAGAGCTTGGGGAGAGCGGCACATTTGTAAAGGCAGCAAATGGCTTGTTAGGGACAGGGCAGTTAAGCTGACCCGTCTCATTGGGATCTCCACTCCAGAATGATATCATGGTTCATAAATACCATGCAGGGTCTCAGATCCCAAAGCCTGCATCCAGCGAGTAGAAGAGCTCTCTCCCCGAGGTGTGGCTGAAGCTGGCTGGGCTGGGAGGCAGGCTGGCTCCCTCTCTAACAGATTAGTTTAATTAAAAGCAGGATGGATGCTTGGCTCCTGTTGGAGACAATCATTAGACAATCAAAATGCTTGGGTACAAGGAAGTAATTGCATTTCACGGAGACCTCTCTGCCATCAAGACAGAATCAATCAGTAATTAAATTAGAGGTGAAAATGAGTTGCTCAGGCCCAAGGCTGACTGACTGAGGAGATATCGAGTGAACCCCACTACGTGCTGCAGGCACGGAGATGAGGGAGACACCAGCCCAGCCAAGTCCTCTGACTAACCAAGTGGCCACTCAGGATGAAAGCACATGGCATTCTCACCAGGGACTGGAAGGGGCTTTGACACAATGGATTCTAAAATGTCACAATAGTATGATATCTTCTCAGTTAAAACTAAACAGGAAAGGGGGCTGTCGCGGTTAGCTACCAGTGTATAATAATCCAAAACTCAGTAGGGTGTGAACAATATAAGCATTGATTTATCAGGTATCTGCAGGTGGGCTGGGTGTCCACCGATCTTAGCTGGGTTTGCTCTTGTGTGTGCAGGTCAGCTGGGATCATCCGGCCTAGACTGGGCTAGGCTTGGTGGTTATTCTTCGAGAGGCAGGAGTGGGGGTGGCCAGGCAGCTCTGCTCCTCCTCTCCCTCTCATGCTCCTCCAGAGACTGGGAGGCTGACTGGGGCATGCTCTTATTGGGTAATGGCAGAGACCCAAGAGGACCAGCAGAAGCACATAGAGCCTCTTCAGGCCTAGGCTTGGAACCAGCATCCTGTCCCCTGCACCTGCAAGTCACTGGCCAAGACAGGTCACCTGGCCAAGTCCCAAGTCAAGATGGGAGGAGGGCACCGGTAATGAAGGGTGTAAGTTGAAGGGTAAGGGTGTAGTTGAAGGGAAGGACAAAGAAATAAGGCTGATTGTTCGAGCTTTCAGAGGAAGTCATACTTTTCCAGTGCCTGCTTTAGGACAGTCACTTTACATGCATTCCCTCGAGGAATCTCATTATCATTCTTCAAAATCTGCATCATTATCCCCATTTAGAGACACGGAAACTGAAGTTCTCGGAAGCAACCTGGTCGGTGTTATCTAGCTGACAAGTGCCTGGACACACACACCAGCTTCCAGCACTTCCATCATTCCACCTGTCTTCACACTGGCCTGGGGGGTCAAGGTCACTGGACTCTGGTCCCACCCTGCCCCCGCTCCTTGAATCAACGTGAGACAAGGCTCCCCAACCTCTGGCATGATTTTCTTCAGATGTAAACAAGGAAACTGCCCTTGAAGCTCTGAGACTCCTGGGTTTTAGGGCTAATCGATTGTTGAACCCAGCAGGTTTCAGCGATGCTGATTGAATTTGAATGACAGGGCGGGAAACGGGATCGCTGACGCAGATGCCAGAGGCCTGATAATTTGTTCATGTGGGTTGTAGTCTAGCCCAGTGGCTTCTATTTTTTTTGCCCGTGACTGTGGTAGACTGAATAATGGTCTCCAACAATGTCCGCACCCTAATCCCCAAAACCTGTGAATGTGATATTATGTAGCAAAAGGGACTTTGCAGATGTGGTTAAGGTTTGAACTGGAGAGATGATCTTGGATCATCCCAGAGGGCTCAATGCATTTGCAAAGGAGCAGGGCTCAGAGATGAGGGAAGATGGTACAGACACCACGTAGAAGGGGGAGGAGGAGACCATTAGCCAGGAAACATGATGGTCTTTAAAAGCTGAAACAGGCAAGGAAATGGGTTCTCTGCTAGAGCCTCCAGAAACGAATGCAAGCCTGCTGACCCAAGATCCAAGGAGCCAGCAGATTCCGTGTCTGGTGAAGGCCTGCTTCCTGGTTTGTAAACAGCCCTCTTCTAGGTATATTGTCATATAGCAAAGGGGTGAACAATCTCTCTGTAGTCTCTTTTACAAGGACACTAATCTCATTCATGAGGGCTCCACCCCTATGACCTAATCACCTCCCAAAGGTCCCACCTGCTAATACCACCATCTTGGGGTTAGGATTTTAACATGGGAATTTGAGAAGGGGGGACATACACATTCTGACCATAGCACATACAGAAAACACACACGCTCACAACTAGAATAAAAGTTCCTCTAAAAATACATACTGTGCAAGATGTATTCTTATTTGTAGTCTATATCATTAAAAAGTAAACAGTCCACCTGGTTGTGACACACTGGGCTGATTTCATGACCCAAAAACCATTTACCACCTGCAAATGATTTCCACCAGGAAACACCTGACTGTTGTCTAGCCTCTCGATTGAAGGAGACACCTGGCCGTGGTCTAACCTCTTGGTTGAATGAATCACCTGGCTGCAGTCTAACCTCTGGGCTGAAGGAGACACCGGGCTGTGGTCTAACCTCTTGGTTGAAGGAAACAGCTGGCTGCAGACTAACCTCTTGGTTCAGGGTGTGGTCACTCTAGGAAACTTCCAGAGCAAGTATTTTATCCACCTCTAGCACAGGTTGCCATCCCCTGTCAGCCTCCTCTTGGTCTCTTTCTGTTATTGTGAACTTCCCTCAAGGAAACATTCTTCGACTCCTCTTCTCCCTAAATAGGTGGCACTTCCTACTGAGCAGAACATTCCTAGCAGGAGCTGATACGTGTCTCTACCTCCTGCAAAGTAGCCAAGTGGATCCAATCCAGTCATCAGAATTCCATTGCTTTTTTTCAGAAGAGATTCCCGGGGCAGAACCTGAGCTCTCAGTGCTCTAAAGATGGGCAGAATTTCTCTGTGTGAGGTAAGGGGAAGGATTTCCAAGCTGCACCAGGAAGGAGTCAGAAAAGGAGGCTGTCATGAGCAAGATGGCCGATACTGGAGCTTGCAATGTGACTCCTCCCACAAACTCCCAGCCTTCAAATTCTTCACAAATACTTGGATGTGGGGAGTGTCTGGAAACTTTGTGCCCAAACTAGCTCTGCTAGACTCGAAACATTAAGTGTGGCTACTAGAACCACAGAGCCAGTGTGGCATAAAAACTGGCAGAAATAACTAGGCAGGAGGTGGACTGACTCCCTTAGAGCTGCGAAGGTGGGTTCAGATCAAGTGTGACCCACACTCTGAAGGTCAGGAAGCCCTGCTGGGATCAGAGGGGAATCTGACACAGTGGTACCCATGCAGAGCTCACAGCCCAGGGAAAGGCACACGCACAGGACTCTAAGACAAATGCTGTGTCTGAGAATGAAAAAGAAACCATGGGAACCCAGAAGAGAGGACGATTAACCTTCCTGGGGGTCAAGGAGGGCCCAACAGTAGAGAGGCTATTTTATCTACGCCTTGAAGGCTTTTACTATCTGGAGGTAGAGGGGTCAAGAGCTCAGAGAGGTAGAGGAAACCAAGATCCCTGGACCTGTCTCAGGCCCTAGGAGTCAGAATTTCAGATGGGGGGCTGGTGACGCTGCACCTTTGTTAAAAGCTTCAGGTGATTCTGAGGCTCAGCCAGCTCAGGGAACCACCAGCCTGGAGAATGACCACAGCTGCAGCCGAGCTACTCTCAAGGGCACCTGCCTCCTCCTGCCCTGACTTGTAGGGAACCGTATGTGTGTCTGTGTCTACATATATATGTATGCATGTGTATATGTGTGTATCTGTGTATCCATGTATGTGTATATGTGCGTGCATATATGTGCATGTTTGTATGTGTATGAATCTGTGTATTGTGTATGTGTATGTGTGTGTATGTGTGTATTGTGTATGTGTGCATGCATGTGTGCCTATGTATGCATGTATTTGTATGGCTGTGTATGTGTGCATGTGTGTGCATATGCATGTATGTATTTGGGTGTGTGTGTGCATGTGTGCATGTTTGCATGTTTATGGGTGTGTGTGTGCATACGTGTATGTTTGTATGTATGTGTGTGTTGCCTGAGCTGGGGTGTGAGGGCTCAGTCCCTGTCACAGATTGGTGAGGCATAGCTGGGGAGTCCTTTGCCGGAACTCAAAGGTCATGTGTACCTCAAGTTCTCCTTCCTGCTTCCCTGCTCACCCCCATGAACAGGAGGCTCCTCCCCAGTCCTGCGGCTGCTCTTAGTGGTGAGGCTCACCAGCGCCAGGCAGCACATTGTATTTCCAGCCTGTGGAACATCTCGCTTTGCACCGGCTGCATGCACATCCATCCCCTTGAGGACAGGCTCCATTTGCGCCACAAATGGAAATGAGCCTTCTGAGACGATTAGAATTTTTCAATAAGATGTGAGCCGGCACACAGCGGGGCATGATGAAATGTCTTCACTCCAGATCTCCAGGGCTTCCTTTTGTTGTTCCTCTCTGGTGGTGAGTGATGGAGCTTGGGGGAATGTGCACAGGCACGGGTTCCACAGAGCTCCACCCCTGCAGGTGGATACAAGGGGAGGCTGGGGTCTCTTGGACACTCCCTGTGCTTGCAGAGGCACCTGTGAGTTCAGGTAAACATTCCTGGTTGCTGAGGAAAAGGGGCTGGGGTGAGGAGAGCATTTCTGACTGTGTATCCACTGACGCCCCTCCTCCATCTATGGGCTCCCAGTGCAATCCCCCCTCCCTGGGCTTCACACATCTCCAGCCCCAGCTGGGGGAATCTGCCAAGGTCTGTCAACACCCACGCCTCTGTTAGATCCGCCTGGTGTGAGATCGCTGCTTTCGGTGAAGGTGGGGAGAGGGAGTGCGCCTTAATTTTCTCTCTGAATCGCCAAAATCGAGGGAGCTTGTGTAAAGCTTGCAGCACATGTTGCTTGAGCACTGATTGTGTCTCTGGCATGAGGCAGGCATCAGAAGACAACTGTGAACCAGATGGACATGGATTCTGTCCTCAAGGGAGCCCAGCAGCGATGGCCCACGCTGGGAAGCCAGAGGGGAGAGCCTGGAAGTGTTGGGGAAGCAGAGAAGAGCTGGACGCAGAGTCCGAGGGGTTGGTGAGAACCCATGAATCAGGGAGTGGGGATGATTCCCGGAGCTCGGCAGGACTGCCAGCCTGGTCACCAGTCACCTGATGCTGGAGGTCGCTGGCCCCAGTTTATATCCTGTCCACTGAGCCAGTTGCACTTAAAAAGTCCATGGTCACTCAAAGCCTCAGAACCTGCCTGGGCAAAACTGCAAAATCACGTTAAAATGGGAAGAATGACTCCCTGCATGTCTGCTGGGGAACCACCTTGGGCACCATGGGTGAGTCAGATGGGGTCCACCCCCATGAGCTCAGTCCAGAGAGGGGACACAGAGAAGCAGCCCATCATAACACAGGGAGCTGCCTCAACCAGAGGAGAGAGCCAAGGGAGGTTCAGGGAAAGCTTCCTGGAGAAGATGAGCCCTGACCTGAGGCTGAAGGGGTGCAGGGGAGGCCCTCAGGAAGAGTGTTTCTGGAAGAGTGAACACCACAGGCAAAGGCTTGGAGGAAAGAGACAGCACACAGCACATGGGAATGGCCAGTGCAGTGGCCATAATCACCTTCTGAGGCGTAAGGAGAGGAGTAAAACGGGAGTCTGAATGGAAAGAGGTCCCCGATGTTGGGGATAGATTTATGAAACAATTGAAAGCCACTGGGACTTCTGGGGGAGATGGGGAGGACAGGATGGGAACAGAGCTGTGTTTTAGAAAGACTCATCGGAATGAACAATGGACATCCAAAAAAAAATTCTGCTTCATTAAAAGGAATGAGAATGCAAGTTAAAACAATAATATGTCATTTCACACCAACTAAATTTGAAAAAAATATAAGATCTGATGGCATCGAGTGTTGCCTAGGACCTGGGACAACAGTGACCTGTACTTTGCCGGTGAGCGTTGTGTTGACACAACCATCTGGAAAACAGGTTGGCATGGTCTAGTGGTGTTCACAACACACACAGGGTCACACGGCACCTGGACACTTAGGGGTACATCCTACAGGAACCTTCCCACAAGTGACCACAGGTGCACGGTTCCCCAGAGGAAACCAAACCAAACAAACCTAGAATCAGTCAGTGTCCATCGACGGAGAATGGACACATTCAAATCTGCCATAGTCTTGCCATGGAATCCTGGAACCCCACTGGTGAGTGGAGATGAACAAACCACAGCCCAGTACAAGACGCTGGGCCTCAGGAACATAATCGTGTGGTTAAAGTGGCTTTCAGACTCCCTCCACACACCACAGGATACCGCTACACACAGGCAAAGGTGAGTAACACAAATGTGTGTAGCACAAACATGCAAAGCCAAGCACTCCATTGTCGACAACTCAGCACCTGCAGTAGAACTCAGGGGCCAATTCAGAGACTGGTGAGTACAAAATGCTTTCAAGGAGCGGGGAGATGGATAGGATGGATAGGATTTACATTATCCATAAGTATAAAGTCTGAAGCCCCCGGGCTGCAGAGGTAACATCCACTCCTGAAGGTCATGGTTACTGCCAGGGTGCGCAGCGAAGGGTTCATCTCGGTACTCCAACAATATTTTATAATGTTATTTTAATTTCACTTTAATTTTAATTTAATTTTCAATTACATTATTTTAATTTTATTTTATTTTAATTCATTTTTAAAATGTTATTTTAATTTTCAAATTTAATTTGAAAACAATAGAGAAAAAGATATTTTAAAACGACAGAAATTTGGAAAGAACAGAGAGAGGAATGGGGCCCTCTAGCTACATTAATAAAATTGTAGAAATAATTTTTAAAAGATTTGATAATACAAAAAAAGTACTCAATAAAATACCAAAATATTATACCACTTATCAGTCAAGAGGACTTGAACACATTATTTAATCTCCTTGGAGCCTCCATTTCCTTCTGACGCAGCAGCTAACCATTTGAGGTGTTGTTTTAATTTAAATTATATAGACAAAGGTAGTAAATGTTTTATATATATACATATTTATATAATATAAATTATATGTGCATTTATTGACCAATAAATTGGTTTATTATATTGGTGGGCCTAAAATAATTTAATTTAAAAACTATTAAAAATTTTAATTAAAAAATGAAAATATGACATATCTATGTATATTAAAGCAAAAGTTTTAAATTATTTAAACAATTACGCATTTCAAATATTTAAAAATAGCACTTTGGGAGGCCGAGGCAGGCAGATCACGAGGTCAGGCGATTGAGACCATCCTGGCTAACACGGTGAAACTCTGTCTCTACTAAAAATACAAAAAAATTAGCCAGGCATGGTGGCACATGCCTGTAATCCCAGCTACTCAGGAAGCTGAGGCAAGAGAATCGCTTGAACCCAGTGGGTGGAGGTTGCAGTGAGCCAAGATCACGCCACTGCACTCTAGCCTGGGTGACAGAGCGAGACTTGGTCTCAAAAAAATAGATATATATTGAAAAGTAAAAATAGGCCAGAAGCAGTGGCTCACACCTGTAATCCCAACACTTTGGGAGGTCAAGGTGGGCAGATCACCTGAGGTCAGGAGTTTAAGACCAACCTGGCCAACATGCTGAAACCCCATGTCTACTAAAAATACAAAAATTAGACGGGTGTGGTAACACATGCCTGTAGTCCCAGCTACTTAGGAGACTGAGGCATGAGACTCACTTGAACCTGGGAGGCAGAGGTTGCAATAAACCAAGATCATGCCACTGCACTCCAGCCTGGATGACAGAGCAAGACTCCATCTCAAAAAAAAAAAAAAAGTAAAAATCAATAAACGAGTTATTCTTGGTACACAACTACATACTTCAGTCATTTTCCTTCCTACATTATCCTAATGCTGTGGACCAGTCGCATTTTTCAGAAGAATGTGACTATATTATTTTAAATTTTTCATAAAATTGCTTGTAATTGTCTTCAAATTGTATTTTATGATTTAAAAATTCTAAGTTGTTAACATTGCAACTGATTCTTTCCGAAAGGGCATGACATTTTAAATTTAGAAACTATTATCTCTACAGGAATTGAAGTAGCTGGTAAGCTCAGAGTAAATTCTGTTAAATGGAGAACATTTTCAATTCTAATATTTTTTCGTTGAAATATATAAATATTTCAGCAGAAACATTGTCATAGAGACTGCCTTTTGCATCTATTTAGGGTGCCTTCTTTGACATATTTTTTTCACAACAAAACATGTCAAATGCATCATCTCTATTCATGATTCTTTTAAATGTCTTACCAAACTTAGATGCCATAAAATTCTAGGCCTTCTCCACCTGATTCCATTCCATTCCACATCATACATTTATCCAATTAAATAAAGGAGCTTCATTTAAAGATTCTTCCCATATGCCAAGATATACCAAAGTTTAAGAATTTCTAAATAAAATCTTGTACACTGAGCTAGCTTCACAATGTAATATGTTCACTTCCTCCTTTGCTCTCCTAGAGGAAAATTTCAATGTCTTCCTGCATAGCAAGCTTTGTTTTCAATAATTACAATTTGCTAACAACATTAATAACTGACATTTGGGGGCTTCTATTCATCGACTGCTTCAATTAAAAATTTCCAATTGATTTTATAAAACTGCATCCAAAATTTAAATGATTTGTTTACAAAAAGTTTAGTACCATAAGACACTTAAGTTGATTTATGAAGTAATTTTTCAGAAGCTCCAACATTTATCAAATCTGATTGATAATGAGGAAAATGAGAGAAGGTGAGTACTACTATTTGGGGAAAAAACAAGGTTTTTTTCATATTTAATGTTAACGTCATCACAAACATGTTTATTTCAAGTTATTCTGGGTACACATATAATAGCTGTAAATTTTAACAACCACAGCTCCTGTTAGGTTGGTAAATTATCACAGCCTGTTTTAATGGGCCACAAGTTATCCCAAGCACGTTTCTGTACTTAATTTAGAAAGAATCTTGTTTTTACCATGACACTAGCTGCACCAAAAATTGTGTTCCTATCATAACTACAAGAACAAATAATATACCCCTTTCACACTAAGTTTTTCCACTGAACTCATGACAACATCATTGTATCACCAGCAACAGAAGGAACTTCTAAATCTTCACTGATTCCATAAATCAGATGAAAAGGATCAAACTGTCATTGGAATTAACTGACTTCCTCTTTGAAGTATCTGGTAACAATGATATAAAACTAGAATCATTAACTGTTTCTAAAGGTCTTCCACAAACAGAGCCAACACAATCACAGCTGTCACTTCATTTTTCATCTGTGCATAAGAACACCTTGCAGTGGAAAATGAGCAAAATTAATTTCGAGGACTCAGCACTGGATCTAAGTGAAAAGTCATGGTCCACAGAGTGAAACGTAAACACGCCTTCTGTGGACACACGCTGGGTCATCGTCCCTCAGGCCCAGGTTCCTCAACACTTTGATGCTTTTTCCAGGGATTTGTTCTTCTGCTGTTGCTGTGCTCAGGGAGGTCCCTGCATCACCCAGGCAGGTGTCAGGGGTGGGGATAAATGCTAACAAATGTGCTGTGTGAGTCCTACACCTGTCATCAGCTCTCCGGGGAAACAGAAACACAGACATTTAGAACTTAATTGTTAATCACATATATATTTCTGGGAAGGCTGAGGCAGGAGGATTGCCTGAGGCCAGGAGTTCAAGACCAGCCTGGGCAACAAAGCGAGACCCCATCTCTCTAAAAAAACAAACAAACAAACAAACAGGTCGGGAGCAGTGGCTCACGCCTGTAATCCCAGCACTTTGGGAGGCCAAAGCAGGCAGATCACGAGGTCAGGAGATCGAGACCACCCTGGCTAACATGGTGAAACCCCATCTCTACTAAAAATACAAAAAGAAAATTAGCCAGGCGTGGTGGTGGGTACCTGTAGTCCCAGCTACTCGGGAGGCTGAGTAAGGAGAATGGCATGAACCCAGGAGGTGGAGCACACAGTGAGCCGAGATTGTGCCACTGCCTTCACCCTGGGTGACAGAGCGAAACTGTTTCAAAAAAAAAAAAAAAGCCAGGCACAGTGATACAACGTCTGCTTTGAAGTTCTTGTGCTTTGGTTTCAGGGATAGACTGTAGGTGCCTTTGCAGCCAAGAACACATCGGCTGTGGCTCTGTTGTGAGATGGCCTGATGATGTTTAAATCAAAGTAAGAACATGGAGTTTGGTTATTTTTTTAATCTTTGTTTTACTGTTTCCCAGCTGTATTTGAGCCTCAGATTCTCCTCTTCTGCAAAATGAAGCTACTGATACTCCACAGGAAGCTTAGGATGTATTAAGTTAAAGATCAACGTGTAGGTTCCTGGAGCAAGATGGCCAAATAAGAACAGCTCCAGCCTCCAGCTCCCAGCGTGAGTGACACAGAAGATGGGTGATTTCTGCATTTTCAACTGAGGTACCGGGTTCATCTCACTGGGGAGTGCCGGACAATTGGTGCTGGTCAGCTGGTGCAGCCCAACCAGTAAGAGCTGAAGCAGGGTGAGGCATCGCCTCACCTGAGAAGCGCAAGAGGGAAGGGAATCCCTTTTCCTAGCCAAGGGAAACTGAGACACACAACACCTGGAAAATCGGGTAACTCCCACCCTAATACTGCACTTTACCAAGGGACTTAGCAAACGGCACACCAGGAGATTATATCCCACACCTGGCCCGGAGGGTCTCACGCCCATGGAGCCTCCCTCATTGCTAGCACAGCAGTCAGAGATCTAACTGCAAGGCAGCAGCAAGTCTAGGGGAGGGGCGCCCACCATTGCTGAGGCTTAAGTAGGTAAACAAAGCCGCCGGGAAGCTCAAAGTGGGTGGAGCCCACCGCAGCTCAAGGAGGCCTGCCTGCCTCTGTAGACTCCACCTCTGGGGACAGAGCATAGCTAAACAAAAAGCAGCAGAAACCTCTGCAGATGTAAATGACCCTGTCTGACAGCTTTGAAGAGAGCAGTGGGTCTCCCAGCACGGAGGTTGAGATCTGAGAACAGAAAGACTGCATGTTCAAGTGGGTCCCTGACCCTTGAGTAACCTAACTGGGAAACATTCCCCACTAGGTGCAGACTGACACCTCACACAGCTGGGCACACCTCTGAGATGAAGTTTCCAGAGCAAGAATCAGACAGCAACACTCGCTGTTCAGCAATATTCTATTTTCTGCAGCCTCTGCTGCTGATACCCAGGCAAACAGGGTCTAGAGTGGACCTCAAGCAAACTCCAACAGATCTGCAGCTAAGAGTCCTGACAGTCCTTAGAAGGAAAACTAACAAACAGAAAGGACAGCCACATCAAAACCCCATCAGTAGTACATCACCATCATCAAAGACCAAAGGCAGATAAAATCACAAAGATGGGGAAAAAGCAGGACAGAAGAGCTGGAAATTCAAAAAATCAGAGTGCATCTCCCCCTCCAAAGGAACACAGCTCATCGCCAGCAATGGATCAAAGCTGGACGGAGAATGACTTTGACAAGTCGAGAGAAGAAGGCTTCCGTCAATCAAACTTCTCAGAGCTAAAGGAGGAACTACGTACCCAGCGCAAAGAAACTAAAAATCTTGAAAAAAGAATGGAAGAATTGATAACTAGAATAATCAATGCAGAGAAGGCCATAAACGAACTGATAGAGATGAAAACCATGACACGAGAATTACGTGACAAATGCACAAGCTTCAGTAACCGACTCGATCAACTGGAAGAAAGAGTATCAATGATTGAAGATCAAATGAATGAAATGAAGTGAGAAAAGAAGTCTAGAGAAAAAAGAGGAAAAAGAAATGAACAAAGCCTCCAAGAAATATGGGATTATGTGAAAAGACCAAATCTACGTCTGATTGGTGTGCCTGAAAGTGAGGGGAAAAATGGAACCAAGTTGGAAAACACTCTTCAGGATATCATCCAGGAGAACTTCCCCAACCTAGTAAGGCAGGCCAATATTCAAATTCAGGAAATACAGAGAACGCCACAAAGATACTCCTCGAGAAGAGCAACTCCAAGACACATAATTGTCAGATTCACCAAAGTTGAAATGAAGGAAAAAATGTTAAGGGCAGCCAGAGAGAAAGGTCGGGTTACCCACAAAGGGAAGCCCATCAGACTAACAGTAGATCTCTCGGCAGAAACTCTACGAGCCAGAAGAGAGTGGGGGCCAATATTCAACTTTCATAAAGAAAAGAATTTTCAACCCAGAATTTCATATCCAGCCAAACTAAGTTTCCATAAGTGAAGGAGAAATAAAATCCTTTACAGACAAGCAAATGCTTAGAGATTTTGTCACCACCAGGCCTGCCCTACAAGAGACCCTGAAGGAAGCACTAAACATAGAAAGGAAGAACTAGTACCAGCCATTGCAAAAACATGCCAGAATGTAAAGACCATCAATGCTAGGAAGAAACTGCATCAACTAACCAGCTAATATCACAATGACAGGATCAAGTTCACATATAACAATATTAACCTTAAATGTAAATGGACTAAATGGTCCAATTAAAAGACACAGACTGGCAAATTGCATAAAGAGTCAAGACCCATCAGTTTGCTGTATTCAGGAGAACCATCTCACATGCAGAGACACACATAGGCTCAAAACAAAGGGATGGAGGAAGATCCACCAAGCAAATGGAGAACAAAAAAAAAGCAGGGGTTGCAATCCTAGTCTCTGATAAAACAGACTTTAAACCATCAAAGATCTAAAGAGACAAAGAAGGCCATTACATAATGGTAAAGGGATCAATTCATCAGGAAGAGGTAACTATCCTAAATATATATGCACCCAATACAGGAGCACCCAGATTCATAAAGAAAGTCCTTAGAGACTTACAAAGAGACTTAGACTCCCATACAATAATGGGAGACTTCAACACCCCACTGTCAACATTAGACAGATCAACGAGACAGAAAGCTAACAAGGATATCCAGGAATTGAACTCAGCTCTGCACCAAGTGGACCTAATAGACATCTACAGAACTCTCCACCCCAAATCAACAGAATATACATTCTTCTCAGCACCACATCACACTTATTCCAAAAAAGACCACATAGTTGGAAGTAAAGCACTCCTCAGCAAATGTACAAGAACAGAAATTATAACAAACTGTCTCTCAGACCACAGTGCAATCAAACTAGAACTCAGGACTAAGAAACTCAATCAAAACCGCTCAACTACAATGAATGACTACTGGGTACATAACGAAATGAAGGCAGAAATAAAGATGTTCTTTGAAACCAATGAAAACAAAGATACAACATACCAGAATCTCTGGGACACATTTAAAGCAGTGTGTAGAGGGAAATTTATAGCACTAAATGCCCACAAGAGAAAGCAGGAAAGATTTAAAATTGACACTCTAGCATCACAATTAAAAGAACTAGAGAAGCAAGAGCAAACACATTCAAAAGCTAGCAGAAGACAAGAAATAACTAATATCAGAGCAGAACTGAAGGAGATAGAGACACAAAAAAACCTCCAAAAAATCAAGGAATCCAGGAGCTGGTTTTTTGAAAAGATCAACAAAATTGATAGACTGCTAACAAGACTAATAAAGAAGAAAAGAGAGAAGAATCAAATAGATGCAATAAAAAATGATAAAGGGGATATCACCACCGACCCCTACAAACTACCATCAGAGAATACTATAAACACCTCTATGCAAATAAACTAGAAAACCTAGAAGAAATGGATAATTTCCTGGACACTTACATTCTCCCAGGACTAAACCAGGAAGAAGTTGAATCCCTGAAAAGACCAATAGCAGGCTCTGAAATTGAGGCAATTATTAACAGCCTACCAACCAAAAAAAATCCGGGACCAGATGTATTCACAGCTGAATTCTGCCAGAGGTACAAGGAGGAGCTGGTACTATTCCTTCTGAAACTATTCCAATCAATAGAAAAAGAGGGAATCCTCCCTAACTCATTTTATGAGGCCAACATCATCCTGATACCAAAGCCTAGCAGAGATACAACAAAAAAAGAGAATTTTAGACCAATATCCCTGATGAACATCGATGCAAAAATCCTCAATAAAATACTGGCAAACCGAATCCAGCAGCACATCAAAAAGCTTATCCACCATGATCAAGTGGGCTTCATCCCTGGGATGCAAGGCTGGTTCAACATACACAAATCAATCAATGTAATCCAGCATATAAACAGAACCAAAGACAAAAACACATGATTATCTCAATAGATGCAGAAAAGGCCTTTGACAAAATTCAACAGTCCTTCATGCTAAAAACTCTCAATAAATTCAGTATTGATGGAAAGTATCTCAAAATCATAAGAGCTATTTATGACAAACCCACAGCCAATATCATACTGAATGGGCAAAAACTGGAAGCATTCTCTTTGAAAACTGGCACAAGACAGGGATGCCGTCTCTCACCACTCCTATTCAACATAGTGTTGGAAGTTCTGGCTAGGGCAATCAGGCAACAGAAAGAAATAAAGCGTATTCAGTTAGGAAAAGAAGAAGTCAAATTGTCCCTGTTTGCAGATGATATGATTGTATATTTAGAAAACCCCATCTTCTCAGCCCAAAATCTTCTTAAGCTGATAAGCAACTTCAGCAAAGTCTCAGGATACAAAATCAATGTGCAAAAATCACAAGCATTCTAATACACCAGGAACAGACAAACAGAGAGCCAAATCATGAATGAACTCCCATTCACAATAGCTTCAAAGAGAATAAAATACCTAGGAATCCAACTTACAAGGGATGTAAAGGACCTCTTCAAGGAGAACTGCAAACCACTGTTCAGTGAAACAAAAGAGGACACAAACAAATGGAAGAACATACCATGCTCACGGATAAGAAGACTCAATATCGTGAAAATGGCCATACTGCCTAAGGTAATTTATAGATTCCATGCCATCCCCATCAAGCTACCACTGACTTTCTTCACATAATTGGAAAAAACTGCTTTAAAGTTCATATGGAACCAAAAAAGACCCCGCATTGCCAAGACAATCCTAAGCCAAAAGAACAAAGCTGGACGCATCACGCTACCTGACTTCAAACTGTACTACAAGGCTACAGTAACCAAAACAGCATGGTACTGGTACCAAAACAGAGATATAGACCAATGGAACAGAACAGAGCCCTCAGAAATAATACTACACATCTACAGCCATCTGATCTTTGGCAAACCTGAGAAAAACAAGAAATGGGGAAAGGATTCCCTATTTAATAAATGGTGCTGGGAAAATTGGCTAGCCATAAGTAGAAAGCTGAAACTGGATCCTTTCCTTACTCCTTATACGAAAATTAATTCAAGATGGATTAGAGACTTAAATGTTAGACCTAATACCATAAAAACCCTAGAAGAAAACCTAGGTAATACCATTCAGGACATAGGCATGGGCAAGGACTTCATGTCTAAAACACCAAAAGCAATGGCAACAAAAGCCAAAATTGACAAATGGAATCTAATTAAATGAAAGAACTTCTGCACAGCAAAAGAAACTAACATCAGAGTGAACAGGGAACCTACAGAATGGGAGAAAATTTTTGCAATCTACTCATCTGACAAAGGGCTAATATCCAGAACCTACAAAGAACTCAAACAAATTTACAAGAAAAAAACAACCCCATCAAAAAGTGGGCAAAGGATATGAACAGACATTTCTCAAAAGAAGTCATTCATACAGCCAACAGACACATGAAAAAATGCTCGTCATCACTGGCCACCAGAGAAATGCAAATCAAAACCACAATGAGATACCATCTCACACCAGTTAGAATGGCAATCATTGAAAAGTCAGGAAACAACAGGTGCTGGAGAGGATGTGGAGAAATAGGAACACTTTTACACTGTTGGTGGGATTGTAAACTAGTTCAACCATTATGGAAAACAGTATGGCGATTCCTCAAGAATCTAGAACTAGAAATACCATATGACCCAGCCATCCCATTACTGGGTATATACCCAAAGGATTATAAATCATGCTGCTATAAAAACACATGCACACGTATGTTTATTGCGGCACTATTCACAATAGCAAAGACTTGGAATCAACCCAAATGTCCATCAGTGACAGACTGGATTAAGAAAATGTGGCACATATACACCATGGAATACTATGCAGCCATAAAAAAGGATGAGTTTGTGTCCTTTGTAGGGACATGGATGCAGCTGGAAACCATCATTCTCAGCAAACTATCACAAGACAGAAAACCAAATACTGCATGTTCTTACTCATAGGTGGGAATTGAACAATGAGATCACTTGGACACGGGAAGGGGAACATCACACACCAGGGCCTATGGTGGGGAGGGGGAATGGGGGAGGGATGGCATTGGGAGATATACCTGATGTAAATGATGAGTTGATGGGTGCTGACGAGTTGATGGGTGCAGCACACCAACATGGCACATGTATACATACGTAACAAACCTGCACATTGTGCACATGTACCCTAGAACTTAAAGTATAACAATAAAAAAAAAAAAAGATCAACGTATGTAAATACTGCCATAGTGTGGAGCATATGTATCCATGTATGGGTGAGTCCCAAGATTGGGGCTTAGCCTGGGAGGGCTCTTGGTTTTGCCCAGGAAAGAATTTAAGGGTAAGATGGCCGTGTTAGACAGCAACTTTTACTGAAGCAGCAGCAGAGGCACTGCTTGGTCTCCAGAATGCACCTTGCTGTCATTACCCCCAGGCCTTCTCACAGGCTGCTCCCTCAGCTGGGAGCCCTCCCTCTTCCTTCCTGGTTCTAGGATGCTGCCCTAAAAACTCAGCTCAGGGGCCCTGGAAGGCTCCTGACTCCACACCCACCTCTGTGCTCCAGCAGCCCTTGGTCCTACCTTTCCATCCCATTCCCATGTCCGTTGTCCCATCTGAGTGTGGGGCTCCTGCAGGCAGGGTGGGGTGTGTTCCTTACTTTGTGCAACACAAGCACAGGCTCAGGGACCACCCACGGCACAGCAAACACTCCCAGGGGCTGGGCCAAGCCCCAGAGGAGACAGTCATGGCCCTGCCCTGTGGGTGTGTCCATGTATGAGACAGGCAGAGGGGCACACAGGCACAGTTACACAGTGGGCCAGCCAGGGATGGCTGAGGGTAGGGGCCATGGGAGTTCCAAGCAGGGTCCTCCTAGCCTTGGACCCAGAGGGCTTCCCCTAGGCCTCCTGCCCCTCCTGGAGTGCAGGCTGAAAGGACCTGCCAGCAATGTCCAGGAGATGCTCAGGACGGCACTCGCCAAGATGGGGTCAGCTCTAAGAAGACCCTCAGCCTCCCTTCCAGATCTGCCTTCCTGGGAGGTGTCACAGCACCAGGTTCCTCCAGGGCTCCTTCCAAACTGCAGGCCACAGCCCGTCATGCCCATCTTGAAGCCACATTTCCTGCCCATGGGGTGAGGAGCTGGTGAGGACTTAGGGTGTCTCCTGGGATGACAGATTTCCCCACCTCCAGGACAGGGGTTCGGCCTCCAGCCTCCCTCTACCCCTGAGGCCCTGAATGACAGGACCTTTGGAGGACGCAAGGCCCTGCACACACCTCCATTGCAGCCTTCCAGCCTCCAGAGCAATGACAGAGTCAACTCATGTTTCAAGACCCAGTTTGTGACACTTTGTTATGGCGGCCCCAGGGGACTGCAGAGCGGGTGACATTTACCCCAGAACTCACCGAGTGCAGGCATTGTTCTAAGGGCTCCACATAAATACGTCACTTAATGTTTCCAAGAGCTTGTGAGGACAGCACTGTAGTCCCTCACTGTGCAGACAAGGTAACTGAGGCACAGAGAGGCTAAGTCACTCACCAGAGGTCACACAGCCCTAGTGGAGGGTTCCAGCAGCCCAGCAATGTCTCCTGTTTTCTCTGCCTCTGGCTGAAGCTGACCGGGTCTTGCCCCTGCTACAGGGAGCCCAGGACCAACTGCAGACACAACCCATGCCCGGGTGGCATGGAGCTCGGCACTGGCTGCAGTGAGGCAGTGATGCAGTGATGCAGTGATGCAGTGATGCAGTGAGTCCAGCCTAGAGCTACAGAGGCCTCCGGGGGAGGCTCTCCTAAGACCACACATCCGTGCCCAAGCTGCCTGGACAAATGAGTTTTTCAGAAACACTTGTCCTACATGTCTTATCTTCTCTTCACCTCTGAAAGGGGCTCTGAAAATGCCCATCTGAAAGATTCCCCCGCTTCGCTTCAGAGAAAGAAAAGGAAATTCAAGGAGAGAATTTAAGCAGGGCAGTGCCAGGACGAGGGGCCGTGCACCCCAGAGAGCTTCTGAAAGATGGTGTCCCAGAGTGTGGAGATGGTGTCACTGTACTCCTTGGGGATCCAAGTCCATGTGCCCCCTGGGATGCTTGTCTCCACACCCCGGGGAAACTGAGCTCTCCCTCCAGAACCTCCCTCCAGAACCTACGAATTTGAAGTTCTTGTGCTGTGGTTCCAGGGCTAGACTACAGGTGCCTTTGTAGCCAAGAACACGTCAGCCGTGTCCCTGTTGTGAGGCGGCCTGATGTCTAAAATGAAGTCAAAACATGCGTTTGGTTACTTTTGAATCCTTGTTTGACGGCTTCCCAGCTGTATTTGAGCCTCAGTTGTTCCTCTTCTGCAAAATGAAGCTATTAATACTCCACGGGAAGCCTAGGACGTTGTAAATTAAAGACCAACATATGTGAATTGCCTAGTGCCTAGACTGGAGCCACTGCTCGCATCTATAGAAAGGATGGCTCATGGAGGACCAGCCTGTGTGGAGCAACGACCACCTCACAGGGCTATTTTAAGCACTTTGCCTGTGTTAACCAAACTCTAATACCCAAAATAACCCTGTAAATTAAGCCCTATCTCCCCATTTTATACATGAGAAAACTGAGTCACAGTGAGCATAAGGAATGGCCCAGGCCCCACACTGGCTGGGGAACAGCAGAGCTAGGTTCACCCTCCAGCCCCACCTTGTATTCCACCGCCAGAGAGGAGGGCTCCTCTCCCTACAGGTGGCTCCTTCCCAGCTGCTGACGCATCTCTCTGCACCTCAGTTTCTCTGAGTAAATGCTGACGTCCTTGTTCTTGGAGGATGACGTGGGGACAGAGGCTTGGAGGATGTTTTAAGAGAAGACGACATTTCAGACAGGGAGGGCCAGTCCGTAACGGATGCCTCGGCAGCCGAGGTCAGACCCAAATCGATTTGTGTATCCAGACTGCACAAATAGTCACAACCACAAATCCAGGCAGCTGGCCACTGCCACTTGCTCAGACCATCCTGTGCTCAACCTGGAGAGGCTGCTGCAGCCTGAAATGCCACCATTGACCCCAGCTTGTAGTGTGGGATAACCCAGGGCCACGTGCGTGCCCCCTCCTCCAGGAAGCCCTCTCTGCCCTCTGGCCACCTGCTTCCCCAGACACGTCTTTGGTATAGCAGACATTCTGACTCCATGCTATGTGCTGGGTCAAGGAAAACAACTAGCTATGGAATCTGCCCCCGGGGAGTCTCCACCCTGGGGGACAGACACACAAAGCGATGTGAGCATGCAGAGGGACATGTGGGGCATGTGGCTACATCCAGCGGGATCCTCAAGGAAGGACTGAGGGGGAGAGTCAAAGGGGAGGAGAGAGGAGAGGTGAAGAGGGAAGGGAAATGGGGGAGAAGAAGGGAGAGGAGAGAGGGAGGGGAGGAAAGGGAGGAGAAGGGAAGGGGTAATGATAAGGAAGAAGAGGGAATAGGAGGGAAGAAAAGGAGAGAAGCAGAGGGAGAGAAATAGGAGGGGGAGAGAAATAGGAGGAGGAGAGGGGAAATAGAGGCAGGGAGGGGAGAAGAGAGGAGAGGAGGGAAGACTTGAGCTGAGACCCAGGCATAGGGCCTCAGCCCATTGCAGCACATGTTCTGTGGCCATTGACTTTCTCTGGCTCCTCCTCTGTACTACGAAGGTCTAGAGGGCAGAGACAGACTCTCATTCATTCACTCCTGATGTTTCTTCAACACCTAGCAGGCACTAGGCTCTGTCCTCAGTGCTGAAGATACACTATGAGCAAAGCAGACAGACCCACACCCATGGCTGGAGCTCACGCCTTTACTCATCTTGGAGCCTCATGCCTCTACCTGGCACACGGAGATGCTCAAAAAAAATGCTGGAGAAAGAAGTAGACTCAGTGTGCACAGCATGCTCATGAAGTGGTGGATGCTCCCTGCACTGGACCTTGATGGCTGTATTCATCCACTTCCATATTTCGATAAAGAACTGTCCGAGACTGGGTAACTCATAAAGGAAAGAGGTTTAATCGACTCACAGTTCAGCATGACTGGGGAGGCCTCAGGAAACTTACACTCATGGCAGTAGGCAAAGGGGAAGCAAGGCACCTTCTTCACAAGGCGGCAGGAAGGAGAAGTGCTAAGTGAAGCCAGAAGAGCCCTTATAAAACCATCAGGTCTCTGAGAACTCACTCACTATCAGGAGAACAGCATGGGGGAAAACACACTCGTGATTCAATTACCTCCACCTGGTCTCTCCCTTGACACGTTGGGATTATGGGGATTACAATTCAAGATGAGATTTGAGTGGGGACATGAAGCCTAACCATATCAATGGCTCAGCTCAAGATACAGGCAGTGGAGATAAATGCTCGAGAAACCATTTCTTTGTCAAAATGCAGAGCTCATGGGAGGCTCACGACATGTGGCTGGAACTACAAACACCTGCCATTCCAAATAGCCGTCAAAAGGCTGGATTTCCCATTTTCTCCCTCACCACAAACATTATCCATTCTCTCATGACAGTCACAACTACAGAGAAGCCACACAAGAGCAGAGCCTGCTGCTCACCTCACAGCCTGTTGTGACTGTGGAATCAGTGAGTGAATGAACAATGAACAAATGTATCGCACAGTCCAACCACCTTAGTTTACAGATGAGGAAATGGAGACTCAAAAGGAGGAAGTCTCATCTGAAGTTGTTGAATTGTTCAAAAGGGTCAGATTCAAGGAAGTCTTCCAGCAAGAGGGGGGCAGGGCATCAGGCCCAAGGCTGGGTCCTCTCCCACTGCGTGGTTACAAAGCCAAAAGGAGGCCATTTGGACTGATAGAGCCTAAGCAGCAGGGCCCAGGTGCAGCTGCAACAAGGGAATCCCAAAAAGCGCAGGTTCCGCTAGACACCCTCCAGATATTTGGTCTGTGGTGATACAACCTGTCCCGGGGTTCCCTCCTGTTGAACCTGCTCACCCAGACCTGCTCTCCTGGACCTGCTCACCTGGACCTGCCCTGGTGAGACCTGCTCAGGACAGCTGACCTTGTATCAAGCCCTGTACGGGCAGCCCCCTGCTACAGTGGACCTAGGGCACCCTCCGCAGGCTGGGGTGTGCAGTGAGTACTCAGGTTCTGTCCACCATGAGTCCCCTGGTGCAGTTCCGCAGACCTTCCCACTCCCAAAGCCGGCGACAGGAGCTGGCTGTTTTTGTGAACACAGCTCTTCCTTCCCCCAACAATCCTTTTTTTTAAGTTTAAACGACCATAATTTTCCTTTTATGCCCTTGCATTTGTTTTCCAAGAAGATGATTACCCATTCATGGAGTATTAATGATCTATTAATATGGAAAGACTGGGGAGAGAATGGGCTTGTGAAAGAACACACATTTTTATTCAAATAAATTACATGGATTTTTTTATTAAACTGCTCCACTTATAATGGACACTTAGTCACAGTCCTTTCTGGGCATCTGCTGCCAATTCCCCTCCTTCATTACTGCCACACCGAACAAAAGGTCTATTCAGAGTACAGGCCATTTGGAAGTCCAGGATGGCCCCGAATTTCAGCGCACCCGCTGCTTGTTCATTTGGTACAGCTCATCCCTCGAACGCAATTCTGCAGAAATAAATCAGACTCGGAGCTGGTGCAGAGGAGGAGAAAGTGCTCCCTGCCCTGAGCCCTGCTTTTCCAAGTTCTTCTCCCCCGGGGCCAGGTTCAGGCCTCCTATCAGCTGTGTCTGAGCAGCCTTCCCATTTCACCATTGACAGGCGCTGCAGGAGGTTGACCAGCCAGTCCCCTCCTAAGCAGGCACTCAGCCGCACATCTACTCTTACTGTTCAGGAAAAGCTCTTTCTCCTGATGGTGCTGTCTTGGTCACATTCTCATGCAATGACGGCCACCTTAGCTGGCCATGACACCATCTGTCCTAAATGGATCACTGAGTCCCAACAAAACCAGGGCTGAGTTTGGCCACAGAGACAAGATCCTTCCAGTGCCACCTCTGGGATTCTTCCTGTAGGTGTGGCTTAGAAGACAACCCCATCTCCTGGGTGCTAGGACTGACTTGTGCCCTGGTGCTGCCTCCCAGAACACAGGGTCCTACGTCATGGCTGACTCAGGACACACCACACACACACACACACACACACACACACACACACACACCACCTCTGGAGGAGACAGGCGGCACCAGGACCCAGGCACTCCAGGTCTCCAGTTAGCAGTTAGCTTCTGCCCCAGGTTGGCTGCATGTCTTTGTAGTCAGTCACAGCCCTTTCTTGGCACAATTTGCACACTAAACTCTTCTCTGTGTCTCAGACTTCTCATCTGTAAAGTAGAAACCATCAAGATTCACCTGTGCTCCCTCACAGAAGCTGTGAGCATCAAATAAAACAATAGAATAAAATAGTGTTATTATCATTACGATGGCTGAAATGACAATATCAGGGCCTGAGATTGTGCAAGCTGCTTTAGTGACCTTACTTCTAATTCAGAACAGTGCAAAAGGCCTCATTATTCCACTTGATGGAGAAACCAAGCGCATGGAGATGACCTGACTTGCCAAAGATGACGCTGGTAAAAACGGCAGAGCCAAGTTTCCCACACTCCACCCCACGCTGACCTCCCTTCTCCTGGGAAATGTCTTTAGTTCTCTGGAGTTTGAGGATCCCCAGCTCCCTTCCGTGCCCCACAAAACATCGGTGGCAAGTATTTGCAGTGACTTTGCTGAAGCTGTGGCTTGGCCATTGTTTTACGTGTTCGTATCTGAAAACGAAACAGGTCTAACAACCTCAAAGGAAGTGAATCTGCCCAGCACTGGGCCCCTAGGAGGACTCGCTGGAGACGTGGGCGGGGACCAGATCCCACGGGACCCACAAGCCTTGGGACAGCCTGGGTTCCCATGGAACCCAGTAGAAAGCCATGGGAGGCCTCCATTTCTAACGAGGGTTTCTCTGGGAGCTCAGCAGCACTCTACATTTCTGACAGCTCCTGTCCTGGAACACTGCCCGCCTTCACACTCCGCATGCACCTGCTTGACCTCTGCGTCCCCAGGCCTGATCACAGGGCTTCAGGGCCTCCCAGCCCTGGGAAATCCATGGGCCCTTGGGAGTCAGGCGAGCACTGTTTGGGTCCCACCACAGTGAGGAGTGGGCCTTGAGTAGGTCCTTCACCTCTCTCAAGCCTCAGTCTCCTGATGGGCAAAATTGAATGTTTGGACTGGATGGTCTTTACATAACCCTTCCAGCTTACCTGAGGACTGGAGACACCTGCTGGGGGAATCTGGGGAGGTCTCCCCTAGCTTTCTCCCTAGGTAACCTCCTCCTACGTAACCCCTCCCTAGGTAAGCTCCTCCTAGGTACCTCCTCCCAGGTACCCTGCTACCTAGATAATGTCTTAGGTAATGTCTTCTCTAGGTAACCTCCTCCCTAAGTAACCTCCCGGAACCTTCTTCCTAGGTAACCTCCTCCCTAGATAATTTCTTAGGTAATCTCTTCCCTTAGTTTCCCTAAGTAACCTCCTAGAACCTTCTTCCTAGGTAACCTCCTCCCTAGGTAGCCTCCTTGGAATCTTCCAGGTCACCTAGGACCACAGTCACTCCTGCCTATGCAGAATCCCTTCAGTCAGGGGGTTTCCCCCATGGGAAGATTCCAGCTTCTAAAATATTTTATGCATCTGCATTTTACATTCTGTATCTGACAACTCCAGTACATGAACTCCTTGAGGGTCTAAATCTGCACTTGTTATTTTTGCTGACTCTCTCTCTCTCTCTCATGGCAGTTTGTTTCCTGGCGTGTTGGTAAAATCTTCATTATGAGCTCATATTCTGTTGATCTTAATCTGTGGGTGTCCTGAAGGCTTAGATTGAGGGTGCATTCCTCCAAGGATTTGGTTTTCTTCTTCCAGTATGCTGGGGTTGACTCTGACCTAGGATCACAATATCCCCCCAAGGCCTCAGGCTGCTGAGGAAGGGTTGGGTTCAACTCCTTCACCTTGCTGGGGACTCAAGCCCCACCCTTCAAATGGCAGCTCTTGGGGCAAATGTTCTCCACACACTTAGGGCTCATACTGAAGCTCCATAAATGCTTAGGAGGCTTCTTTGTCCTAATTTTCCCTTTAGTGATGTCTCCCATTTTTCAGCAATACACCAGAAACTATGTTTGCAGCAGAGTTCTGCTTCTAGTGCGGATATGGAAGATAAAGATCATTACTCCACCACAACAGCAAGAAAACACCATACAGACAACAAAATCATAATATTAAGCCTTCAAAGAGCTGTAAATGCAAAGAAGTCTAAATGAACCAAATTCCAAATAAATACAAGGCCTTCATAGGTGGGCAGAGACCAATGTCTGCCAACACATCTGGGGTGGTTACCAAGGCTGGGAGCGGGGTGGGCGGAGGCATGAGCCTGGCCCAGGCAAAGAGGCTACAAGCTCAAGGAGAAACCAACCGAACATTTTAGCACTGTAGGCTTAAATGACAGACTGGAATTTGAAAGAGCCTGTAAAATACAAATAATCCCTATTACTCAGAATTGTCCGAGATTATAGTAGAATCGTCTAAGTAAGAGGCAAAGAGAGGTGAGGCCAGAAAGCAGAGAGAGCTCTTGTAGTCTCGCGATGTTTAGATTCCAGATCCCAGGACCCTCCTGGGAATGGGGGCAGGGTGGGAGATGTTTGACTTCATTCTCAGAACAATTGAATTCACAGATGAACTGCAATTAGCCAAAGCTGTAACTGAATCAATCAACTCGACTCCTGATAAGACCGCAAAAATAAGGCCAGGCCCTCCATGTAGGTTGCAAGAGAAATTGGAGGTTGGAGTTGAGGGCAAAGAGACATTGTCATAGTCTCCCAGGGTCTGGGCCTGGGGGTATCAGAAGACCTAACCTCACCCTCAATACTTTTGAATCAGAGAGGAACTAAAATGAATAAAAGCAACAGCCCATTCCCAGCTCAGTTGGACTCTTGGTTGAAAATATGACCAATAATTAAGAAAATAAGACAGTTAATAGAGGCAGAGACATTTGACCCAGATGAAATTAGCACACAACGTTAAATTTTTATTATAAATTTTTTAACTAATTTAGAGAAAAATAGGGTCTGAATGAGCTAACAAGGAGGAAATTTTAGCAGCAAGAATGAAAGCTCTACAAAATAAAACTATAAAACTAAAAAGTATTATTCATGAAGTGGATAATGTATTGAATGGGTTGGACACAGATCTAATCAACATATCCAAAATTTTTAGTAAACCCCAACAGAGTAAATCTAAATAAAATCACACTTAGCAAATCCTAGTCAAATTGTTGAAAAACAAAGATAAGTAGAAAAATCTTGGCCAGGTGTGGTGGCTCACGCCTGTAATCCCAGCACTTTGGGAGACTGAGGTGGGCAGATCACTTGAGGCCAGAAGTTCGAGACCAGCCTGGCCAACATGGTGAAGCCCCATCTCTACTAAAAAGACAAAAATCAACTGGACATGGTGGCACACGCCCGCAATCCCAACTACTCAGAGGCTGAGGCATGAGAATCACTTGAACCTGGGAGGTAGAAGTTGCAGTGAGCTGAGATTGCACCACTGCACTCTAGCCTGGGTAACAGAGTGAGATGCTGTCTCAAAAAATGAAAAAAAAAAAAAAGGAAGAAAAGAAAAAGAAAAATCTTAAAAGCAGGCCAAGATAAAAGAGAAAGACATTAGTTTGAGTGAAAGGACACAAAGAATAATGGCTGACTTTTCATCAAAAACAATGTAAGTCAGAAGACAATCAATGACCTTTTTAAAGTGCTGAAAGAAAAAAAAAAATAACTATCAACCTAAAATTCTATGTCCAGCAGAAACATCTTTTAAAAATTGAAGGCAAAATAAAGACATAATTAGACAAAGAAAAGCTGATATAATCAATTGTCAGCAAACCCACACTACATAAAATACTAAAGGAATTTCATCAATAATTGAAAACCCAGATCTGCAGGGAAAAATGAAAAAAATCAGAAATGGTATATATATATATATATAAAATATATATATATATATAAAAGACTAATTCAGAATTTCCTTCAACAGATTATTGAATGTTTGAAGCAACAATATTATCAAACTATGAGGTTTATAACACTGGAATAAATAAAATATATGGCAACAATAGCACAAAAAGCATAAGGGGTTAAAGGAAATTATACTGTTGTAATGTTCTTATACCTGAAATTGTATAATATTAATGCAAGGTCCACTGCGATCTTTTAAGGGTGCATGCTATAATACCTAGAGCAACCCCTTTAAAGAAAAGAGAGACTAAAAGGCTAAGAAAGGACAGAAAATAGGATACTAGAAAATACTCCACTATTCCATGAGAAAGCACTAAACAGAGAAGAGATGTAACAGATAGAAAACAAATAATAAGAAAGTAGATGTAAACCCAAATTTATCAGTAATTTATTTAAATTTAAATAGAACAATCCAATTAGCAATCAAGATTGTCAGATGATATAAAAATTAAAATAAAATTATATTACAGACAAAGTTCTTGTTAAATCATAGATGCAAAAATTTTGAACAAAGTATTAGCAAGTCAAAACCTCTGTGTGTGTGTGTGTGTGTGTGTTCATGTTTTAACATATTATAAACAAGTAAGATTTATCCCGGGTGCAAGGTGCAAGGTTGGCTTAATATTTAAAACTCAAAATAATTCACCAAATCAACAGAATAAGGAGGAAAAAAAAACTATCATCTCAATAGATACAGAGAAAGAATTTGATAAAATTCAACACCCATTCAAGGTTTTAAAAAGAAAAACTCTCAGTGAACTAGGAATAGAGGAAGTTTTCTTAATCTAATAGATTATCTGCAAAAAAAAACCCAATAGCTAACATCGTACTTGATGAAATATTGAATGCTTTCACTCTGCAATTAAGAAAAAGGCAAAATGTGTTCTTTCACTGCTTCTTCTCCACATTAACAGAGGTACCCTAGCTTGTGCGGTAAGATCAGAAAAGGAAACAAAAGGCAAAAAGATTGAAAACAAAGAAGTGAAAGAGTATTTGTGGGCAGACATGACTATGCAAATGGAAAATCCTAAGAAAAAAGAAACTATTAAAATTAACAGGTGAATTTAGCAAAACCAGAATATGAAGTCAATATGCAGAAATTAATTTATCTGTACTAGTAAGAAATAATTGAAAAATTAAAAAATTAAATACAATTTGTAACAGAATCCAAAAACATTCCATGCCTAAGAATACATTTAATGTTTAAATGTGTAAGATCACTAGAGTATAAACCAGAAAGGTTGGGAGAAATTAATTTTTTAATGCATGAAGAGACCTGCCATATTCATAGATTGGAAAATGCAATCGTGTCAAGATATTGATTCTCTTTACTGATCTATAGCACCTACTCAACCTCAATCAAAATTCTAGTTGGCTTTCTGTAGAAATTGAAAAGCTTATTCTAAAATTAATCTAGAAACGTAAAGGGTCTAGAACATCCGAGAAAATCTGAAAAAAGAATAAAATTGGAGGACACTTTCCAATTTCAAGATTTACTGTAAAACGTCAACAATTAAGAGTAGGTTGTGGCCGGGCGCGGTGGCTCACGCCTGTAATCCCAGCACTTTGGGAGGCCGAGACGGGCGGATCACGAGGTCAGGAGATCAAGACCATCCTGGCTAACGCGGTGAAACCCCGTCTCTACTAAAAAATACAAAAAACTAGCCGGGCGAGGTGGCGGGCGCCTGTAGTCCCAGCTACTCGGGAGGCTGAGGCAGGAGAATGGCGTGAACCCGGGAGGCAGAGCTTGTAGTGAGCTGAGATCCGGCCACTGCACTCCAGCCTGGGTGGCAGAGCGAGACTCCGTCTCAAAAAAAAAAAAAAAAAAAGAGTAGGTTGTGTTAGTGCAAAGATAGACAAGTAGATCAATGAAATAGGATACAGTCCAGAAATAGATCCACACCTAAATAGTCAACTGAGGCACCAGGGCAATTCAATAGGAAAAGGCAAGCTTTTTCAGCAAACGATAGTGGAGCACCAGCTAAATGTACGGGGAAAAATACATTTTGTTCCCTACCTCACAACACACACAAATATTAATTCAAGGTGTATCACGTGCAGCCACGAATCTTCTGAAAGGAAACATGAGAAAACATCTTCACCATCTTGGGGTAAGAAAGTATTTCTTAGGGAAGTCACAAAGAAATAATAATACAAGAAAAATATTTCACTTCATCAAAATTTAAAACTCCTGCTCATCAAAACCACCATAAAATGAAAGCAATTCACAGATAAAGAGAAAATATTCACAATACAAATATCGGACAAAGAACTCAAAAACACAATATCTAAATAACTACCATAAGCCAATAATAAAAAGACAACCCTGTCAGGTGCGGTGGCTCATGCCTGTGATTCCAGCACGTTGGAGAGCAGAGGCGGGTGATTGCTTCAGCTCAGGAGTTCCAAACCAGTCTGGCAACACGTAGAAATCTCATTTCTACTTAAAAATTACAAGGGACTCGCCTTTTGCTGCCAATTTCCCTCCTACCCACCAGGGCTGCAGCCGGGCTCTAGGGAAAGGGCAGCCTCCTGGGACCATCAGGGGTGCTGGTCAGACATGAGGCCCCCATCTGAGTGATGGAAGGACCATCCGCAGTGGGGGGCTGGTGTCTGGGGGGTGCGTGAGGAGCCGGGAGTGGGCACTGAGAGGAGGGGTTTTCTCCACTGCAGGGTCAGGCATGAAGGTGGACTCTGCTCTTGTGTCCTTATGAAGAATTTTCTCCCATCCTCTGCTCTGCAAAGGACAAAGTAAATATTTCAGGGCCTTGTCTGCCTCTGATGTAAATCTGTGCGAACAGGAGTCAACATCTCCTTCCTCCTAAATGCCCAGGAGGATCAGGTGAGGTTCCTTCAGAGGGGCCTGGAGGCTAGCACCTGCAGCGGCTGGAGCAGCGGCACCCTCCTAGCAGAAGACACCCAGACTTTGGCTGGGACCCCCACCTGCTGGGACCTGACCCTGGGTTCTCCTGCCTGCTCAGCTTTCAGTCCTTTCATTGTATTCCTGAGATCTCACCTCTCAGGAACCTTTCACCCTGGCCACAGAAAATGATGTTGCAAGTGTATTCACAGCATCCCCAACTCCTAGGAGATTTAAGCAGGCCAACAATGTCGCAGCTTGTTTTAAACGCACAAGTGACGAGGTGTTCACCAGCTCACTGGGCTTCAGTAGATGAGGCAGGAACTTGCAGCCTTCAGGTCCACTAAGCAGTGACCAATCAGCCACCCCTTTATGCCTGCACTTGGGATGGGACCTGCAGTACAAGAGCCCCGATGCTACGAGTGTGTAACACACAACCTGACCCCATCCACGGGGTCGGATGTGAATGAGGTCACCATCCGTTCTTAGATTCCAACTGTTCATTTGACCCTTGGTTTCCTTGTAGCTAAAACAAAACAGGGAGAGATAAGGAGGAACATGACTCTCAGTTGTCACACCCATGAGAAGCCCATTCCCTCCATCCGTCCATGCCTGGCCTGGAACTCAGATGCCCAAGGAAATGTTCACAGGGGACCCTGAGACTCTCCGTGGACAACGGCCTTAACATCATCGCTAAAGGCCAGTGAGCCACCTGTGCGTCCTGCCCTGACCCACAGCCCTGCTGTAACTGCACTCCACACAGTGATGCCAGCGAGATGCTGGCCACTCTCCCTGCAGTCCTCGGAATTTGTCTCACACCCCAAAAGAGCAGAGTCAGCTGCCCCCCATCTACCCTGCACGTCCAGAGATGTTCCCTGGACTCTGGGGTGCTCCTCGGCCTGGGACCATGATGAATTCTTTTCTTTAGAGAAAATAGTTTTAAATTTAATTGCTGCTTGAAAGAGAAGGGGTGGGGGCAGCTGGGGAGGAGGGACTGGAACAAAAGAGGGAAAGCAAAGGCCTGATCAATTGTTTCAATTTAAAGAGGCTGCAGTAAAATGGTTAGAAGACAGAGTTATGTGCCTCCCGAAAATGTGGCAATAAATAAGGGAAATCACCCAGAACAAATAGCACCAGCTGTTTAGATGAACAGAGGAGCCAGGAAATGTGAAGGATAAATGACTGCAACTGAAAATGGAGGGGCAGGACTGGCAGCTGGTGGGAGGGAAGCAGGGCCCCCCGGGCAGGTGCCTGGTCTGAGCAAGGAGACAGGGTGCTCTAAGGAAGGAGAAGTAAGGACCCTCTTACTCCCAGCCTAAGATGTGCTAGGGGGCCAGGGAGCCTCAGGGGGAGCAGAAAGTCCTTGGGGGAAATTCCTCAACCTTCCTGAAATGCAGACCCATCTCGCAACAATCCTTTATTCATTCAACAAATATTCCATGTGCAGGGAACAGATAAGCACCAGATGTAGCCCTGTCTTCCTGGGGAAACAGATGCCTGCATGGGGGGCAACCACATAGTAGTCAGGACTTTAATGACCCCAGGCTGGGAGACAGGACACTGCTGTCTTTCAGGCTGGGAGGAGAACAAGCCTAGATGGGAATCCTGAGAATATGAGGCTTGAAGATGTGAGGAGGTGGGTGAGAGGATGGAAATGCAGGGAACAGCCATCTAGGCTGAGGGAAGAAGGCAATGAGTTCAGTGAGAACCATGGCTGGTCAGTGTGGCTGGGCTGTGGGGTGCACATGTGGAAGACAGAGCTGGGTGGTGGTCAGGGCCTAATCAGACACCCTTGTTCTCATGCCCAGAGTTTAAAGAACTCTTGTCCCCTCCACCTCCCTTCATCTTCGTGAGGGCTTGGATTTATAGTTGAGGAATGCAGGCTCAGAGCAGGCAACTGGTCTCCCAAGGTCACACAGCACCCGGCTCTGAAGCTATCCCCTTTCTACCCCATGACCTGCCTGGATTTCCCTGGAAGACCCCCTCCCTGAGGAACCACTTGGTCCCTGAGACCCTGGCAGGGGTTAGGTCACACTGAGCCGGCCCCTGGGATCCAATGGGTTGGTTTTGCAGAACAACCACCCAGTTCCCCATCTGGGTCCAGGAGTTACACCAAAGGATGTCCCTCCACATGGAAACATAAGGGATTGGAAAAAAGTGTTCCCATCTCCCAGCTCTGAGCTGAGGCTGAATGGAAAGAGGCCTGGGTCTGGAATCTGCCTCTTACTGCCATGACCCACAGCATGGACAAGTCACCTCATGGAGTCCCAGTTTCCACATCTGTGAAATGGGGACAATAGAATACAAAAGTTTGAAGGAGCCACAGAAGTTACCCAACCCAACCCCTTAAACTATGATCAGTCTCTACTTGCACACCTCTAGAGTTAGGAAGCTCACTACATCTCTAGGCCATTCACCTCAGATCTGAGGGTTTAAGGTTTCTTTACACCAAGCCAAAGTCTCCTTTTTTCTCCTAAAGCCACACAGAGTGCATGTGGTTTGGAGCAACTTCTCTAAGCCCTTGCCATCCTCACTCCCTCTCCCTCCTATCTTCCATACAATGCCTAGAATATCCAGCCTCAGCTCACAGCAAGGGAAAAAATTCTGCAGAATCACCAAGTGGTAAGAAAAACTCCAGTTCTCACTCCTTTTTGAGGGCTAATAACGTTTTCCAAAATGTTTTCTGCCTTCATCATATAAACTTCTAGATGAGGCAAATGCTGGTACCCAGCCCTTGCTCTACCTCTGATGAGCTGCTTAACGCTGGGCAAGTCATAACAATCCCCTGTGCCTCAGGTTCCCCACACGTAAAGTGAAGATTATAATATCTCATCATAGAGCTTTTGTGAGAACTAAATGAGTTAATTTAGATAACTTGCTTAAAATATTGACCAGCAAATAGTAAGCACAATATAGACCACAATATATTAGTGGTCATCGCCATCACCATCATCATTGCCATCATTATCTCATTATCATCATTGTCATAGTCATCATATCATTGTCATTACCATCATGATTGTTGTCATTGTCGTCATCACTACCACCATCACTACCATCACCATCACCATCAACCATCATCATCCATCATCACCATCATTATCCCATTATCATCATTGTCATCATTATCATCATCATGTCATTATCACATCCTCATCCATCACCATCATCATCAAGTCACCACCATTATCATTATTGTGTCATTGATGCTACTTTTTTCGTTCATCAAATGAGCAGTTTGCAATAGGTGCTTTAAAGTGGATCCTCTTGTGCTGGAATTTAGATACGCTTCTGCTCTCAATCCTTGTCACACATTTCTGCTGCCAAGTAACTGCTGCATTGCAGATGAATTTGAGGTCATTTGTACCATTGGACTAATTGACCTAAACAGCCTTAATGAACTCAGTGCCTTCCCATCCCGCCCTCAGAATGAAAAGGGCTGCTCCCTCTCTGCTCATCCCTGACCCGATGGCCTTCTCTGAGCAAAGTGTCACTCAGAGGAAAGTGGTGACACATGTCTCACTGGCAATATTCATTTAGGGCAACCCAGCTCCACCTTCATGCCTATAAAACCCAAGGCAATTTTAATCTACTCCATGCTAACCTGGTACGTCTGATGTTTCCATAGAAACTACCTGACCCATAAGTTTCCAGGCTTTTCCAGGTGTGTCTTCCCAACATGCTGAGGATTTGAAACCTTTACTGCCACACCATGACCCAGGTCCCACCATCTCTCATCTGGATGATTGCTGCCACCTCCTGTCTAGCTCCAAGGCTCCAGATTTGCCTCCCCCAGTCCATCCTTCACATTGTCACTATTCCAATGAGGTTTGTTTTGTTTTGTTTTGTTTTGAGACAGAGTCTCCCTCTGTTGCCAGGCTGGAGTGCATGGAGTGCAGTGGCATGATCTCGGCTCACTGCAAGCTCCACCTCCTGGGTTCACACCATTCTCCTGCCTCAGCCTCCCCAGTAGCTAGGACTACAGGCGCCCGCCACCACGCCCGGCTAATTTTTTGTATTTTTAGTAGAGACGGGGTTTCACCATGTTAACCAGGATGGTCTCGATCTCCTGACCTCATGATCTGCCCACCTCGGCCTCCCAAAGTGCTGGGATTACAGGCGTGAGCCAGCCAATGAGATTTCTAAAAGGCAAATGTGATCAGGTCCCCACTGTCAATGAGATGAAGTGCAAGCTATTCAGCCTGAAACTCAGTGACCCCAGGACCTGTCTCTCAGCCTCAACCTTTTCAGTTTTGTCTTTGGCTAGTCCCTGCCCATATCAGTTCCTGCCATACTCCGTGCCAACAATGTGCATGGATTCTGTTCCCTCTGGTAAAGGAGGCCCTCCTCCCCATCCCCTTTGCTCACAGATCAGCATTCAATCATTTCTTAAGTCCCACCTTATATAAGTCACCTCTTCTGGGAAGCCTCCTGATTCTCCAGCAGACATGCCCTCCATTGGACCCCCCACTACACTGACTAGATTTTGCTAATATCTCTGTTTACAGATAGGTATCTACCAAGTATGCTCTGAAAGATTCAAGGGTGAAAACCACAGCAGAACCATCTGTGAATCCCAGGATTTGGCATAACAGATGCTTGGGAAGTGTTTAATGAAGTAATGATTGGATGGATGGATGGATGGATGGATGGATGGATGGATGGATGGATGGATGGATCGATGGATGGATGGATGGATGCATGCATGCATGATAGGTGGATGGATACATGAATGGATAGGTAGGAGAAAGAGATTTGTGGATGGGAGAATGGATGGATGGATAGATGGATAGATAGATGGATGGATAGATTCATTCATGGCTAGGTGGGTTAGTGGATGGATGCATGGATGGATGACAGGGTGATGGGTGGACAGATGAACAGATTCATCGACGAATGGATGGGTGGATGGATGGGTGGGTTGATGGGTAAATAGATGGTCAGATTCCTGGATAGATGGATGGATGAGTGGATACTTTAGGGGATGGACAATAAGTATATATGTAGGTTATTATTTTTAAGCCCAACCTTATTTACTACCCAAATTGATGTTTGATCTTCTAAATCTTTGTTTTATGCTTTTTGGGTTTTGTGCTTTGTGCTCATTTTCCTAAAAAAAATATTATGTGAGTATGAATATGGTCATTTGGTGGTTTTATTCCTAACCAGTGATTTTTAAAGTATGAATCCTGTGTTTTTTTCATTCTATAAGAGCTTACCTTCATGTTGTTGATAAGGTTTGGCTGTGTACCCACCCAAATCTCATCTTGAATTTCAGTTCCCATAACCCATACGTGTCATCGGAGGGAAGTGGCAGGAGGTAATTGAATCATGGGGATGGTCATCCCTATGCTGTTCTTGAGATAGTGAGTTCTCATGAGATCTGATGGTTTTTTTGTTTTGTTTTGTTTTGTTTTGAGACGGAGTCTCGCTCTGTCGCCCAGGCTGGAGTGCAGTGGCGTGATCTCGGCTCACTGCAAGCTCCGCCTCCCAGGTTCACGCCATTCTCCCGCCTCAGCCTCCCGAGTAGCTGGGACTACAGGCACCTGCCACCTCGCCTGGCTAATTTTTTGTATTTTTAGTAGAGACGGGGTTTCACCATGTTAGCCAGGATGGTCTCGATCTCCTGACCTCATGATCCACCCGCCTCGGCCTCCCAAAGTGGAGATCTGATGGTTTTATAAGGGGCTTTTCCCCCTTTGCTTAGCACTTCTCTCTCCTGCTGCCCTGCGAAGAGGTGCCTTCTGCCATGATTGTAAGTTTCCTGAGACCTCTCCAGCCATGCAGAACTGTGAGTCAATTAAACCTCTTTTCTTCATAAATTACCCAGTCTTGGGTATTTCTTCACAGCAGTGTGAGAATAGGCTAATACAGTTGTTAAAATTATTCTTTAGTTTACAAGTCTCTACAGGTCAAAGACAAGAATGAGCCATTATCTTTTGACTTCTTCCTTTTAAGGAAAAATCCACTCTCTGTTCAGCAACCAACCTCCCTATCCCCTACTGACGCAGGATTTTTCTCAGCCACTTTGCCAGTCAGAGACCTCCAGCTGGCGACACCCATGCCCAGGCCTCACTCAGCACCAGGCGCACCACAGGAGTTGCCCCACCCAGTTAGCCCATTGGGCCACACATGACTTGCACTCTAGCACAGATCCCACAGCCACCATGACTGCACACTCAGCCCCTGGCAGGAGCGGGTGTATGGACGAGTGAGTATGGGGTCTGTCTGGCCACTCCAAGCACTGGTACAGGAGCAGGCCCTGTACAAGGCTTATGGCTAGACCAGGCATGTTGCGAGCAACTCCCGTGGTGGACTCTGGCATCCAGACAAGCGAACGGCGGTGGCACCCAAGCAGGGAAGCCCATGACCCTGAAGCCCCAGAGGGAGTGTTACAGGGTGCTAATAGCTCTTTTAGTCCCACTGCAGCCCAATGAATGGGGGTATATTAACAACTCTGCCAGTTCCATTGCCCCGCTCCAGCCTGTGGCTCTGGGGCTGGCCCAGCCCCGCCAGTGCTTTCTGTCATGTGAGGCAGCTGCCAAGATGGTGGGGCAGAGGGCTAGTGTTACTGCCTTCTTCATACCCAAATTTGGTGGGGTCCTTAGTTCTTGTCCCATGTCCAAGAAGAATGAGATTATGCTGACAATCAAAAGTTGAGAAGGGTGGAGATGAGTTTTATTAAGCAAGGAGCCAGCTCTCAGTGGAGAGGGGATATGAGGGTAGTACCCCACCCAAAGTTGGGTGGTTTCTCTCCCAGTATGGCTGGGTCCAGAGCTTTTTATGGGCTCAGGGTAGGGAGAGTGTGTACTGATTGGTTTGTGAGTATTCAAAAATGGCTAAAACAAAGGCAACATTCAAAGGTGGGCAAGATAGTGTAAAAAACTAATTAGGGAAGGGGAGGTATATGTACAATAGGTGAAAGGTGGGGATCAATCAGAGGAAAGAGCCCCAAATGGGAAGAGAGGTTCTCAAGCCAGTCCGTAGATTTATCTGAGACTTGTAGCTTGGCCTTCAGGCTTTAAACTGCCTTTGGTTTGAAGGTGGGGTTTCACCAGGAACCCACCCCTATCTACCAAGGCATTTGATTGCCTCCTGCCACTATCACTACCCTGCCACCAGTGGAAATGTTGGGGGCAGTAGAGACATCAGGAAGATCAGATATCTAGGGCCCATTCCCTGGCACGCAGCTGGGTTGGAGAAATGCAGTGGTTCTGTAGACCAGTGCCTTGGGCTCCCTTCCTGATTCAGCCTCTGAATGTGCCTGCCCATGGAGCCTCTTTGGTTAGCTCTGGCCCTGGCCCACAACAGCCCCCAGTGGGTCTGTCAATACCAGAGCTGTCGTCGTGCCCCAGGAGAAGCTGCCATCCAGCATGTGTGCCCGAGTTCTGGGTCGATGATCTTTGCTATAGCAACCAAGCATTTTGAATGGAAATGCACACTGAGTAATTGAAGTCTATTTTTCTCTCTGCTAAAGCAAGAGAAATCCCATGTTGGCTGTCATTTATATGCAGGGTGCTCCGATCCTGTAAAGGAAGACCATGTTCTGAGAGAAAAAACATTCCGAGGCAGGAGGGAATGGCACAAGCTGTGTGCCTGCCCTGCCAAGCTGGGGGCAACTCCTTCACACATATCGTGCCACGTAACTCTCGCAACAGCCCTGTGAGGTGGGGACACCAAACCCCATTGCAAACGCGAGGGACAGGAGAAGAGATGAAACCTACACCTCATGGGCAGCAACTAAGTGGTGGGATGGGATTCTGACCCCAAAGGTGTGATCCCACACCTTGTCTTATCTGCCTCAACCACCGGGTTTCCTCCCCGTGAACTCCTCCTGACCTTCTCGTCTGCCCCCATCACCCTCTCCATCTGGAGAATAGAGGATCTTCCTAAGGAGACATGTGAAGGTTAACAGCACAGGCCTCTAGGGGAGAACAGCCCTGGCTGAAGTCCTGGCTTTACCTCTTTCCAGCTGGGAGATGGGGGACACATTTCATCATCTTCTGGAATCTTCATTTTCTTAGCTCCACAAAGGTAATGGAGCATGACCTTCCGGGGTTGTTGAGAGGATTAACGAGGTGAAAGCCCTGGCCTGTGAATGGCACTGGCAGGCACTCAGGAGGAGGTGGCATTATCATGATAGCGCAGCTCTCTCTGGTTGGCACAGTGGGTTCTGAAGGCTTTCCCTCCTCCCTCCCGGCATCTTTCATCTCCCGTTTGGGTTTCAGAGTCCATGACTGTGAAGACATGGCCTCTCATTTCTTTGCAGCTGCATAGAAAGCTCCAACACAAAGGAAGCTGAGACAGGAGTGAGGGCTCCAGAAGAATGGGGGTAGGAACAAGGAGAAGGGCTTGGGACCAGGCTTGACTTAGTCCTACAGCTTCAAGGGATGAGGATGGAGGTGACAGAGCTTGGTGGTTGGGGTAGTGGGAGAATCCAAGATGCTTAGAGTCATGGAAGCCAAAAGAGGAGGCACCAAGATGGAGCATATGTGCAAAAGGCCAAGCAGTGAGAAGCCATGGGGAAGGAACTGGATTTGAAAATGGGGTGTGGGGTTGGGGAGTGCTGGAGACCTCAGGGGAGCAGGGGTATGGAGGGCACAGAATACAGACCACTAAGCTGGGGAACCTTCAGTTATTGAGTGCACATTCCCACTGGGCGATGGGTTTCCTCCACAGTACCCCAGCCTGTTGTTATCCAGCTAATACTTGATTACCTCTCTTGATGGGCAATTCTCTCCTCCCAAGACAACTGCCCTATTTGTGGACAGCTCTAAACAGTTCTTAGAAGGATTTTCCTTTTCCCTTGACTCAAGTCTGTTTCTCTTTGTCTTGTTTTGCAATAGTATTTTATTTTTTGAACATTTTCCAAATGTTTAAATTGTATCAAAAACATATAAAATCCAATGATATTTTATTCTAAAATTAACATTTATTTATAATGTTATTTATACATAAAGATGAGTTAGTGGCTTAAAAAGGAAGATCAAAAGGCTCACTTTCTCAATCCCCATCTGCACCATCAATGTCTAAAAATGCTGAAAACGATGAAAGGGAGGAATCTACTCCAAGGAAACCGGGTGAAACCGTAAGTAAAAAACAAAAATATGACAAGAGCTATTTCCTTGGCTTTATGGATGTTGTTATTTGCTTTATTGTGTCTTATGCAACAGAACATTTTCAAAGAGTATTATGCTATCAGTTAAGTAGCGGCAGCATTTTGAGAGCAATCTTTCAGAGTTTAAAGAAAAAAGGAATGAAATATTTTAAACATGGGATGTGATGAGAGCTTTAGAAGCCAAAATTTGTTTGTTGCAGCTTTTCAAAGCAGAAATGAAAAAGCCAACAAAGCATCTTACAGAGTCGCCACATCGCACTGGCTGGAGAAGCCCGTACAACAGCCAAGAGAAGAGTATAGCCATGAACGTGGACATTGCTCATGGCTGCTGGCTGAAAAATCAACAGAAGAAATCACAGCATTGCCACTCTCCAATGATATAAGTCATTGAATAAATACTGAGCTGCAAACATGAAGATTGAGTTAATATTTTGTTGGCAGAACTGCGCTTTTTCCTTACAAATGGAAGACTCTAGACACAGCTAGAGTTGCTTTATACTTGCATCGGTCTGGCATCACCACTAATTTATCATCAAAGAAGGTCCTTTCTGTGACTTCTTGACAGCAAACATAAGTGATGTTGAAATATTCAGGCTGTGGAATGGCTTCTAAAATCTCATCATTTATTCTGGAACACTGTACTGACATTTACACTGACGATGTCAGAGCGATGCCCGGTGAAACTGGCCCAACTCTTACCACAATGAAGGCAGAGACAACAAGCCACACCAGCAGTCACAGCGCTCATCACGGCCACATGCTTGTCCAAAAGAGAAAAAAAAAATGTCCCTGATGACAGTAAAAATTATTAATTTTGTTAAACTGCAGTGCTTGAATATACACCTTTTTAACATTCTACATGTCAAGATGAGGGGTACATAGAAAGTATTCTGCTCCAAGACGAAACACAATGCTTGCCTTCAGGAAAAGCTCCTGTGCAAATGTTTCAGTGATGAGCTGGACTAGCTCCTTTTCCATGGAACACAATTTTTACATGAAAGAACTGACAAAATATGATTATACAGATTTGGGTATTAGATATTTTCTTTGTTCAAAAACAAACAAAGTGGCTGGGCACCATGGCTTACACCTGTAATCTCAATACTTTGGGAAGCCAAGGCAGGAGAACTGTTTAAGCCCAGGAGTTCAGGACCAGCCTAGGCAACATAGCAAGACTCTATCTCTACAAAATAAATTGTGTGTGTGTATATATGTGTGTGTGTGTGTGTGTATGTATATATATGTGTATACATATATATACACAAAATATATATAGAGAGAGAGAGATTGAGAGAGAGAGAGAAAGCCTGTCATTGCAAGGAAAACAACTGAGAGTAGTTGTCAATAAAATGTGACTTTCTTGTGAAAATTAAAGCTTTGGAAAATGTGTGATCACCATTGTGAATAACACCTTCTCAATATGTGAAGGCTTTTCTGATGTGATCACTGTTGATATTAACATGTGTGATCATTTTTATTGTTGTAAAAAATACATAAGATGTGCCATCTTATCCGTTTTAAATATACAGTTCAATGATAGTGAGTACATTCACATTGTTGTGAAACAGCTCTCCAGAACTTCTTCATCTTGCAATTATAAAAGTCTATGCCCACTAAACACTAACTCCCCTTTCCCTACCCCCTATTCCTGGTAACCACTATTCTACTTTCTGTTTCTATGAATTTAACTGCTTTAGATACTTCACACAGTGGAAGCATGCAGTGTTTGTATTTTTTCATGATTGGCTTGTTTTATTTAGCATAATATCCTCGAGGTTCATCCATGTTATAGCATGTGACAGGATTTCTTTTCAAGACTGAACAATATTCTACTGTATTTACATAAACATTTTGTTTATCCATTCATCTGTCAATGGGCATTTGGTTTGCTCCCACCTCTTGGCTATTGTGAATAATGGTGCTAAGAATATAGGTATGCAAAAATATTTCTTTAAGACCCTGCTTTCAATTCTTTTGGATATACACCCAAAAGTGGGATTACTGGATCAGATAACTACATTTTTAATTTTTTGAGGAACTACCATGCTGTTTTCCATAGCATTTGTGCCATTTTACAATCGCACCAACAATGCACAAGGGTTCCAATTTCTCCACATCTTTGCCACGTCATTGTGGTTTGGGTTTGCCTTTCTATGATGATTAATGATGTTGAGCCTCCTTTCATATGCTTGTTAGCCATTTATAGATCATCTCTGAAGAAACATCTATTCATTTGCCAATTTTTAAATCAGGTTATTTGCTTTTGGTTGTTGAGTTATAGAAGTTCTTTATATATCCTGGACATTAACCCTTTATCAGATATATTATTTGCAAATATTTTCTTTTATTCCATAGGTTGCCTTTTCACTCTGTCTATAGTATCCTTTGATGCACAAAAGTTTTAAAGTTTGATGCAGTCCCATTTGTCTATTTCTGCTTTTGTTGCCTGTGCTTTTGGTGTAATATCCAAGAAATCATTGTGAAGTCCAATGTTGTGAAGCTCTTCTTCTGCTTTCTTCTAGGAGTTTTATAGTTTAGGTCTTACATATAGAACCTTAATCTACCTTGAGTTAATTTTTGTATGATATAAGAAAGGGTCCAACTTCATTCTTTTGCATGTGGATATTCAGTTTTCCCAAAACCATTTGTTGAAGAAACATTTTGCCCATCAAGTGGTTTTGGCAACCTTGCTAAAGATCATTTCACCCATATATTCAAGGGTTCATTTACAGACTCTCTGTTCTATTCCATTGATCTATTTGTCTGTCTCTATGCCAATACCACACTGTTTTGATTACTGTAACTTTGTAATATGTATTAAGTCAGGACATGTGAATTCTCCAACTTTGTTCTTCTCTTTCAAAATTGTTTTGAATCCCTTAAGATTCCATATAAATTTTAGAATGAGCTTTTCCATTTGTGTAAAAAAAAAATTTTTTAACCTGCCATTGGGATTTTTATAGGAATTGCATTGAACCTGTAGATCACTTTGGGTAGTATGGACATCTTAATAATATTAAGCTTTCCAATCCATGAACATAGGATATTGTTTCATTTGTCTTTTGTCATTTCTATCAGCCAGGTTTTGTAGGTTTCAGTGTACAAGTCTTTTACCTCCTTGGTTAAGTTTAATGAATGTGATTTTTTATACTATATAATGCAAGATGTCAACATTTGGAAGATGTGCATAAGTCAGGACCATTTTCCAAATGACCAATAAGCAATGTTACACCATATAAAGGGGTGAAAGATCCATTCAAAATGCAAGATAGACAACTGATTACAATGTAACAGAGTACCAACACATCACTGATATAGTTTCAGATTCCACAATGCAATCAACCTTTTAAAAGCCAGCACTTAACAAAGAAGAATATTCACAATTATCTGAAAAAACTTCCAAACTACCATTTTCCAATTACACATCTTTCTTAAACCAGATTTTCTTCAAAATTAAAAAAACACACACACATAGAATGCAGAAGCAGATATGAAAATGAGCTCTCTTCTTAAGCCAGACCCTGAAAAGATTTGCAAAAATGTAAAACTTTTCCCCTCTTTGTGCTAAATTTTTGTTTTGGAAATATAGTAATTTTTCATAAAAATATTTATAATATGTAATGGTTTACAAAAATTAGCCACGTGTGGTGGCGTATGCCTGTAGTCTCAACTACTCAGGAGACTGAGGTGGGAGGATCACTTGAGCCTGGGAGGCAGAGGTTGCAGTGAGCTGAGATCACACCACTGCACTCCAGCCTGGGCAACAGAGTGAGATCCAGTCTCAAAAAACAAACAAACAACTATGGTCACCACTGAATCATACTCTTTAAAATGGTTAATGGTTAATTTTATGTCATGTTAATTTTACATCAATTATAAAATGTGATCCCTCAAACAAAATACATACAATCTAAATTATCAAAAGTAATAGGGGCACAAAGAATGAAGAAAACAGACTCTGGAAGATTTTTAAGGTTTTAACAGAAGGCATAACTAAGAAATTACGACAGAATAAAAACCAAACTATCAATATATCTATATATTGATACTTATGTGGGCTAAACTTATCTATTAAAAGAAAGTAACTAAGAAAATCTTGGTTAGAAACTTGACGAGTGGTCACTACCTGGGGAACTGCCCGTGCCAGGCAGTGATAGCTCACGGCCTGTCTCAAAGACCGTGCTTTTCATTCATAAAAAGAAAACAAAATAACTCTAGATCACAAAACAAAACCTAAATCTATGCTAGATATAAGAAACACACCTAAAACAAAGTGATTCAGAAAAGTTGGGAGGAAATTAAAATGCAGGGGTCTCAATCTTCAAATCTTAATACCAGATAGAGTTGAAGTCAGGACAGAAAGCATTAAAGGGGACAAAATGGGGTCCACTATAATGACAAAGGATGTTAACTACAGTGAAGACCTAGCATCTACAAATACCTCTGCACCAAATGATGGCAGCGGCGGGTCACCTGGGACAGCTGCTGCTACCACACCAGCTGCAGCAGAGGCATGGCTTGGGCTATACACTCCATGGAGCCCGCGGGAGCCCGGGACAAGCAGGAGACCCACCCCTTCTGAGTTAGGGCGGGAGCTCTCCAGGTGCCTCTGCAGCCACCCAAGCCACAGCTACAGACCCAGGCATCGTTGTGCTCTCAGGGCCTAGGAGCAGGCGGGATCCCCTCCCTCCTGGGTGCAGCTGCAGCCATCCAAACCACAGCCCCAGACCCAGGCATCGCTGCACTCTTGGGGCCCTCGGAAGGCCTCTCCTGCCCTCACAGGCTCGGAAATGCCTGTTCCCACTGCCTGGCTTCTCCCTGCTGTCGGTGCCCACTCTGATCTTGGAGCAAAGTCGGGACCAAGTCCAAGCACCGTCACAGCCCTGCCAGGTGTGCAAATGCTCAGGGCAGTGCTGACATGCCAGCCCACTGCCGCCTTTGGCCTCCTCTGGACTTTGGGCACCATCGAGCATAGGAGGAAAGCCAATGGGGAACTGAGAATAGCTAAGTGCTGGCATGCAGGTGCCCCTTGGCACCTACAGCCTGGGCACCATGAATGGCAGCAGGAGGCAGACAGGTTCCTGAGCAGAGATGGTCCCTGTTGAGGTCCCACCTTCAGGCCAGGGAGGGCCTGAAGGCTGGGGGCCAGACCGCCAGTACCACAGACTGGAGTGGAAACTTGTGGCACCTTTTCCAGGTCCACCCACAGCCACCCATGGACCAATCAGCATGTACTTCCTCTCCTCTGAGGCCCATAAAAGCTCCAGTTCCAGCCAGAGCAGAGAAAGGACAGAGAGACAACAGGATGACCAGCTGCAGAAAGGAGCTACCCTCTCTGCTGATATCTGAACACTTGTTGGGATGACCTGCCTGCAGAGAGGAGCCACCCTCTTTGCTGGAAGCTGAACACTCATCAGGACACCCTGGCCATGAAAAGGAGCTGCTTGGCCGGGCGCGGTGGCTCACGCCTGTAATCCCAGCACTTTGGGAGGCCGAGACGGGCGGATCACGAGGTCAGGAGATCGAGACCATCCTGGCTAACACGGTGAAACCCCGTCTCTACTAAAAAATAAAAAAAACTAGCCGGGCGAGGTGGCGGGCGCCTGTAGTCCCAGCTACTCGGGAGGCTGAGGCAGGAGAATGGCGGGAACCCGGGAGGCGGAGCTTGCAGTGAGCTGAGATCCGGCCACTGCACTCCAGCCCGGGCGACAGAGCCAGACTCCGTCTCAAAAAAAAAAAAAAAAAAAAAAAAGAAAAGGAGCTGCTCACTATGGGTCTTTGCTGAGCTGTTCTATTGCTCAGCAATCTTCATCTTGCGCACCCTCCACTTGCCTGCATACCTCATTCTTCTTTGCCGCAGGACAAGAACTTGGCACCCACCAAAACGGTGATGCTAAAAGAGCTGTTACACAAACAGGGCTGAGATATGCCCCTTGCTCGCCACATTGCAGGTGAAGAGGAGAGAAGAGCTGCAGCCCTTTGGCGAACCCAGACCTGGGAGCTCCCTGAGCCAGGGCTGTGGCTCCCTCTCTGGGGCCCTGCGGTTCCTGGCATCTCCAAGTTTCTGGGGGCCACCGCATTTCCTGCTGCCAGTTGGGGAAGCTGCTTGCAGTGCGCCTAGTCCAGCCGCAGCCTTGCTGCCAGCACCTACAGTGCTACAGCACCTATCCATACTGGCACCTGGAACTGCCCATCCCACAGCAGCAGCCAGCGTGTCTGACTGCACAGTAGCTGGACCCCACACTCGCTCACACACCCCTTGCTGCTCCACACCTGACTCACAGCCTCCCTTACAGGCATGGGATCCAGGCTGGTAGCATGATCCAAGCACAGCCTGCCAGGCTGCGTAGGCGGAATGAGCCCAGCGGGCCTGAGCAAAACTCAGGCAAAGGCGCCACCAGCCACAGGTTTCTGGCCAGAAAAGTGACACCGCAAAGATCCCGTAACACAAACAACGAAGCATAAACATTCGTAAAGCAAAATCTTTAGGAAATTTAATGAAAAATAGAAACACAACTTATCTCTCTCCAGAAATGCATGGATGTTTCAACATTAGGAAATCTATTAATATAATTTCCCATATTATTAGATCAAAAGACAAATCATATAATCATCTTTATTTATGCTGGAAAAGCACTGATAACTCTCAACAGCCATATTTTTATTTTTCCAGCTTCTCAAAAATGACTGGATTGATACTTAATGTGACAAAATGCATTTCTCTCATCCCAAAGGTCAGCATTATAACTAATAAGATAATATCTATAAACATTCCTGTTAAAGTTAAGACAAGACAAAGAGATCTATTGTTACTATTGGACATTATCCTAGAGATACCAACATAAACAAGAGAAAGAAATAAGATACGTAAAAATGGAGAAAGTCTGCAATTATTATTATTTGCAGATGATATAACTTTATATCTGGAAATTCCAAGAAAATTAACTGAAAGATTATTACAAATAATGATAGAATTCACTAAGAGTGCAGACATGAAGTTGGCATATGGAAAGCAATAGGTTTTATATATCAAAACAAAATGTATTAGAAGGTATAACAAAAATGATTAAAATATCTACAAATAAACCTAAGAAATGCTCAAGCTCTACTTTTTAAAAATTAAAATGGAACTAGATATAAAAGAAGACTTAAAATATGCATACACATGCCATGTTTTAGCATAGGAAAGCTAGACAACATCGAGATATTAATTATCCTCATAGAAGACATCAGCTGGATGTTTTGAGAAACCAGATATGCTGATTCAAAAGTTCTCACCAAAAAGATTAGTGAGTGACTACCCCTACCAGTTGGTAAAATATGTTAAAATTACAAGAATTTAAAATTTTTGATCCACGTACATTCACACACAGATCATACACACATTTGGATAGCGAAGACATGAGGAAATGTACTGTATTATAAAAGTAGAAGGTCCAATTACAGGAGAAGATAGATTATACAGTTAATGGTGTCTGGGGAAAAAAATGGAATCCCTCCCTTATGTTTTACAGAAAAAAAAATAATTTCCAGATGGATGAAAGACTTCAATGGAATGATAAAAGTACTAGAAGAAAACAAAAGAGAATTATTTAAATCTCAGGATGGCCAGAACTTCTGAGCATGTTAAATATGCACACATGCATAGACACAAATACCTCCCAAAAAATGTGCACATTTTGACTACATAAATGTTTTAAAATTATGTAATTAAAAAAACCCATAAAGTTGAAAGACATAAAAGAGTAGAAAAATGCGTGCATTTCATATCACAGGACTGTTTAATATGTAAAAAGCTTCTATAAACCAATAAGAAAGTCAATAGATAAAAGGAAAAAATAGACAACAGTTAAAAACAAACAGTTCACAGAAGGAAAAAACACATTTCTTAAACATTTGAAGAAATGTTCAACCTTGGTCATAGTAAGGAAAATGCAAACTAAAATTAGATTTTTTTTCTTTTACTTACCAGGTTGGCTGTGATCAAAATATTTGTCAATTTCACATTGATATGGGTGTGAGAAAATAGGCAGCTCAATGCACTGGTTAAGAGCATGGGCTCTGGAACAAAAATGTAAATGTCTGGATTTCAGATTCTCTTTCATCATTTAATAAACCTGGGAAAGTTGCTTAGTCTACATAAACCTCAATTTCCTAATCTGTAAAATGGGGTTGTTCTGAGGATTGAGTTGAAATTTGTCAAATGCCTAGAACAGATATGTTACATGTGGTGTTAAAGAAAATACCTGTAACATATATGTTATGTGTAATGTTAAATAAAATATATTGGTGATGAAAATGTAAATTGACATAAATCTTAAGGATAAAAAAAATTAAAATTAAAAATGCACACAGCCTCTAAATAGCAATTCTACTTCCAGAAATTTAATACTACAAATACGCTCTCATGTGTGTGAAATGTATGCAAGATACATTCATTATAGCATTGTCTGAAATTCTGAAAGATTCCCAATATCCCCACTCAGGATTGGTAAGCAAATTAGGGTACATTCATGTAATGGAAATAGAAAACAAGATTAACCCCAGAAAACCAAGGAAGAAAACAAGGGAAAGAAAAGCAGAGATTACTGAATTACAAAAGCAGAAAAAACTACCAATAAATTAATATGACAACTGCTGGTGTTTTTGTTTTGTGTGAGAAAATGGATAAGTCTCTGGAAAATGTAATTCAAAACATAAGAGAAAAACAAACAAAAAAGCATACATTAAAAAGTCCTATGTATACTTTTAGGTTAATATATTTTGAGCTTTCAACGAAATGAGACGTTTCCCTAGGAAAATATAAATCATAAAAATTTCTGGAAAATGTCAATAACTAATAACTATGTAAGGAAATTTTAAAATTTAATTTAGAAACCTCTAAATTGTTCCAGGCTCAGATGGTTTCAAATAACAGATCCCTCCAGTGCCAGATAAACAGTTCCAGGCCATTAAAACAAATCTCCCCATTTGTTTTATAACAGCATTTAACCTTGAATCAAAACCTAGCAGCAGGATACTAAAGAAAACCACAGGCCGATCTCACTGATTAATAGACATGCAAAGCCCCTCTTCTCATTGGACAATGGGCAGGCTCTCCGTGTGGCAGGCACCGGGCTGTGTCTCCGGGACACAGCGGGGAGCACGCTGTGGGGAGGCAGAGACTGCACGCTAAACACACACCGCACACCTTGCCCCTTCTTGCGGGGCACGGATTCCTGAGAGAGGGGCATCCCAGCAAGAAGGGGAGGCATTAAAGAGAGAAGGCGGCAGGCGGTGCCCATGGAGCAAAGGGGCAGGAGGGCAAGGAACTAGGACGGGAGGAGTGAAGGATGCAGGGTGGCACGGCTGTGTCCTGCCACTGCTATTACAAAGCCCCACACACCCGTGGCTTTTATTCACTCGCAGTTCTGCAGGCCAGAAGTCTGGGTCCACGTGTCAGCAAAGGCCGCGCTATCTCTGAAGGCCCAGGAGAGGGTCCTTCCACACCCATTCCAGCTCCTGCTGGGGGCTCCCTCCCGGCATTCCTCCGTGCTCCTGAGCATGCTGCGACCCCACTCCGGCCTCTGCCTCCCTCACCACATGGCCTTCTTCCCTGTGTGGCCCTCTTTCCAAATTTCCCTTTTCTTTTAAGGATGCCAGTCACGGATTAGGGCCCACCCGAATCCACTGTGACTTCATCCTAACTCGATTACATCTACAAATACCCCATTTCCAAATGAGGTCACATTTATAGATATCGGGAGTCAGGACCTAAACATATATTTTGAGGGGACACAATTTAACCCATAACAGAGGGGATAAGGAAGGTCCTTGGAGCCCCAGTACAGGAAGCTGTTAAAAACAGGCTGTGTCTACACATGTGTGTGTGGAAGTGTTTGTGCAGGTGTGTGCGCATGTGTATACATTGGAGCATGTGGATGTGACTTGTATGTGTACAGGTGTTTTCCATGTGTGACCTATGTACATAGGTGTGTACATGTGCATGCACATGTGTACATGGGTGTTTGCGTTACTTGTGTTACTTACATAAGTATGCATATATACGTACTTTACAAGTGTGTGCTTAGGTACATAGATTAGTACATAAGCATGCACATGTGTACATGGCTGTGACAAATATGAACAGATGTTTTACATGTGTGTGCCTGTGTACATAGATGTGTATACATGCTTGCATGTGCAGATGGATATGACAGATATGTACAGATGTGCATGACTGTGCCTACGTACATAGATGTGAATATATGTGCATGTGTGTACATGGGTGTGTATGACATACATGTGTGCAGGTCCTGGGCATGGGTGTGCCTATGTACATGGATGTGTATACATACGTGCACGTGTGTACAGCTGTTCTGCATGAGTGTGCCTACGTACATGGATGTGTATGCATGCATGCACGTGTGTACAGGTGTTTTGCATGTGTGTGCCTGTGTACATAGATGTGGATGTGTTCACGTGTGTACGTAGGTGTCGGGGGCAGGAGAAGGGAACCGGCAGGTCAGATTTGACTTCCTCAAAGATCACTGACTGCAACAGGAATGAAGGCCTGGAGGTGGCAGGGTTGGCCCAGGTTGCAAGGCTGTTGCAGGCGCCTGTGGGCAGTGCTGGGGGTGTGTGGGATTCTCTCACAAGCAGAGGGGGCGAGGGGAGGGATGTTGAGGAAGACCTGGCAGCCCCGTGCCTCGGGGAGGAGGGGTGACAGAGGGACAGGGGTGTGGCACGGAGGCAGAGGAGGTGCAGCAAGGGCTGGGTTTCTGATGCCTGGAACCGGACCACAAGGCAGACTTCTCCTAGAGAGACCAGGTTTGTGGGGTGGGAGGGTGTGGGGTGAGCTGAGATCCTGTGGCGCCTTGGGCCACTTTGAGGGTGTGGAGCCTTCCAGGCATCCCTGTGCGGGCATCAGTGGGCAGATCTGTACACGGATGGAGGCTCCGTGGAGCATTCTGAGCTGGAGATCTCACCCTGGGAGCTCTGTGCACGGACAGCACCCAAACCACTGGCCTCAGTGTGATCTGAGTGGGGACAAGGAATAAGAACAGGAAGGGACTAGCGGCAGCCGTGAGAAACTCTAGCAAGAATGCCCGGGTAGGAGCCTGCATGGGGGCCAGGAAAGGACCACACTGATCCTAAAAGAAACACAAGGGCAGGATAAGGACAGAGAAGGATTCAGGGAGCGGTAGTGGCCCCGGGGAACGGCAGCAGGAGGCGTACGGTGAGGAGGTTTTGCAGACACCAGGGCCCTGGGGCCTTCGGCATGTGGGGCGCAGTGGGCCAGCGCGGGAGGGAGGGGAGTAGGAGAGAAAGAACAACCAACAAAAAAGGCCCTCAGGAGAGAAAGCGATGGGCCCCTCCTACTGCCAGGGGAGACAGGCTTGTTAGCAAATGGAACGAAGACACCCATTAGCAGGGACAAAAACCAAGGAGGGCATACCTCAGCAAAGGTGCTTTCCAGAAAGAAAACGGATTCATACTAAGATACACACCGACCACATCCATGGTCCCATGGGGCCATCTACCCGCCTGCCCCTCCCCAGGCACGCCCACATGGGCACTGCTACAAGGCCACAGAAGGTGTCTCAGGAAACCAGGACTTCCAAAGCCACCCCTATGCCTCCCTCGGTGACACCCACACTCCCTCGGTGACGCCCACACCTCCCTCGGTGATGCCACACCTCCCTGGGCCGTGACGCACCAGAGGCACCCCCACTCCTGACAGGCGTGGGCCAAGGATGGGCACCTGCTCCTGGCTCACGGCCGTTTTCTGAGGTTTCAGCAGATGCCAGGAAGCATCAGACAGACCTGCAGTCCCCGCCAACCTGCGGTGTCACTCTCGGTGGCTTCAGTGGCCCGCAGTGAACTGCCATCGAAAAGTAGTGCGTACAGCACAGAAAGCCATTTTAAGAGAGCGCATTCACGCAGCTTGCATCATAGTATATCATTCGAATTGTTCCATTTTCTTATTGTGATTGTTGCTCGTCTCTTACTATGCCTAATTATAGTTCAACTCGATCACAGGTATGGATGTAGAAGAAAAAGCACAGCACGGTGCACACAGGGGTCCGAACTACCCAGAGCTTCAGGCAGCCACTAGGGGACTTGGAATGTGCCCCCACAGATAAAGGGGGGCTTGTATATAATGACTGGAAAGGAAAATATAACAGTGTATCGAATTTGCCCAGGATACATGGGTGTCACTTTCAGTGCCCAGAAAACCCAAGAGAAGTTACTTTTTTAAAAAATAGTGTTCCATAGCACAGTCAGGGACTGTAGCTAACAACCATATATTGTCTGTTTCAAACTAGCTACAAGAGAACCTTTGACATGTCCCCAACACAAAGAAATGGTCCATGCTTGCAGTGATGGATATTCCAGATGCCTAATTTGATCATGACACATTGTATACATGTATCAAAATACCACATCTTCTGTAAGTATGTACAATAATTATATGTCAAGAAACATTTTGTAAAAACACAATTGATGGTTTAGCAATTTGGCTAGATTCTAAAGAAATTAAAGGCCGGGCATGGTGGCTCACGCCTGTAATCCCAGCACTTTGGGAGGCCCAGGCGGGCGGATCATAAGGTCAGGAGATTGAGACTATCCTGGCTAACAGGGTGAAACCCCATCTCTACTAAAAACACAAAAAAGAATTAGTCGGGCGTGGTGGTGGGCACCTGTAATCCCAGCTACTCGGGAGGCTGAAGCAGGAGAATAGCATGAACCCAGGACATGGAGCTTGCAGTGAGCCAAGATCGTGCCACTGCAGTCCAGCCTGGGTGACAGAGTGAGACTCCGTCTCAAAAAAATAAAAATAAACAAATAAAAATAAATAAATTAATTAAAATCTATAGTTTTCCTATGTAATAGTAATTACCAGTTAGTGACTAAAATGGGGAAAAGAAAAGGTTCCACTCAAAATAACAACAGGTAAAATGTTTGTATGACTTCGAAATAGCAACACAAATATTTCAGTACTGTGTGAAGACAAAACTCTCGGCTTTACTGATAAAATATTTAAGCATAGAAGAACATGTTACATTGATGGAAAGTCTGAACGTTGTAACTATATCAATTCTCCCAAAATATTTCAAATATTTGGCCTAATCCCAATCGAAGTCCTACTTGAAAAACAACAACAAAACTTTGCAGCAATACTGCACAGCACTAGCAGAAGATAAATGAAAAGGACATTTGGAAAAGAAGGGAAATGGGGAATGCCCTTCCCTCCCAACGACTGAGACGTATATTTAAAACAACAGTAATTACACACTGTGGGACTAGCACGAAAATAACAGGTGGATCATTGAGCTGAAATACAGACTTGAAACAGGCCTTCATACATCTAAAGACTTGATATACAAAAAATGAACCATCAAGAATGATTTCAGGAGTTGACAGAAACATTCTAAAAGCTGATTTACAGTGATGGTTGCACAACTTAGCGAAATAACTTAAATCATGGAAACGTATACTTGAGGGGGTGGATCTGACGATATGCAAAATATGCCTCTATAAAGGTTTTTCTCTTTTTCTTTTTTTTTTTTTTTTAAGATAAGTCTCGCTCTGTTGCCAGGCTAGAGTGCAGGGGCGCGATCTCGGCTCCCTGCAACCTCCACCTCCTGGGTTCAAGCGATTCTCATGCCTCAGCCTCCTGAGTAGCTGGGATTACAGGCGCCTGCCACCACACCCAGCTAATTTTTGTATTTTTAGTAGAGACAGGGTTTCACCATGTTGGCCAGGATGATCTCAATCTCCTGACCTCGTGATCCACCCGCCTCAGCCTCCCAAAGTGCTGGGATTACAGGCATGAGCCACCGCGCCTGGCTCTTCCCCTCCCCAGATCCCATGTAAATGATTTAGGAACATAAGCATCAACACAGTACTGGAAAACAGAGAGAGGAGAATTAGTGAATTAGAAGTGCTGAGAAAATCTGAGCTAAATAACATGGATGAGATGAACTGATACAGAAAGTGGGCTGCCCAGAAAAGTACGAGAAGGCAGCTCCAGCACTGGAAGGATCCCCTGCAAAACTGGGCACTGGTTTCTCAATGAGCAATCCCAAAACCCCAAACATTGGTGGACAAAAGCGGGAAGAGGAAGCTGCCATGGAATGTAAGAAACAAAGACAAATGACAGAACCAGGCTGGTCCCTTCCCTGCAGCAGAAGGGGTACCTGGTCCAGACTGCATATGGCCAGTGAAGACCAGTACTGCAATAAAGCTGGGCGTGTGGCCCCAAGGGCTCCAGCCACAGGCTAGAGCAGACGTTGGCAAACTATGACTCAGAGGCCAAACCCTATGGCCAATTTCTATCAAGTTATAGAGGTACATAACCTGACCCACTTGCTTACCTCTCACCTCTGTTTTTTCTCCAATGGCAGACTTCAGTAGTCGCCCCAGGGCCTGTACGGCCCCCAAAGCTGAAAATACTTATTCTGTGGCCCTTTGTGGAAAAAGCTTTCAACTCCCGGGTTACAGAGAAAAGTGTGGTACTAGCTACCAGGGCCACTGCAGGTCACTTCCTTAGACATGGATACAAGTACACTTACCTACACGGCAAGCGTGTCTACGGGGCAGTGAAATCCTTGAAAACACATCTCCAAAATGACCAAGCAGACAACTAATCCATGAGGAATCAGGATTAATGCAGGAAACAGAAGAAGATGTTAAATTTCTAATGAGCATCCACAGAGAGACTCAAAAGGATATTACATCCATAAAATTGGAACTGGCCACAGTCTTTTAAACAGGGGATTGAATACCAAAAAAGAGATCTTTGAAATTTAAAACATGATTACGAAAATAACAGGCGCTGTGAATAACATGACTTAAACTCAAACTGGTGAACTGGAAGGCAGTCATTAAAGTCTCTTGGAGCTTAAGAAGAATTGAAAGAGATGGGAATTACGAGTGTTAGGTTAAGAGATAGGTACAGACTCAGGAAAAGTGAACGCATTCCCATGGGGGCCCAAAGGAGAGTGGGGAGAAAGAAGTAATTAAAGAAATAAGAGAAGAAAATTTCCCCTGGAATGGAAAGAGATGAGAGCCTTCAAATCACAGGTGAACTGTCAAGGAATAATAGAAAAATGGCACGCTTCTATATACATTCTAGTGAAACTTCTGACTCAATGGATTAAAAACTCCTTTAAGCTTCCAGAGTACAAAAATAATAGGTTGCCTTTAAAAAAGAATAAAAATCCCACTGCCATTGGTCATTCTTGTCTGCAATTCAAAAAGGCTAGAAGGTAACATTTGTGGCACTAGCTACAAGGTTCTGAGGAAACAGGACCTCAAACTGGAATTCTATAGCTGGACAAAACTATTGTGAGGGCAAAATGAACTTGAGGACTCAGCATACTGTACACAGCTCTGAGAAAAATAACTATGGGGCAAAAGTCATTAGAATGAAAGAAAAACAAGAAAGGAATGGCATTGGCATGAAAAATAATTGTGAGCAAATAGATCATTAAACTTTAGAGTTAAGTACAAATATTAATAATTACTGAGAAAATGAGGAAGAATGCAGCTGTTAAAAAATATTCCCCACATAGACAAGACATCACGTTCTTAAAGTAATTGACGTAATGTAAAAGGAAAAAATCATATTCTGGAACCAAAATTCCGAATGATTGCAAAAAAATGCCAAATATCTTGTCATAATCAAGTGGTAATTTATGGATACGATTAATACTTGAAGTGGATAGAAATGTGTCTTAATATGTTATTGATTAGGACTACATTGGTTGCATGGAACAGAAACCCAACTCAACCCAGCTTAAGCAAAACTGTGAATCCATTGCAAGAACATGAGAATGTTTTATAGGACCCACAGAGAAGACGAGGGTTGGACCTCAGAGACAAATGGGACCAGGGCTTCTAGAGGCCAAGGGCCATCTCTGCATCTCTCTCCATCCCATCTCTTGCCTCTGCATGGGTGCCCCTCTTCTCTCTGAGTAGATCTGCTTCCTCTGCTTCTGAGACCCACGGTGCAAGATGTGGCCACAGACAGTGTTAGCACTCTGCATCCACCTCCATAAGCACTCAAAGCAATGTTGAATTCTTTTTTCTCAGCTCTGGTTCCAACACCCTTGGAAAGACTCTAATTGGCAGAGCTTGGATCAAGTCCTCACTGCAGAATCAATCAATCAGCTGGGACCACGAGGCCTGATCAGTGTTTATGTGGCTGATCCAGGGACACAATATGTGTCAGCAAAGGCAAGTCATGCCCTGGAAGATGGGTGCTTAAGCAAAAAGGCCCGTTGTGGCTCCTGCAGTCCACCCCTTGTCTACCCGGCACATGTGGGCTCACACCCACTCACAGACAATTCCCTGGATATGCTGGATACGATGCAACCTTTTAAGTTCCTGCGAGGACTGTGGCCCAGTATGGGTTCAGGAATTTGACCCACCCAAGTATCTGGGCCAGGCAGAGAGAGAGGTGGGAAATGAGAGGCCTGCAGCTCCCACTAGTGGGCAGTCTAAGCCCTGTAACAGCTGCGGGAGCATCGCGGACAGATGCGTTCCTGCGCCCCATGCCTGGAGGGAAGGAGACACATTAAACTCATACTTACGAATAATCGCTTGGGTTAAATTAATGCTCTAAGCCCTCAGGCACAGTGGACACGCACATATTTGAGTGTGGATGGTCAGTGTAGACACACATATTTGCGTCCCGGCATTTACAACAGCACGGCACCCTGTCCTAGTGTGGAAAGGGCATCTTTTCATTGCTGTCTTGGGAACATACTGGGAGATGTCCCAAAAGGAGCTAAAATAGTTAAAACTGGGCTTTATTTAGAGGTCGCGCTTACTTCCATTTGTTCTCTACACTTTTGCGTGGCTACTTCCTCCCTGTCCTGCCCCTGCAGGTGACTGGGACCTTGCTGACCCTATTAGGGGTGGACATGCCTTTGCAATTGTCTACACACAGGTCCGTGTCTCCCAAACCTTAAGATACTTGAGGACAGGGGCTGTGCACAGTTTGGGGATGCGTATGCACTGTGAAGGCAGACAGACCGCCCCCCTCCTCCGGAAATGTCAGTTCCTCATTACCATCATCTTCATCATTGGAAAATAACAGCAAATGCAGAAACAACAACAATAATGGATTAAATCCTCACAATTAAAGAAAAGAGCAACAAACTCTCACAAGTGTTTGTGTGGGGGAGGCATCGTTCCAGGAACTCCCTGTGCCCCAACTCGTTTACTCCCTCCGCGCTCCATTCTTCAAACAGAGTAAACTGAGGCAGAGATAAGACAATGACGTCATCCTCGAGCCCATTCGGCTCACGTGCAAAATGGGTACAAGCAACTGTCCGGAGTATGGAGAGACGCGGGTGTGTGGCGGAGCTGCCGTGACTGGTGGGCCTCTGTAGGATGTTTCAGAGCCCACAGGCCCCGGCCGAATTCCCAAAGCACTGTGAAATGGCCCAGAGTGCTCCAAGCTGAGGAAACGTGGGTGTCCACAGGATGGGGGTCCCATAGCCTGTCCCTTTCCTGCTAGGCTCAAAGCTTTATTGTCCCCTTGCAGCTGGTGCAGAAGGAATGAGGGCTCAGTGGGCCTTCTTGGCTGTGGGCAATGGGAACTGATGGGAGGACTCTGGGTCCCGTCCAGGGGAGAACAGGGCAAGGATGAGGGGGCACCAGGGCAGGGTGGGAGCTCAGGGGCTCTGAGGAACGTGCACTCTCCAGCCTTTGTCTCTGGGTTCAGCCATCAGGTGGGCCTGGCCGGGGCTGCTTGTGCACCTCCCACTGGAACTGCCCCACCCAGTGTCAAATGATGACTGAGGATGGCTCCTGGAGAGGTGAGGCTGGCAGCCACACAACACCCTGTAGCCACCACTACAGGGGCCGCGCCTCAACCCACCACAGAGGCAAGCCCTGGACGGCCACCCCGCAGGACCCATCCCCCCCAACCCTCCACAGAGGCAAGCCCTGGACAGCCACCCCGCAGGACCCATCCCCACCAACCCTCCCGGGTGGCGTGGCCTCCCACAGCAGCTGTACAGCTTTGCTGGCTGACGACATTGGATTCAGGCCCAGCAAAGCCCACTCATCCCCTAGACACCGACGGCCCCATAAGCTTCACTCCTGCTCGGGCCCCTGCCCAGGCCCTGGATGGCAGAAGCCGGCCCTCCCCTGTGGGCAGGTGCATCCCTGGGGAGTGTGGGGACCTCTCTGGGCCTCGGTCCCCAGCCCTTCGTAAAAGTGTCCACACAGCTTCTCCCCATGAGCCCCTCTGGTGAGGCCCACAGCGTGGGGCAGGCGCAGGGAGGCCCCTCCTGCCCAGGGCAGAGGACAGCTCTGAGCCTCCCCTCCTGAAGCATCCCATCCCACCAAGGGCAACCACCCTGTGGGGAAGAGACTGAAGACCACCAGTCAGGCTGGCAGGTGTGGCCCCTGGCTGGTGGCCTTCAGGCCAGGAAGGAGGTAGCCAGGAGGGGTGTGGCCACGATCCCCAAAACCTGGGACACCTGGGCTTGGTTCTCGGCCAGCCCAACCCACCCAGCCCCACGTTCTTCCTCCAGAGGGCCCAGGGTCTGCATCTCTGCCCCAGCGTCCACCTGCCCTGTCACCCTGTCCCGCGTCCTGCTCCCCACGCCACCATGCTCCAGAGCATGCCAGAGACAATGTGGGGAGGGGCACCTGTCACTCTCTCCTGACGAGCGGAAACACTGAGGTCACGTAAACAGGCAAGATGATGCCTAAGGTGCCTGTCCAGCTTCAACACAGGAAATGTCCCTGCTCACTGTGCAGCCCGCACTGGGGAAGCTCAAAGAGCGGCCATCCCCAGGGACCCTGTGTGCCCCTCAACAAACACCTCCCTCTCCACGAGGAAAAAAAAATGCACGACCATTTAATGACGCACCCTCAGAGTGCCAGCAGGCAGAGGCAGGACTGGAGGGGAGTAGAATCTGATTAATTTAACGGGGAGTCCAGGGGAAAGATCTCAGAGATAGGGCAAAGAGGTGTTTGAAAAGCACGGCGATAAATACACTAAATCACGCAGAGCAAACAGAAGCAGCTGCTTTGCTGATAAATGCTTAAGCTCTGCGACTTTCAAGATGAAACGGCCCAGCCTGAGATAGACGGAGTGAATTCCATGGGCTGAGGGCTGCCGGCGCTGCGTCCTGAGTCGCTCCCCAACCCCCACCCCCAGCGTATGTTCCTGAAGACAGTTAGGATCTTACCTCGGGAGAGCGTGTTGCCTTTTGCTCTGAAGACGATCTGACAGTTCTGATCTGCGGGTTTATTATCCGGCTGTCATGCATTTCTCCTGTGCTGGGGTCACATCCGTTTGGGGAATGAATCTGTTTTGAAAGCGGCATTTGGGAGAGGAAGATAAGGCGGCCCTTGGCATGGCACTGAGGACTCCCAGCTGGTTGAGCCCCTCTCCGTCCAGGGCAGCCAGAGTCCTTCTCACTGCAGGGGGCATTCAGAGCCACTCTGCCAGGAGACCCAGCCGTGAACATCCTTCTCAGCTCAGAGATGGTAAAACTGAGGCCCAGCAGGCTTGGGGTCCGTACCATTGACTGACAGCTGGAGCTCATGACCAAATCTTCTGGCCCCAAACTTAGTAACCTTTTCCTCACGAGGGCAGCCTGCACGGAGCGCAGCTGGGTGAGTCCCCAGTCTGCAGCCATCGCTGACACCTGGTGCAAAGGGGTTTACCTGCTGCACCTGGGACAGGAAAGCAGGCCTATGTCTGGAGGAAGAGGGTGCGGAACGGGTAGGCACAGAATCACACCACAGGTGGGATCACGTGCTGGCTGCATATGAGTGCTCCGAAATTAGGCAGACCTGGGTTCAAATGCCAGCCCCACTACTTACCAGCTGTGTGAAATGGAGAGGTTTCTTCCCCTCTATGAGCCCCAGTCGTGTCCTCTGAGACTGATGGTAATGAAAAGCTCTGCTCCCTGTGGGCTGTTGGGAAGATGGTGAGATCCTTTTGATGCATTTAGCCCAGTGCTCGGCACAAAGGAAAGGCTTAATAAAAGTTCTCAACTCTTAGTATGTGTGTCGGTTATCTCCTGCTGTGTAACAAAGCACTCCAAAATTTAGCAGTTTAAAACATCAGCAAACCTTTATCGACTTGCAGTTTTTGGGGGTCAGGATCCAGGGTAAGCTCGGTGGGTGGCCCTGGCTCAGGGTCTCTCTGGAGGCTGCCTCATGACACTGGCTGGGGCTACCATCATCTGAGGGTTTGACTGGGGCTGCAGTCTCTGCCTCCAAGATGGGCTGCTGCAGGGAGGCCACAGTTCCTCACATGATGGCTCCACGGGCTCTCGAAGGTCCCACCCCACAGCAGCGGGTGCCCCAGAGCACGTGATCAAGAGAGGACAGAGGGGAAGCCATAGTGCCTTTTCTGACCTGGCCTGGGAAGTTCCATGCGGCCACTTCTTCCATATTGTATGTGTGAGGAGGGCATGAAATTAGCCTCTGCTTCTTGGAGGGAGGAATGATAAAAGACTATGGTGGACGTATTTTAAATCCACAACGTCATTGCTGGAAGAATGAGACCAGACCTCAAGGGAAGGAAACAAGGAAATTGCCTAGAAAGGCCCATGAAAGAGCCAGAAAATAACTGAAAGTGACTTGCAATTTTCTTTGCTACATCCAGCCAAGAGCATGGTTCCCACCGGCCCAGCTGACTGATGCTTTAGGTGACAGAACCACGTCACCCCAAACTTTTTCCAGGGCACAAAAGCCTTCTGAGCTACATCCATGTGTGGGTCTTTGATACTAGAACCTGCACCTCCAAACCACCTGGAGTCCAACACACACGATGCAGGGCAGGCAGGCCCACAATGGGGGCTTAGTCTGGGAGGGTCCTTGGCTTTACCCGGGAAAGAATTCAAGGGCAAGCCGGTGGTGTGAGACAGCAACTTTTACTGAAGTGGCACCAGAGGTGCTGCTCCTTACAGAGCAGGGCTATCCCATGGGCAGTGTGCCCAGAGCAGTAGCTCAAAGGCAGTGCTGCATTCTTTTTTTTTTTTTTTTTTTTGAGACAGAGTCTTGCTCTGTTGTCCAGGCTGAAGTGCAGTGGTGTGATCTTGGCTCACTGCAAGCTCCGCCTCCCAGGTCCAAGCAATCCTCCTGCCTCAGCCTCCCAAGTAGCTGGGATTACAGGTGCACACCACCACGCCTGGCTAATTTTTGTATTTTTACTAGAGATGGGGTTTCACCATGTTGGCCAGGCTGGTCTCGAACTCCAGACCTCAGGTGATTTGCCTGCCTTGGCTTCCCAAAGTGCTGGGATTACAGGCATGAGCCACCGTGCCTGGCCTGGACTCATATTTATACCCACTTTTAATTACACATAAATTGAGGGACACTTTATGCAGAAATTTCTGGCAAAAGGATGATAACCTCTGGGCTATTGCCATGGAAAGGGGTGGTAACGTCCGGGTGTTGCCATGGCAATGGTAAACTGACATGGCACAGGTGGCCATGTCTTATAGGAAGCGCGTTTGCCTCTTCCCTGTTTTAGCTAGTCTGCAATCTGGTCCGGAGCCCCAGCCCTGCCTCCTGCCTCCTCTCCATTTTCCATTGAATAATTTTCCTGCCACCTCTCCATTTTCCATTGAATAATGGAATAATTCAGTAATTCAGTAATTCCATTGAATACTGGAAAATGATGAAATGGACTGGAATATGCAGGCTGGAATATTTTCCCAGGATTCTGAGGGAGGGATTGAAACCAAGCGAATTATAACATCTCCCTCCAAGAAAGAGTCTCTCAGGGATCCTCCCGCAAAGGGAGATGGTCACATTCCTCTAACTGTGGCTCCACCCTTGGGAGGTGTTATACGCCCATTTCACAGATGGAAAAACAGAGTCTCCAAAAGGGCCAGCAAACTGTCCAAAGCCACACAATGTGGAATGCAAGTGCCTGGCCGAGTTCAAGAGGCCCTGCCACCAGCCTGGGTTTCCACACCACCCACGTCCACCCCAGGCTTGCATAAAACACATCTGCCATGACCAGATGATGTCCACGGTAGGGACGGAGGCTGTGAATGCACAAACCCACTGCCAGGGGCTAAGCACAGCCACCCTGGGGGACCACAGCAGCCATGCTCTCCTCCCCGTCCCCTCCCTGCCATTGCACCACTGCCCACCACCTTGCAGACACTGCTGCAGAGGCCTGTCCCTGCCTAGAGATGGGCCGTGGAGAGGGCACCGGGCTGTGAGCACATTAGAGAGAGATGCCCACAGCAAAACCCCACAGAGCTCAGAGGGTCCCTGATCAGGGGAAGGCAGGGTCATGTCTGCCTTCCAGAAGTGTCCCTGAAGTGCCCAGGGAGGGAGGGTAGCCTCAGCAGAGAGGCTGGGGAAGGAGGGTGACATGGGGGAGCCCGGGAGGGAGGGAGACATGGGGGAGCCAGGGAGGAACGAAGAGGGGAAAGAGAACAAGTGGCCCTGCCACACAAGCAGTGTGAGGAGACCCACAGGGCGGGGGGGCCCAGCCTTCAAGCGAGCTCGACAAAAGAACATGGTGTGTATTTGGGCTGAATGGGGTAGTACGAGAGAGGGCTGCTCCAGGCCTGGGGCTCCGTGATGTGTGAGCTTGGAGGTGGCCAGGAACGGAGGCCCCGTCAGGATGTCTCAGCTTCTGGGGGTGGCCGTGGGCTGAACAGGAAAGTATTTTGAGCATCCCCACAACCCAGCAATGCTCACTGGCCCAGCGGACACTCTGACCCCACCCCAAACAGGTATCCCTCATCCCTCACCTGTGGCTCCCACTAGTAAGGAGGACCCAGCCACTCCCTCTACCTCTGTTCTCTCTCCGTCACCCCACATCTAACCCTGAGAGAATCACCTGCTGCTCTAGCTCACCCCACATCTAACCTGCCGCCTGAGGGCTCGCTGCTCTAGCGTCCAGCCCGAGTTCCCAAGTCAGAGGATCCCATCGGTCTGAGAACACACAGCGAACACCTGCTGCGCGTCTGGCATCCTTCCAGGCCCTGGGATATGACAGTGAACAAAAGGGGCCAACACTTCCGAGGAGAACACCCTGAGCAAATGGGCAGCATGACTGGCAGCAACGGGCACACAGCGGGCAAAGAACGCTGGGCGGAGGGATGGGGAGACCAGGCTGGGGTCCACTGAGATGGGCCAAGCACAGAAGAACTCCAAAAAGGCGACGCTGGGGCAAAGAGCTTACAAGACAAAGGGGTGAGCCCTGTGGGCCTGTGGGGCGGAGGGTCGCAGGCAGAGGGCAGAGTGAAGGCCCGGGCCGGAGGGTCAGGTGTGGCTGAGAAGCAGCAGGATGGCCAGCAGGCCTCGATTGTGAAGGGAAGCAGAGACGCGGGAGAGAGCGAGGTGGAAACTGGTGAGGCGGCCTGTTTGGATGCTGATGGGCGTGGCCCAGGAGAGGAAGAAACATTCCTGATGCAGGACAGGGAGGGGACCACAGCTAAAAAGGAGTCCCGGAATAATGCCAAGGAAAAATGATTCACCGGACGCTTGTTAAAGACAGCAAGGCAGACGCCACCCCGGCTCCTGCAGTGGGGAGAGACTCGTGCACAGAGCTGAGCTCAACTCCCACTAGAGCAACGCCGTCGGGGCACACAGCCAGCAAGCAGAGTGGGGAGACGGGAGGGTGCGGAGTGGGGAGAGGGGAGGGTGCGGAGTGGGGAGGGGACCTCGCTGGACATCAGAGCGGGGGTAAGGGGCTTCATCTGATATCAGAGTGCGTGGATTCTCGATAAGTGAGCTTAGCAGGGTCCTTTGCTAAAACTGGCTCAGCCCACCAAGGACAAAGCTTCTTGAGAAGAGGGCTCCAAGGAGGCCACTCCAGCATGGGCAAGGAGGGAGTCCCTGCACTAGGTGAGAAGAGACAGGCTTCCGTGCGGGAGGGACGGGGCCGGCCTTGCTGGAGTGGAGCCAGTGCAGGGAAGGTGGAGACAGGAAGGTGGAGATCCCGGAGCACACAGGTGGGCTGAGGAGCATGTTTGTTGTTGCTGGCCCTGGGGACGCAGCAGCTGCCTCACTGCCACGGAGACGGGGATGCGCCCGTGGACGGCTGCCCAGCCAGGCCTTGCCTAAGTCCCATCTGCCATGGCCATAAGGCAGCAGCTCAAGGTCACCAAATGGGCCTCTCCTTCCAGGGAAACAGGTTTCTTTCTTCACTGTCATTCCGGGGGTTCACGCAGACGCTGGCCTGGCAAATGCTGGGGGCCTTCCACGTGTTTCACGTAAGAGGCTCCCCCAGCTCTGTCCTCCACGGTTTCATGACTTTTATCAGTGCCAGGATGAGAGTCTTCCAAGGATGTTGGGCTGTGTCTGCCTTGAGACAGGATCCCATACTGACACCCGTGGGCCATGAGTAGGGAAATGAAGGCATGAGGGTGCCAGCTGCCTTCCCTGCCAGTCCCAAACGTCTAGCCTGAAATCAGACACAGTGTGCGGATGTTGCTACCCTGCCAGTACCCTGCACGTGGCGCCCAGAAACTCCGATGTGAACTTCATGCCGTTAATTAGAATCAGGCCCTACCATTGCAGCCCTTCTCGGGAGCATTCTCACAAAAGAGAGCCATTCCCCAGCCTTCCCAGACAACCACCGAGCACGGCCCCCATGCTGGAGGATGTGGGTAAAGGCAGTCAGCTCATTGGCCCCTTTTGGGGCGTGAAGGGCATGAGTTCCTGCCTTGCTAACTGGAGGTCCCTGTCTCCCGGGTATTTACCAGCGAGTCTCCAAAACCTGAGCCTGGCTGACCGGGACGCTTACCCCCGGGACCACCTGACTGTTGTCACGTTGCTCATCAAAGTTGCACCGCAATGCTGTTCTAGAGGCCTGCAGTGCATGGCTGTCCTGGAGGCCTGTGATGGCAGTGGCAGGCCACACGGAGCAGCCAGCCGTAGCGGGAAGGGGCAAGCGATGGCGGCAGGAGTGGCTGCAGGAGCATCGGTGGCAGCGGTGAGACCCCTGTGTCCCGTGTTCCCTGTGCCCTGTATCCCCGAGGCAGCTAACTGCACCACCCCTACTCACACGTGGCCGGGTGGGACCCGCCCCCAGGCCCAGAGCCTCCGCCACTCCCGACCCCGGCCCCACATCATCGCTCTCACCCCCCACCCTGGGGGCCGCCGTAATGGGGCTGGGCCTCGTTGCCTGGCAGCAGGGTAGCAGTGTGGCCAGGAGTGGAGGGGCGGGCAGAGAGGGTCCCCGAGGCAGAGATGGCCCCAGCGTGATGGTGCACTTGCAAGCGGAGCATGGGGGCCAGACCCAGGGCACAGAGCTGGGGCTGCGCTTTGGGGGCCCAGGGCAGGAAGTGGGAGTGGCTCCCGCTTTGGGGGGCCTGGCCAGCGGCATGGCCACTGTGCCCACCCGCCAATGGCACCAGGTTCCTGTACCTCAGGGGATGCTCTTCACAAGGCCGACTGGGGCCCCATGTCTAGGGTCCACCCTGCATTGGGGTGACCACCAAGCCTGACACTCCCAGTGTCCGGGCTCAGCGCCAGCAATCCACTCCCAGGGGCATCCCTTCTGTGCAAGGCTCTAAGTGGGCGAGGGCGAGCCCCAGGCAGCCCCTGAGCGCTGGGGCCATGGTAAGAACTTGCAGTCATGTCACCCCTGTTCCAGATGCCAACCTGGGCCCATCAAGGACCTGGAGCCCCTGTACCAGGCTGCAAGGAGGCACAGCCAGACCTGCCGGCATGCTCCACGGGGCAGGTGGGAGTCCCACCCTTTCAGGAGCAAGATCTGGGCATCTCTGCACTCTGCACCCTTGGGGGTCCCAGAAGGCAGCCCCTGCCTCCACAGGCTCAGGGTGTCTACTCCAGCCGCCTGGCCTCTCCCGGCTCCCAGCACCCGCTCCAATCTTGCACCAAGGTTGGGGCCGAACCCAGGTGCTGTCACAGCCTGGCTGAGTGTGCAGACGCTCGGGGCAGCACTGACATGCCAGCTTCCTGCCACTTCGGCCCCTTCTGGACTTTGGAGGCCAACAAGTGCTGGAGGAAAGCCGAGCAGGGAGTGGAGGGTGGCTCGGTGCTGGCCTGTAGGTGCCCCGTGGCACAAGCAGCCTGGACTCCATGGACGGTGGCAGGAGGCAGACTGTCTTCTGGGCGGAAGGGGGCGGGTCCCTGGTGAGGCCCCACCTTTGGGTCATGGAAGGCCTGAAGGCTGGGAGCTGGGCTGCCAGTCCCAGGACCAGAGTCGGCACTTGTGGTGCCTTTTCTGGGCCCATCTATGGCCACCCATGGACCAGTTGGCATGTACTTCCTCCCCTCTGAGATCCATAAAACCCGGAGCTCAGCCAGAGCAGAGAAGACGATGAGAGGACCAGCTGCAGAGAGGAGCTGCCGTCTCTTCAGAGAGCTGGACGCTCGTCGGGACACCCTGGCTGCGGAAAGGACCTGCCCCTGTGGGTCTTCTCTGGGCTGTTCTATTGCTCAGTAAAGCTCCTTTTCGTCTTGCTCACCCTCCACTTGTCTATGTAGACCCCATTCTTCCTGGCCTCAGGACAAGAACTCGGAACCGACCAAATGGCAAAGCTGAAAGAGCCATAACACAAACAGGGCTGAGGCACGCCCCTCGCTCACCACGTTGAAGGCAAAGAGAGGGTGAGAAGAGCTGTGGCCCTTCCAGGAGCCCAGACCTGGGAGCTCCCGGAGCCAGGGCTGCAACACCCTCTTTGGGGTCCTGCAGTTCCTGGCGTCTCCAAGCTTCCAGGCACCACCATGTTCCCCAGTGCTGGCTATGGAAGCTGCGTGTCCAGCCACAGCCTCGCAGACAGCCGGCACCCATGCCAGCACCTCAGCGCCCCGCCCCGCTGCGGCAGCCGGCCTGTCTGACTGTGCAGTGGCCAGGCTCCATGCTTGCTCACACACCCCTCACTGCTCCATACCGACTTGCCCTTGGCAGGCGTGGGAGCCAGGCCGGTAGTGTGAGCTGAGTCCAGCCTGCCAGACCGAGTGGGCAGAACAAGCCCAGTCCCAATCAAAACTGGGCAAAGGTGCCACTGGCCACGGAGGTTTCTGGCCAGAAAAGTGACAGCCCAAGGATCCCATAACACCTGCACTGCATGGCCATTCTGGAGAGCCGTCCCACGTCTGCTGGCCCAAGCCCTCCACTCACTAAGGAGCAAAGTCAGCCCCTCCGCTTTCTGCATTTGTGCTTCCTCCTGCTGGCCCCTTCATGTCTCTTTCCAAAGCCCTGCATTCTTCCTGCTTTGAAGCAGGCAAGAGCCTCCACACATTTCCTGGCCTTGGGTGGAGACCAGGTCACTGCTGGGGATGCCTGGACCACATCCACCTGTTTCATCCCAGCTGCTGAGTGGCCTTGAACTCCACGCCCTTCAGCTTTGAGTGTGTGATCCACGGCACGCAGGAAGCACTATCTCTGCAGAAGTTAATGGACTCGCTGTCCGATGGTGGCTGGGGGCAGAGGCCACGGAAAGCTGCCTGTGATGCCGCAGTGCTTCTTGGCGGTTTCCCAGGTAAGAGGAAACTGCCCCACTGCAGAGAACCCACGGGTCGAAACACACCTGCAGTATTTCCCTCTAATATCCCGGGTCTGTATTTTACTCCTCAGATTTCTCTCGTGGGGGACAGGGCCATTTACATCAAGCTATTGGGGATCAACCGTGGACGGCACAGACATGTGGTCCCTGCCCTCAGGGGTGTGTCAGCACCTAGAGAAGAAATCTGAGCCCGGGGCTGGGCACACACAGTTCCTGTGGAATAAAAAAGCCGGTGACTGGATACAGGGTGCCCATTGGCGAGGCGGTCACGGCGGGTGTGAGCAGGCCGGTGACTGGACACAGGGTGCCCATCGGTGAGGGTGCGAGCAGGCCCGTGACTGGATACAGGGTGCCCATCGGCGAGGGTGCGAGCAGGCCCGTGACTGGATACAGGGTGCCCATGGGCGAGGCCCTCACAATGGGTGTGAGCAGGTTAATCAACTGCATTCCACGCATTATTTCCAGACATGAGCGACAGTGTCTGGACAGCTGGGCGGTGTCCTCACAGAGGCCCCCAAGTGGGGCTGCGATGATGCCCAGGGGCGGGACTGGCAGTTGTTGGGGTCAAGCAGCCTCCTGTGCCCCCACCGGCCTCCTGCCCTCAGGGGGACACAGAGCCTTGAACAGCGTGAGGTCAGCGGGGTGGGGGCCGGGGGCAGGGTCAGCGGGTGGTGTGGGTGCAGGTTCAGCAGATACACCAACGATCGGATAGAATCAAACACTTTCCAGGATCGAAAAGTGCTGGGGGCAAGATCGGGGTGATGTGTCCACAGTGATGGGGGAAGGACCACTTCAGGGTGGGGGTCAGGGTGGTCCGAGTGAGCCTGAATGACCAGGAGGACCCCTCCACCCGCTGATGTCTGGGGACAGAACATTCCAAGCCAGGGAAGTGCTGGTGCAGAGGCCCTGAGGCCAGAGCGAGGGCACGGGCATGGCTGGGGCTCCAGGGACAGGAGGGCCAGCGTGGCCAGAGCGAGGGCGCGGGCATGGCTGGGGATAAGCATGGGAGAATTGCGAGTTTCCTTTGGTGCAAGGGCGGGGCTGGTAGGACACACTAGGCAAGCCTTTCCCAGCTGTGCTGAATAACGCGCCTGAGGCTGCATTCACCACCAGGAGACAGACTGCAGCGGGCTCTCGGGCCCAGGGGCTACGGGAGCCCCTTCTGCATAACTCACATTCTGTGGGTGGAGAAACTGAGGCATGGAGAGGTTAAGTCTGCTGCCCAAAGTCACACAGTAAGATTGAAACCATCTAGAGAGACGGTGAGGAAGGCCGGGTGGGGGTCCAGCCATGAGAGGACCCCGGTTTGGGCCCGGGTGAAACCCCTGAGCATGGAGGGGTGGGAAGGGGGGACATGGGAGGGGCCCTGACAACAGTGACCACAGCATGGCGTCCACGGAAGAGCCCGGAGTCCCCTGACTCAGAGCACCAAGCCAATGCCAAGACGCATGCGACCTCCTGAAGCCTCATGGGTACCAGGGCCCGGGAGTCACCACCGTCTGAAAGGCCCGTGCACCAGCCCCTGGAGCCCCCCCTTCCACAGGGGCCGTGGGTGGAGCCCGAGCTGAAGTGGGGTGAGCTGAGCAGCCCTGCACCTTCCGAAAGGCACAGGGCAGCGGGGCTGCGCCACTGCAGGGCAACAGCTCCTGGATTTACACCCCCAGAGTAAAGTTCTTCAGGCTGCTTTCCACATGCAAGGGCCAATTTATTGTGGTTTTTTTCCAAAAGGAATCATTCACTGAGCCAAATGTGAATTGTCACCAACTTCCAACAACAGGCCAGGGATATCACGCACGTGCATCAAAGCACCATGAAGCGAACGACCCTTCCAGAAAGAGCAGAAATCATTATTTTATTGTCATCTTCGTCTGTTATCATAATTTACAATTTCACTACACTCCAATTACTGGGTACTTGGAGAACGTTTGTTAATGTCCCCAGCACCCTCAGCACACGGCCCCCAACAAGTGGACAGTTTAACTCTCCACTTAGCGCCTCATGCCGGCCCCTGGGGTGTGAGAATGGGACACGCCAGTCCCCGCCCGCCGTACTCCCAGGTCCAGAGGAAGATGGATGATGCCATCCGTGAGAGCACATGGTACCGTGCTGCCCTCCCAGCCCTGGCCTCCTCGCTGGCACAGCCTCCCTGCGTCACACACCAGGAAGGGCGCCCCAGGAGCAGGGAGGCAGAGCCACATCCAGGTGTGAGCTACCTGGGGACTGGCGATGGCCCTACCCACCAGGTAAGGCTGGGGCCTGTCTCCCCTCGGGAAGGAAGCCAGCAGGCTCCAGGAGAACCAGGTGGAGTAGATGGTGTGTGTCCTGGAGACATCCTCCTGGAAGCTCAGGCCTGGGCTTAGGGTCCTGCAGCTCTCAGGGCCCCGTAACAGGTCTCAGTCCATGGAACACGGCCCTCACCTCACATCCATCAGCAGAAATTTGCCGAAGTGGAGCCAAGCCTCAGGGCCCTGGGAACACGGAGCTTCTAGGCAAAAGCCTAACCATCCCAGAACAACTGGCAAAAGAGCAGGGCTGTGAGGCCCTCGCTTGGCAGCAGCTGCCTGAATCCGTGTCATTTTGGCAGCACCTGGACCTCGGTGGAAAGACAGCGCCTCCCCTCAATGCACCAACAGCCAAGAAATATGGGGCTCAGCCCAGTCGGCCCCTCCCACCGGGAAGGTGGGACGCAGTCGCTGCCTTCTCGGGGTCTGGCAGATATTTACGGTTTGTTAACGTTATTGCAAAAACCCCTCTCTGATGAAGCCGGCTTGGGTTGTTTAAATTAATGGCCTCAGGTAGGATCACTAGGAGCATCGCCCAGCCCTGCCAGAAATCCTGCATGTCAGCAAAAACTCTGTCACCAAAGCCACCCTGGAGAAATAACTCAGCCACCAGCAGTGAGCCGCAGAGCGGGGCTCTGTGTCCCGGCACCACAGGGCGGGGGCGGCCCAGGCAGGAGCGGGGTCCTGGATGCAGGGGTGGAGCAGCCCCACCAAGAGGCTCCAACACCCACAGCTTTGCCAGGCGCTACCCACACGGGAAGGGACCCTGCTCACAGCCAGCACATGCGGATCTGTTCCAGGATAGCAAAGATGACCCCCCCACCCCGGGCACCATGTCCCGCTGGTTAGATCTGCATGACCAAGGGCACCAAGAGCACCCCAAAGGGTGCCTGGGGACTGAGGGGGTAGCTGGGGCTGGAGGCAGCACGTGGTTCACTTCCAGCCTTGGTGGAACATTGTTCTGGTGCCCAGAGAGTCTGCTCCTGCCCCAGCTTCTGTGGCTGCTCCTGCCCCAGTCCCCTGTATCTGGCTGCCCCAGAAACTGGAGGGGGGTTTGCCTCAAAAAGCTGCAGCCCTCTCCACTGAGAAGCTGTGCACAGGAATGGGCCTGGGGATGTCTTGGGCTGCCAGTCCTCAGGCTCTGTCCCGCCTCCAGGCCTATACTCTCCAGGTTCCCAGAGAGGGCATCCACACACGCGCACACACAATACACACATGCATCAATGCACATCCACACACACATGCACATATGCCCATGCATACATACACATCCACACACACATGCTCATGCATGCACACACAATATGCACATGTACGCATGCACGCATGCATCAATGCACATCCACACACATGCACATATACCCATGCATACATACACATGTACACACATATGCATAGGCACACGCCATACACATATGCACACACGTCACACACATACCTTTACACATGCATACATATACATGTCTGCACATCCACAGCAGGGAACTATGCAGGTCAGGGCTCAACACATTCTCAGGTTCTACCTTAATAGAGGGCTCCTTCCTTCTTCACAAGGTCCCTGGATGCCAGGGGAGAAGGAAGGCCCTTCCTGGCAGAGGTGCGGAGGGACGTGGAACTGGCAGGGGCAACCTGGCAGGATCAGCCCAGCCCCAGGCCTTGGTGAGCCTCCTTCCTTCCACCCAGACACTGAGAGGGCAGCCCAGCCTGTCCAGGCAATCAACAGCTGTCAAACGAGAGCCAGGCTGGCTGAGGGTCCTTTTGCACCATGACCCCTGTCCCGACCTGTCCCCAAGGGCCAAGCCGCAGACAGCCTCTGTCCAGTTATCCAAGATGCCAGGTTCATCTTCAGTCTTACGGAAGAGAAGGAGGGAGAGGTGAGTGGCAAGTTGGGTGGGCGGCAAGTCAGCTCACAGGCGAGCCAACACCAGCGTGACAGGAGGGATGACCCACCTGGAACGTCAAGCAGGTTGAGGCCAAGGTGGTCCAGATGCTGTCTCCTCTCCCTCCCTCACTGCCTCCTGTCCTAAATTCATTTTCTTCAGAGTTGCTGGAATGAGTCCAAGTGGAATTCTGTGTCCTGCAGCCCAGGGGAAGGGCAGGCAGGGTTGGAACTGAGCCCAGCAGCCTGGAGATGCTGCTCACCACCAGCGGGGACCTCGCAGCAATGGCTTTAGCCCCTCGAGCCCTGGCCGAAGAGCTCAATGTGGAGGAAGACTGGGTGTCACGGACATGGAGTGGGAGGAACCTTGTCCCAACCCAGCCTTAGTGGCCAAGCGTCTCCCCCACAAGCTCCCAGTGCAGGGGTGCACACACCAGGAGGACAGTGGGGGGGTCACTGTCCTGGGAGGAGGAGGGGCTGGAGTTAGGATGGAGGAGATGACGCAAGGGTCAGGGAGGAGTAAACCAGATGGGGACCATCATCACCAGAATCCACTCTGACTCCTGCCTGGAAACCCAGGCTCCTCGCCCAGGGAGAGGGGATGACCTGGGGGTCCAAGAAGGCCAGGAGGAAGCGCAGAGGAGGGGGCTGCCCTGAGAGCTTGGAGGGGCTGAGGCCTTCTGGGAGGGAGAGAAAGGAGGGGGCCCCCAGCAGGCTCAGGCTCCAGGGTGCAGGAGAAACAGCAGGGCGCCCTGATGGACGGCACTGCCATGCCCACCCACCTCGGAGTCCCACCGAGATCAAACCATCAGGCTTCTTGCAGCTGCCTCCTGACACGCTGGGCCTCGGGTCCCAACCTCTGCACAGAGTCACGCTCAGCGAGAGGCAATCCAGCCACCAAAAGTCCCGAGAAAGAGCCCCAAGGCTCACCCCGAGGACCTGCCCCACCTGCTCCTTTTCCCAGAGCCCTAAACTCTGGGGACCTCAGCCTCGGGGCATCTGGAGCTGGTCCTGGTCTATTTCTCCAGAATTTTCTCTTGCCCCTCTTTACCCATGTCCCTTCTCCCCCACGCTGTGTTCCACACTGGATCTCCAGCCAGGCCCCCTCCACCTTTGTTCGTGCTCTTCTCTTTCCAAAACGTTCTCCCGTATCCAACAAACTCCTATTCATTCTTCAAGGCCCAGCTGAAATGTCCCATCTCTCAGAAAACCGTGACCCTCGCCAGTTGGAATGAGCCCGGATTGTGATGGCTCCCACAGCCGAGCTCTGGGCTGGGCTCAGAGTGGGCAAACCTGAGTGATGCTGAGTATGTGAAACCCATTTCCCTTTATCAGGAGAGAGCTTTGGCCTGAGGCCCCTGGGTGGGCCATGCCTGAGCCTGCACTTCCTGCTGTCTCTAAACCACTGACCCCTTTCGATGAGCCCAGCCAGATGGAAACAGCTCTGCACTCCCCTCCCTTGGGGATCTGGACAGCACAAAAGGGCGGCTGGGTATGAAGTGCGCAAAAAGGGCCCTCACCTTTCCAGGGGCAATTATTACTCCCGGAACCTTGAACCGCGGTCTTCATTAGGTTACCAAATAAATTGTTACGTTATTACATTTTAAGTTGACAAGTAAATCTTATTATAAAAGTGTAATGACACCATAAAAGACGTTTTATTCATCCGTTTCGTCCTCTTGTTCCTGTTGACACTTCATTACAGCTCCCGAGACATGGAGAACTAGAACATTAATTTGGCAAATCGATGGAACTCTTTCAGGAGCCGGGGTTTCCAAGCTCTGCCCCAGGGGCCCCGATGAACGCTCAGGGAAAAGACCCCCAGGCTGGGGGGTGGAAAGAGCTTGGAGGCCTCGGGTATAGACACCCAGGGAGGGCTCCCCTAGCACCACCCCTGGAGCACCCCCCAGATTCCCCCAAGGCCCTGCCAAGGCCCAGCTGGCCCACGCCTCTAGTCCCCCTGGGACGGTCTCTCAGCTGCACTGGTCTGTGGCCTTGAGTCCATCATCAGACACCCTCTGCGCCATCTTAAAACCGGGGATGTCTTGATGAACAGATAGAAACAATTAGGGCAGTGGTGAACACCCCGAGCCCGGAACCGAAAGCTCAGGTGACTAGGGGACACTTTCCAAGGACCCAAGAGGGTTAGGGCTGAGATGGCACCTGTCAGGATCAGAACTCTGGGGCGGCTGGTGGGAACTCGCCGTCTTCCTCCTACTCTCTAGTTTCCAATTCATTAATGGCCTCTACTACCTTCATGGTGGAAAACATACTTGATGGTAAGTGCACAGCTCATGCTTGTCAGCCTTCAGGGCTTGGCCAGCAGCACCGGGCCCCTGCCCAGGACACAGCCACTCCTCTCCAGGGTCCCCGAGGCACATCCTCTCTCTCTGTCTCTCTTTCTCTCTCACAATTCAATGATCGATGGGTTTTTCCTATCTTCTAACCCGCCTGTAATTTGGAAATTGTGCTACTTCAAACAACTCAATTTAAAATTGGGATTTTTGAGGTCGATCATTTTTCTCTTCCTCCTACCACTATTAGCAGGATGCTAGATAATTTCTAAGTAAATGATTTGAAACTGGAATAAAAGCAGTAAATGGTCTCCACTGGGCTGTGAGGAGAGACCAGGAAGCGAGTGGAGCCCAACCAGGGGACAGACAGGTGATGCCCCGCCCCTATGACACCACCCCCAGGACACCACACCTCCTGTGATGCCACGCCTCAAGATGCCTCGCCCCACGGTGCCGGGCCCCAGCAACGCCACGCCCCCATGACGCCACGCCTCAAATGCCCCACCCCATGGTGCCGGGCCCCAGCAACGCCACACCCCCATGATGCCATGCCTCAAGATGCCCCGCCCCATGACCGCGCCCCTGCTCCCCTTTCTGCCTTGCCACGCCCACTGACCCCAGACACCTTGAGGATGGTCCTGCTCTGCAAAGGAAGTGGGGGTCCACTCCCCTGCACCTGGAGGCACCCGGACTGCAGCTGGGACTCCCCCTTGCTACTGCAGAGCTGGGGAACCCCTACCGAGGTGCTCCCCCTACTCCATCCCACGAGGCAGGAGTGGCCAGGCTGGAGCCTGTCCCTGCCCGGAGGAGGGGGCGAAAGGTTGCAGGTGCACTCTTGTGACATAGGGTGGGGACTGGACATAGCAGGACAGGGCTCTCCAGCGTCCCACAGATGGAGCCACCACAGGAGAGCCCTCGACCATGGCCCTTAAGCATGGTCATGGTCGGGGATTTTCTGCCTTTATGGGCAGAGAGAAGAGCCCAGACAGAGGTGAGGGGTGTGGTCAGCCCGCAATTAGAATGCAGGGGACTGGTCCGGGGCAGGCGGTCAAGAGGGGAACTGCAGACAGGACACATATCCAGGGGTAGGATATCCAGCACCAGGGCTCAGACACCACAGGATCGGCTTGTTCTGTGGAGGGGCCGGGGAAAGAGGCTGGTCAGGGGCAGGTGAGGAGTGCCCCAGCAAGCCGCGCCGGGACACAGCCTTACCTCCCCGGGTCCTGAGCAGTGCCCTGACCCCACATCCCACAGCCACTGGTTGCAGCACAAGCCAGGAGCCTCCGCCCCGCCGACCCAGGAAGTCACTGGAGAGCAAGGACTCCTGGAGTAGCCGTGGGTGCCAGGCCCCAGCAACGCCACGCCCCCATGATGCCACGCCCCTGTGATGCCCTGGCCAGCACCGTCCTCACAGGGCCACAGTTGGCAGGCCCAAGGCAGGCTGAGCCGGCTGTCGCGGCTCCCAGCAGAGGACTGCATTCTCTCAGAAGGACGGGGGAGGGGGCCCCCCACACGCCAGTGACCAGGAGGAGGCGGGGATGGGCATGCTGACTTGGCCCCTTCACTCCTTGAGTTACTGGTGGCTGCGCAGGGCCCACAGCACGCAGGGCTGGGGACAGCACTAGGCCTGAGAGGAAGAATCAGGGATCCTCAGAGAGACAGTAGAGCAGGGTCCCCAGGGATGCTTAGGAAACATGGTGCACAGCCCATGAGCCTGAATCTCCTCACCTCCAGCCCAGGCTGCTGCCCAGGTTTCCAGGAGCCGGTGCGTGCTGCAGACTCAGAGACGCAGGTAAGGCGTCCTTCTCTGTCTCTCTCTCTCCTTCCCCTGCCTCCGCCTCTATCTATCCCTCTCCTTCCCTCCCTCTCTCTCTCTTGATCTATCTCTTTCTCCCCCTCCTCTCTCCTCCTCTCTTTGTGTCTCTTCCTCTCCCTCCCCCTCTCTCCCTGTTCCTCTTCCTCTCCCTCTCTCTCCTCCATCTCTCTCTCCCTGCTCTGTTTCTCTCTCCCTCTCTCCATCTCTCCCTTCCCTTTCTCTCTCCCTTTCTCCCTCTCTCCCCCACCTCTCTCTCTCTCTCCCTCTCTTTCTTTCTGTCTCTTCCCCTCTCCCTCTCATTCTCTCTCTCCTCCTGCTTTTCTGAACAATGCACAATGACCATCACTGGGCTCACAAAATTAAATATCTGAAAGATGTTAGGAACTTACCTTGGTTTCTATGGCAACATGAGAATAATTCACATTTCCCAGCCAAACTGGAGGCAAACACATTTTTCGTCTGCTTTATGGGTGGCCAATTATTTTTAATAGCCGGGTCAGCAGTGGCAGTCCCTGGGTCCTCTGTTCTCATTAGCATTCCCCGGCGACGAGTGCGTGAGGATGGTGGTCACCAAGTTTACTAAGAGACTCTGACCTGGTGTGGGGAGCAGAGATGACCTTCTGCTGCTTGTCACCAGGAAGAGCGAGGCTGGGCCACCCTCGCCACTGTGAAGTCCCAGCACCTCCACCCAGCGGCTGCTGGCTTGGTGGAGAGGTGTGGGTCCTGACACCAGCGTCCTCACTCATGGGCAGGTGACCTCCAATGTCCTACTCTGCTCTCTGACACTAGAGTGGAACCATAACCCTCACCCCAGGGGCCATCAGTCACTCCACAGATCCATGCCTGGAACACAGTGGGTGTCCAATAAATGCTTGTGGAGTTAAATGACCAACCAGTCACCCTCCACAGCGTCAGGCCAGCCTCGTCGTGCCACCTGCTGGATAAAATCTCTCCTGCCCAGTTGATCACCAAGACAAGAGCTGGCGGGATATCCCTGGGCCTTCAACCTCGACTGATGAGGATGGAGGGACAAAGCCAAGTGCAGAAAACAGGTCATCTGGGTGAGCCCGGCCTCCTTCGATGCAAAGCCCTGGGCCGAGCTCCCTAGTCTCTCTGGAGCTCATTCCTTCACCTCTCAAATGTTGTCAAGGACCCGCCACGGGCCCAGTCACATGTCCAGCCCTGTTCTAGATGCTGGGACAGGAATGGATGAGAAAGATGCGGTTCTGCTGCGTGGAGTTGGTGGCCTACTGGAGAGAGGACCCTAGACTAGCAAACAGCACGGGATCCTTGCAGGTGACAGTCATGACCGGAAGAAAATGGAACGGGTTAAGAGAGACGGCCAGGGGGAGGGTGTGGGCGCTGGGTGGGGAGGGCTCCTGGGGAGGGCAGCACCCACCCCCTGGCTACTTCCCAAGCAGGCCTTAGCTTTCCTAGGCCAGGCCCCACGCAGGGACAGACAGCTGGGGCGGGGCTTATGCCACAGCCATGCGGCTTCCCTCGAGGAAGGAGAGGCAAGCTTTGGGACATGGTGGCCGAGGCCGCTGTGCCACACCCCCCACTCTGTGCAGCACAGGGGCCACCATCCACCTGGCTCCTCACCCCTTGGCCCCAACAAGCCGTAGGCTCCAGCTCCCAAGGGCCAGGCCAAGTCTTTTTTTTTTTTTAATCAATTAAAAATTACAGAAAAGAAAATGAATAATTTAACAAACACTCTCATACCCACAACAGGATTAACCCCTGTTAACATCTGGTTGTATCCGAATCATTCAGATTATAAGAAAGTGTAACTTAATATAATTATGTATAAATGTAAGTTATATAACTTTTCAAGTATATACAAAAATATACAAATATATGAATGTATAATATGTAAATATAATATAGATATAATTAGCTCAAATGCATATATAATATCAGATAATAAAGCACACAGCTCCCGCTGGGCCCCTCCCGCCACCTCGTCCACCTTCCCACGGTCACGCTGACGGGCTCACTTCTTTCCATCCTGTGCTTTCCGTCTTCACAGGCATGTCCACAGATGATACACGTGTGGGTCAGTGATGCGGCGGGGGAGCAGCAGCTTGGGGGGCTGAGCTGTGAATGCCCCTGCCCGAGTCCCCATCCGGGGAAGGCAGCAAAACCCAGCTTCATGGTCCAATGAAGGCCCAGCAAGCCACCAAGGCAAGACCCTGGCATGGCCTGAGTCTGGTCAGGTGCAGCCACGGCTTTGAGCCCACCCCGGCTGTGCCAGTGACCCCAATCTCGTGCATTCTTTTATGCCCTAAATTCTGATCCCTGGGGTTTGGGAAAGGTGCCATAAAGCCATCTCAGCATGGGGCCTTTGGAAAGGAGAGATCTAAAGCTGCCCCTTCAAGTTACTGAGTGCTTTGTGATTTATTCAGGGCTTTTATTTCCTTTTTGAGTCAATATTTGTCATCTGTATTTTTCTAGAAAGTTGCCCATTTCAGCCAGAATTTCAAATTCATAGGTACAAAGCTGCTCATAGGATGCAATTATAATTTTTGTAATTAATAGACTACAGTTTTTAGAGCACTCTTAGGGTCATAACAAAAATAAGCACACAGAGTTCCCACCTAACCCCACCCACATCCGCCCCCTCCAAGGCCAGCACCCTGAACCATAGACACATTTCACAGACACAACTGATGACCAGCACTGACACATCATTATCTTCCAAGGTCAACAGTTTGCATTAGGTTCACGCTTTCTGTTGTACATTCTATGGATTTGGACAAATGTGTATTATCCACCATTACAGAATCATACAGAGCAGCTTCACTGCCCTAAAAATCCTCTGCACTCTGCCTATTCATCCCACTACCCTCAGCCCCTAGAAACCTGATGTATTTACTGTCTCCGTGGTTGTCCTTTCTCCAGAATGTCATATACTCGAAGTCCTAGTGTGTAGCCTTTTCAGATTGGCTTCTTTCACTTAGCTGTGTGCATTAAAATTTCCTTCCTGTGTTTTCTTTTTTTTTTTTTTGAGACGGAGTCTCGCTCTGTCGCCCAGGTTGGCGTGCAGTGGCCGGATCTCAGCTCACTGCAAGCTCCGCCTCCCGGGTTCACGCCATTCTCCTGCCTCAGCCTCCCAAGTAGCTGGGACTACAGGCGCCCGCCACCTCGCCCGGCTAGTGTTTTGTATTTTTTAGTAGAGACGGGGTTTCACCAGGTTAGCCAGGATGGTCTCGATCTCCTGACCTTGTGATCTGCCCATCTCGGCCTCCCAAAGTGCTGGGATTACAGGCTTGAGCCACCACGCCCGGCCTCCTTCCTGTCTTTTCATGGCTTCATAGATCATTTCTTTGTTATCACTAAACAATATCCCATTGCATGGGCATATCGTAGTTTGTTTATTCACTTATTGAAAGACATTTTTGTTGCTTCCAGGTTCGGACAATCATAAGAAAACATTCATTTGTAGTTTTTTGTGTTTGAACATTTTCGACTCAATGGGGTAAATATCTAGAAGCATGACTGCTGGATTATATGGTAAGACTACAATTAGCTTTAGAAGAAACGGCCACACTGTCTTCCAAAGTGGCTGCACCATTTTGCATTCCCACCAGCAAATGCGTGAGAGTTCCTGTTGCTCCACATCCTCATCAGTAGTTGGTGTAGTCAGTGTTTTGGATTTTGGCCATTTTATTTTTTTAAATTTTGCAACTTAAAAAAAATTGTGGGTACATACGTGTATATATTTATGGGGTACATAAGATGTTTTGATACAGGCATGCCATGTGAACTAAGCACATCATGGAGAATGGGTGTCCACCCCTCAAGCATTTATCCTTTGAGTTACAAACAATCCAATTACATTATTTTAAAATATACAATTGTTATTATTGACTATAGTCACCATGTTGTGCTATCAAATACTAGGTCGTGTTCATTCTTCCTATTTTTTTATACCTATTAACCATCCCCACCTCTCCACACAACCCTCCACTACCATTTCCAGCCTCTGGTGATCATCCATCTGTTCTGTATGTCCACTGGTTCAACTGTTCTGATTTTTAGATCCCACAAAAAAAGTAAGAACATGCGATGTTTGTCTTTCTGTTCCAGGATTATTTCACTTAACATAATGACCTCCAGTTCCATCCATGTTGTTGCAAATGACGGGATATCATGCTTTTTTATGGCTGAATAGTACTTCATTGTGTATATGTACCATATTTCCTTTATCCATTCATCTGTTGATGGGCAGACACTTAAGACGGCTTCCAAATCTTGGCTATTGTAAACAGTGCTGCAATAAACATAGGAGTGCAGATATCTCTTCCATATACTGATTTCCCTTCTTTTGGGGGTATATATATATCTTATGATATATATACACATATGATATACATATATAAATATATATGATATATATGATACATATGATATATAAATATATATGATATATATGATATAAATATATATGATATATATATATCAGTAGGATTGCTGGATCATATGGTAGCTCAATTTTTAGTTTTTTGAGGAACTTCCAAGCTGTTCTCCATAGTGACTGTAGTAAATTACATTCCTACCAACAGTGTACAAGAGTTCCCTTTTCTCCACATCCTTACCAGCATTTGTTATTGCCTGTCCCTTGGATATAAGCCATTTTAACTGGGATAAGATGATATCTCATTGTATTAATAGTTTGATTTGCATTTCTCTGATGATCAGTGATGTTAAGCACCTTTTCATAAGCCTGTTTGACATTTGTATGGCTTCTTTTGAGAAATGTATATTCAAATCTTTTCCCATTTTTGATCAGATCATTATTTTTTTCCTGTACAGTTGTTTGAGCTCCTTATACATTCTGGTTATTAATCCCTTGTCAGAGGAGTAGTTTGCAAATATTTTCTCCCATTCTGTGAATCGTTTCTTCACTTTATTGGTCGTTTGCTGTGCAGAAGCTTTTTAACTAACGTGATCTCGTTTGTCCATGTTTGCTTTGGTTGTCTGTGCTTTTGGGGTAGTATTCAAGAAATCTTTGCCCAGACCAATGTCCTGGAGATGTTCCCCAATGTTCTCCTGTAGTAGTTTCATAGTTTGAGGTCTTAGATTTAAGACTTATTTTCATTTTTTATTTTTGTATATGGCAAGAGATACAGGTCTAGTTTCATTCTTTTGTATATGGAGATCCAGTTTTCCCAGCACCATGTATTGAAGAGACTATCTTTTCCCCAGTGTCCATTTTTGGCACCTTGGTCAAAAATGATTTCACTGTAGGTGTGTGGATTTGTTTCTGGGTTCTCTGTTCTGTTCCATTGGTCTATGTGTCTGTTTTTATGTCAGTGCCCTGCTGTTTTGGTTACTATAGCTCTGCAGTATAATTTGAAGTCAGGTAATGTGATTCCTCCTGTTCTGTTGTTTTCACTTAGGCTAGCTTTAGCTATTCTGGGTCTTTGTGATTCCATATAAATTTTAGGATTGTTTTTTCTATTTCTGTGGAGAATGTCTTTGGTATTTTGGTAGGGATTGTATTGAATCTGTAGACTGCTTTGGGTAATATGGACATTTTACCAATCTTTATTCTTCCAATCCATGAACATGGAATATTTTTTCGTTTATTGGTGTCCTCTTCAATTTCCTTCATCAGCGTTTTAGAGTTTTCATTATACAGATTTTTCACTTATTTGGTTAAGTTCACTCCTAGGTATTTAATTTTGCATGGCCATGATAAATTAGATTACTTTTTAAATTTTTTTTCACATTGTTTGCTGTTGGCATATAGAAATGCTATTTATTTTTGTATGATGATTTGTATCTTGCAACTGTACTGAATTTGTTTACCAGTTCTAACAGTTTCCTTGTGAAGTCTTTAGGTTTTTCCAAATATGAGATCATATCATCAACAAATAAGGAAAATTTGACTGCTTCCTTTCCAATTTGGATATTCTTTATATATTTCTCTTATCTGACTGCTCTAGCTAGGACTTCAGTATACTATGTTGAATAACAGTGGTGACAGTGGGCATCCTTGTCATGTTCCAGATCTTAGAGGAAAGGCTTTCAGTTGTTCCCCATTCAGTATGATACTTGCTGTGGGTCTGTAGTATATGGCTTTTATTATGTTGAGGTATATTCCTTCCATATCCATTTTTTTTTTTTTGGCAGGTTTTGATTATGAAAAAATGTTGAATTTTATCAAACACTTTTTCAGCTCCAAGAGTCAAGTCCTAGAATTGGGGACTCAAAGAGCCCACCTGATGCTTTAACTCCCTGTGGCAGTGTTGGTACCTAAAGCCAGCAAGTCTCAGAGGCTCACTAAGGCCCTGGATACAGTACCTGGGTATCACTGCTGGTTATTCAGGGCCCAAGGGCTCTTCAGTTAGCAAGTGATGAATGTTGACAGGATTGGGTCCTTTCCTTCAAGGCAGTGGATTCTCTTCTGGTCTAGGGTGTGTCTGATTTTTGACTCTTACAAAGGTGTTTTTGCAGTGTAGACAGTTGTTAACTTGGCATCCTTGTGTGAGGGGACGATTGCTTGGTGGAGATTTCTATTCTGCCACCTTGCTCTGCCTCTCCTGCTTATATCAGATTTTGGCCATCCCGTGTGTAGTGGTATTTCATTGTTGAGTGTATTTTGCAATACGCTGAGCATATTTTTGTATGTTTATTTGCTATCTGTGTATCTTCCTGGGTGAGGTGTCCAGATATTTTGCCCATTTTAAGATTGGGCCGTTTTTTATTGAGTTTTAAGAGTTCTTTTTAAATTTTAGATGGCAGTTCTTTATCAAGTATGTCTTTTGCAATTATTTTCCCCCACTCTGTGGCTTGATTTTGGTTCTCCTGATGCTTATAATATTTAAAATATCTCCAGCATCTGCAGTTTCACCTCCCTTCATTATTACAGTTGGATTTTAATCCTTAGGAGTTCATCTATTTGTCATTCAACAAACATTATTCGGCTCCTACTATAGACAGGTCCTGTTTCTGAATGCTGGAGATACACCAACTGCAGAACAGGCAAAGATGCTTACTCTCAAGTCTCCATTATTAGTCTTTTTCTAAAAGTAAACTTTTGTTTTTCACAGTCGTTTCCATTATTTGTGTTTATTTTCTACTCCAATAATTTTTGTTTCTATATTATTGTCTTCTTTTTAAACCTTTTTCTCATTGGTCCATCATTTTCTGCAGATGAGTTATAATTTCCCATTATACTTGTGGATAGGTCTGTATTTCCTCATCATTGTATCCATTTTTGCCTTGTTTATGCTGAGGTTAGGTTATGTTGTTATATTTATACAGGTCCATGACTGAGTGAAGCACTTTTGATCACATGAAACACCCTCTTTGTCCTTGTTAATCCTTTTCAAATGTGATTTGGGGGAATACAGATATTCCAGCCACATCTGGGGAGGTGGGTAATATTTCCCCCATATTTTTTCCATCCTTCCATTTCAAACAAAATTTTTAGTCTTGGTGTATCTCTCATCAATGGTATGTTGTTGGCTTTCATGGAGTTTTTAAAAGTATAATGTATCTCCTTTTGAATAGGTGACTATAAATTATTTATCATGATCATATCTGAACTTGCTTGGGCCCTGGTAATTAATGCTTCGTATTTACCATGCTTTTTCTTTGCTTTTTTTCCTACGTCTTTTCTTGCTTCTTAACTTTGTTTCTTCTTTTTCCCCTCTCCTGGAAGTTACACACTCCATTCCCAACGTTATCTTTAAATTTCTAAATAATTTATCAAACTTACATTTTCTAAGATATTCCAAAGGAAACCAGATGTGCAGACCTGCAGCCTCTGTTGCAAACCACTGTGGGGTGGGGAGGGCTGCAGCGATTTTGTTGACTCCTGTATTCGGCAATAATGACTGAAGAATCCCACTACTAAAAATCTATTATGGAAAAAGTACCCAGAAATGTAGACATTTATCACAGCACCATTTGCTAGAGGAAAAACATAGCAGCAACTTGATGTATAATAAAGGAATAAATTATGTTAATCCATGCAACTGCATATTATGCAGTCATTAAAATCACATTTTTGAAGAATTGTAATGATATGAGAAAATGCTTATGATCATAGCATCACACGAAATCCCAGGTTAGTCTCTTTATGTCTCTTTTGGCTGCAGCAGGAAGGAAACAGATGCTCCACCACAATGGGAGTTTTGAGAGAGGCCAGGTATGCAGCTCTGTGAGCAGCAGGGAAGGACAGATTACCCAGAGATGCAGACACACCGGTAAGAAGGGCTAGGACCGACCACACCCAGTGTGGGGGAGGAACGAGAACCATCGCCAGCCAGTGGAAATGTAAGCTGGAGAAGGTGCTTTGGAAAATCGTTTGTCACAATCTATTGGAGGGAAGGATGCACGCCCTATGGCTCTGCAATCCTGCTTGTAGGGGAGAGAAAAGCACAGAACTGGGGCACATGTCCACCGAGAGGCACGCAGATATTCAGAGGGGCATTGCTTATAATGGTCTCAAACTGGACACAATCCAAATGCCCATGAGGAGTAGAAGGGACAAATTGCAATCTAGTCATGTGATGGAAAACTTTACAGCAATGGAAAAGAAGAAACCACACTTAATACCACACAGATATTCCCACAAACAGAAAGTGGAAGCTGGGCGCGGTGGCTCACGCCTGTCATCCCAGCACTTTGGGAGGCCGAGGAGGGCGGATCACGAGGTCAGGAGATCGAGACCATCCTGGCTAACACGGTGAAACCCCGTCTCTACTAAAAATACAAAAAATTATTTGGGCGTGGTGGCGAGCGCCTGTGGTCCCAGCTACTCAGGAGGCTGAGGCAGGAGAATGGCGTGAACCCGGGAGGCGGAGCTTGCAGTGAGCCGGGATCGAGCCACTGCACTCCAGCCTGGGCGACAGAGCGAGACTCCGTCTCAAACAAAAACAAAAACAAAAAACCAGAAAGTTGAGCAAGAAGAGTTGTTCACAAAAGAGTATATATTGTATACTTCCATTCATATAATAAAAGTGTACAAATAAGCAGAACTAAAGGATGGTTTGGAAGTCAGCGGCATGTCATGCTTGGGAAAGGGGAGCACACAGGGAGCTCCAAGGTGGGCCATGTTCTATTTCTTGACCAGGGTTGTGGTTACCTGGTGTCATGAGTCCATTCTCACGCTGGTAATAAAGACATACCTGAGACTGGGTAATTTATAAAGAAGAGAGGTTTAATAGACTTACCGTTCCACGTGGCTGGGGAGGTCTTACCATCACGCTGGAAGGCAAGGAGGCATAACGTCTTGTCTTACATGGATGGCGACAGGAGAGAATGAGAGTCAAGCAAAAGGGGTTTCCCCTTATAAAACCATCAGATCTCGTGAGACTGATTCCCTACCATGAGAACAGTATGGGGGAAACCGCCCCCGTGATTCAATTATCTCCCACCAGGTCCCTTCCACCACACATGGGAATTACAGGAGCTACAATTCAAGATGAGAACTGGGTGGGGACACACCCAAACCATATCACGTGGGGTGTCTGCTTTGGGATGATTCTCCGAGGCCTAGGTTTGTGTTGTGTCTGCCCCTTCACAGCTTAAATGTAAAAACAGCAACAACGAAAAATCATTGCAAAATATTCAGAAAAAAATACAGACGAAAAGAGAGAGGGCATTCGTTTTCTCCTGCTACGTAACAGATGATCACAGCCACAGCCCAAGGTCACGCAGCCCGCCCTGGTGCAGGCAGACGGCTGGTGAATGTTGTTTCATTTCTGTGACTATTGGTGATGTGAACTTCTTATCGGTCACTTGCACCACTTTTGTGAACTGCCCATTTTCTGCGCTGTGCCCATTTTTATCCATTTCCAGGATCTCCACGTGCTGAGGCATCTGAATCTGCCTTGCCTAGGTGAACCGGCGTGTCGTTCACATTTGTCTTTGGTGACAGTGGCTGGGTCTTAGTGGTCCCTGCCATTTGCTTTGGTAGCATGTACTACAGATATATATTATTAGTCTTTTTCTATCTTGTTTTTGCCCCTGGCATCATGCTCAGAAAGCCTTTTACCATTGCCAATAACAAAAATAGCCATGCGTTTTTGAGTATTTGGGGGTGATTTTTATATTTACATCCACTTATCTGGAAGTTGAATATAATTTTTTTTCCTAAAAGAATAATCAGGTCAGGCATGATGGCTCACACCTATAATCCCAGCACTTTGGGAGGCTGAGGCAGGCAGATCATTTGAGGTCAGGAGTTCGAGACCAGCCTGACCAACATGGTGAAACCCCATCTCTACTAAAAATACCAAAAAAATTAGCCGGGTGTCATGGTGGGCACCTGTAATCCCAGCTGTTCAGGAGGCTGAGGCATGAGAATCACTTGCACCCAGGAGGCAGAGGTTGCAGTGAGCTGAGATCACGCCACTGCACTCCAGCCTGGGCCACAGAGCAAGACCCTGTCTCAAGAAATAAAAAAGTAAGAATAACCATCCTCATCTTGTCAACAAAATGGACTCCGGCTGGGTGGCTCACACAGGACCACGTAAGTGGCCGTGTGCGCTCCTGGGTGGAGGCCATCCTGTGCTGAGGACCCTCCATGCCAAGGAGCGGCAGGGTGGGTGTGGAAAGGCCTCACAGCTGAGTGGGGCCCAGCCCAAGCAGCCCGCAGCCCCGCAGGACTAAGTGCAGCACCAGAGGGAAGCCAAGGGGCTGGAGCTGAGAGAGGAGAGGAACAGTGGGCAGGGGCCGGGGAGGCCCACACCCCCAGGGGTCTGAGTCTCTGGCGAACTCCACAGGACTGCGGCCCTGAGGGCAGATCACTGGGGTCGCAGGGCAGACAAGCAGCCTCCAGCTCTGGAGGACGGCAGGGAGGCTGGTGTGCTGCAGCTTGGGATGGCACCTGTCATTCTGCAGCCTGTCCCCATGTCCTCAGTGGAGCAGGTCTGCTCAAACACAGACGGGATTCCTCCCGTTTCCATTCATCAGTGACAATGCACAGAAGCGTCCCACCTGCTAGTTCTTCCAAAAGCACAAACCACAGACTTCCCCTCTCTGACTCCCCAGGACCCCAACACTCCCCAACGTGCCTGACCTTGCCAAGGGCACAACAGTGGTGCCAGCAGGCTGAGCCTGTCCCCGGGACCTTGCCAAGGGCACAGCAGTGGTGCCAGCAGGCCGAGCCTGTCCCCGGGACCGGGCAGCGTGAGGTGCACGGGACAGCAGCCACCACAGGTCAGGGACTGATCTCAGGGCCGCTGGGCCCGGGCTACCTGCAGCAGCAGAGTGAGCATAGGCTGTGAAGACCCCAAGCTGGGCCCAAGGAGCCAACTGCTGAGCTGCGAGCTCCGGGGAACCGGGAAGGCAAATGGCAGCTGCGGGGCTGGGACCTGGAGTCAGGAGCTGAACGTCTGGTGGCTGCTGGGGACAGCCAGTCCCCGTCCTGCAGCCCACAACCCTGCAGACCACAGCCAGGCATCAGTGAGGTCAGCCCACGTGCCGGGCCACCGGGCCCAGGAAGGCAGCCACGCCTGGCTCAGCTCCGCACTGGGTTGCCACGGAGAGAGGGGAAGGCACTGCTCCCACTTTGTGGAGCCACCAGCCCACCCGTGGGGACGGGAGCGCACCCCACACCCAGGCAGTGGGCAGCACAAGGCAGTGGAAAGCCAAGTGCTGCCAAGGGAGGGTCCTGAGGGTGGAGCACCCAGGGGGGTGTGGGGTACCCGAGGGTGGGGACACAGACGGGGGTACTCAGAGGGGTGTGGCGCACCTGCAAAGCTGCCCTGAGAAACTGAGGCCCTTTGAAGGGCAAGGAGGGCATTTCAGTGTGTGGTGGGGGCGAGGCAAGCGTATCCCAGGAGAGAGGGGGTAGACCCCAGACCCTGGTGCCTCCCTTGGAACAGCCCTTTTCATGGCAGGTGCTTGACAGACGTGGCCCAAGGGGAAGTCCCTTGTGCAGGAGCCTGGCAGGGGCCAGCCTGGACCCCACACTCCCATGTTCAAGCCAGTGCAGAGCTGGGCTTTGGGGATCAGACCGGTGCCTGAGTCTTGCCCCGCCCGGGCAAGTGGCATCCTTGCACCACCTGTGCAGCTGTAACCCCATCTCCCCAAGAGGTCCTGTGGGTGGCAGCGAGACCACAGGTGCTGCTGTGCCCACGCTGGTGTGTTGTAATGGCACCACCTGGTGCGCTGCAATGGCCCTGAGCTCAGACTCTTGGCAGGGCTGGGCCAGGGTGCCCCGTCCTCGATGGGCAAGTCCTCGAATCACAGGCCAAGGCCGCGGCTTTCTCACTGATCTTTATTCCGTGTTTTTAGCACGTCACATCCAGACAGCACACCCCGAACATTCCAGATGGATCTGCTCAGACTCTAGGCCCGTGGCCAACACCCCTCGCATTCAGTCTTGGCGTTTACATGTATGTGGAGATGAAACGCACACAGGGCCGAACTCCATGGAGCATCCTATTCAAAACATAAACCACCTCAAGAAGCAGGTGAGTTGTGTCCGCAACCTTCTGGCCACACGGCATGATCCGAGCTAGAGAAGGGGATTCTCCCAGGGCTGATCTCGGCAAAGCGACCCGGGGCTTCCTGTACACGGCCATGGGGGCGGTTCTTCTTGTGACAGGATCCCCTCCCCATCTAGAAAAGGAGGCGGCAGGAGGAGGAGGCATGGCTGGTCTGAGGAACCCCTGACCCTGGGGTGTGGACAGGCAAGGCAGGCGTAAGGCGTGCCCGCATCTGATCTGAAGCAAGCCCATCCCTTTGCTGGTCTGGGAGCATCTGACGTTTGCACAGCATTTTGTGCTAATTTCCATGCTGTGTGTAATGACCCTGGATTTTTAAAACAGAAGCAGAAACACACACATCACTTATGCCTGTATGTCCCACAGTCTCCAGCAGTGTCCCAGGGCCTGGGAGAGGACACGGCTGCTCCTGAGGGACAGAGAGGCTGAGAAGTCGGTCGCCAGTGGGTCGCTGAGGACATGAGCCTGTCCTGGGATCAGAGAGGCTGTGGCTGTGGCCCTGCCCACATTCCAGGGGCCATGCGGCCTGTGACACACAGGGAATACTGGGAAGCCAGTCCCAAGGCCACTGGAGCCACAGACACAGCCCTAGCAGAGCGCTGGGCAGGGGCCGGGTCTGCGCCCTTCCACACTTAGAGCCCCAAGGAACCAGTCCACAGCGGAACCAGTCCAGGGCAGAACCGGTCCAGGGCAGAACCGGTATACAGCGGGAACCGGTCCACAGTGGGAACCAGTCACACCTCCCCCACCCCTGGCAGATCTGGACAAGGACAGCAAGCCTGGGGAGCCTCCAAAAGCTCATTCCACTTCCAGGCTGTGGTGAGAAGAGCACTGTGGTTCAGGGCTTTGATGACGGAGCCGCGACCCCCTACCCCGTCTGCCAGCCCAACATGGCCCAACAGCCTGGGTGGGTCTCCAGGGGCTCTGTCTGAGGCCAGCCCCTACCTGCATGGTGGGGCCACTTGGCCCTGGACCTCAGGGAGGTGGGGGGTTTTCTCTTGTAAAAGAGGTTCGAGGTGGAAAGTAAGGCGATGGCGAGGCCTCCCTTTGCTCCCAGCCTTTGGTCCCACGGCCTCCCAGGCACTTGGCGGGTTCGCGGGTCGGACTCCAGCCTTCAGCTTCCCAGCCACATGTAAACCAAGCAAGCAGGAAAACACACGGAGGGAAAGGGCCAGCAGCGGTGAAATATGGCTGCGAGGGGATCTCACAGCACAGAGACCCCGGGGCAGTGCAACGTCTCGGTCTAGATTTTGTCTATATTTTATTCTTTCACTCAACAGAATAGCAGTTTTGCATTTCAGAGTAGGTATGAGATGGCCACTGCCTTGTTCCGGCCCTGGAGACAGCGGGCCTCCCGAGAGGGTTGGCCTCCGAGGCTGCCCCGGACTGGGGGCTACAGGAGGCAGTCATTTGGCAAGGACACTGCAGGGAAAGGGCGAGGGGACCCCTGACCTGCCTCTGGCCGCCGAAGCCGGGGCCCTCCCCTGGCTCTCTTTGGTATCCCAGAAAACAGAGGCTGTCCCTGTCCTTGTCCGCCCTAGACCAAGCCTGGGGCCCGTCCTCGCCAGCTCCCCTGGAGGGTGCGGCCCCCTTGCAAGGCCTTCTGGCAGCCCAGGACCAGCTCACAGGGGCCTACCAGCGGCCGGGCAGGTGGGGCGCGCGCCCGGGGCAGTGTGGCCAGCTGCAGGTGGGCCCAGCCTCACTTCTTATAGTGATTAGGGGCGTCGGCGAAGGCAAACTTGAGGCGGTAGGCCTCGGCCAGCAACAGGCTGATGTCCTCGTCACCCCAGTGGGCGGTGGGCAGGTTCTGGAGAAAAAGCAGCAGCTCCTGGGGAGAAAGAGACAAGCCCAGGTGAGAGGTGACCCACAGTGGAGGGCGGGTGACCCCAGAAAACTGGAGAGAAAGAGACAAGCCCAGGTCAGAGGAGGTGACCCACAGTGGAGGGCAGGTGACCCAGGAAAACTCGCCCAGCCGGCAGCTGCTCCCTGCTCAAGCCCAGCAGGGCCCCAGGCCTCGTCCCACAGCCCCCGCCCCATCCCAGCAGCCAGGCGGGAGGCCCACTGCGCAGCTCCAGGTCTGACATCTGAGATGTCGTGGCAGGGGCTGCCCAGCGCTTCACTTAACTGAATCTCCTGCCCCTCACGGGGAGACCCAGCTCTTGGGGCCCTGTTGCAGCTTTGCAGTCTCCGCCCAGAGGCTTCCCACTCCCCTAAAGCCTGTATCAGCCCAGGAAGTACCGCAGCACCCCTGGAACTGTCACTAAGCACAGACTTCTGTGCATCAGGAGACCCCTCTGGGCAGCAGCACAGTCAGCAGGTGAAGCCCACACATGTGGAGACCACAGAATGGAGCCAGCTCAGGCCCACCCCGGGAGCCCAGGAACACAGCAAAGCCCCACCCCGCCCCTCCTCCATGCCTGCCTCGCACCAGTGGGTGGAGGTGCGGGACTCCACCAAACCCAGCTTCAGGTCCAGGTCCAACCTGGGGCCCTGGGACGATGACTCCACCCTGAGGCCCAGCTTCCTCCTCTGCAAAATGGGGCCACCATTGCCAGCCTGTCAGGGCTGCTGGACAGACTGGGAAAACACTCACACAGCCAGCAGCACAGCCAGCACTGGGTGGGCACACACTGGGTTCACTGGGCATGCTGGGCGGGCACACCGGACTCACTGGGCAGGAGCACTGGGCTCACTGGGTAGGCACACCAGGCTCACTGGGTGGGCACACTGGCCTCACTGGGAGTGCTGGGTAGGCACACTGGGCCTATGAGGCTCACTGGGCAGGTTCACTGGGCTCACCAGGCACACTGGGCAGGTGCATTTCGCGCACTGGGAGTGCTGGGCGGGCTCCTCTGGCCTGCAGCTGGGCCGTGTCTCAGCTCAGGTGGGCTATGGGGGCACTGAGTCCCACCCCCAAAAGACACACGGGGCACTGTCTCCAGAGCTCATCTGGAAGCCTGCGGACACTGGGAGATGGAGACTGACCTATGTCCACTGAGGCCAGGACGGGGAAGGAAAAGCACAGGTCCTTGGGGAACCCCCTCCACGATCACCGCCTGACAGCCCTGCCTCCCACATGACCACGCCCACATCCACAGCAGCTGGCGGCCCACCAAGGACAGGGCAGGTCTCGGGGGACCCCAACACACAGGGGGCTTGGCAGAAGTAGGGATCAGAGAGGGCTGAGTGGCCAGGACAGCCTCCTGGTGTGGGGGTTCTCAGAAGAGAAACGGGACCATCGGGTCAGGGCCAGCCCAAGCCCAGGCTCCGCATGAAGCTGGGCAGATTCCCTGAGGGAGGGGTCTACACTGCTCGGATGGCCCTGCAGGCTCTGGTCCTTGATAATTTGCCCCCGGGGGCCACCTGCAGGCTCCCCGGCTTCTCCTACCTCCCACCCCAAACGGAAGCCAGATCCTGGAAGTCAGGAAGGCGGCTGAGGAGCCCTGAGGGTGCTGGAACTGCCCTTCCCCAGATCCTAGCAGGTGACAAGGGACAGGGAGGGCCACAGGCTCAGGATGCCCATGTCACCTGCCTCGAGAAAACACAGTCCAGCAAGGCTGGCATGGAGGGGAATGGGGGGGTAGCTGGGCTCTGCAGTTCACATCCTGTCTCCTTGTCCAGGAGGTCTTGGGCAGGGGGCCTGGCTCTCCAAGCCACACTCTTCTTCATCTGGAGATAAGGATGGCAAGCTCTCTACATGGGCACAGCCAGGATAAGCTGAGCTGAGCTGTGCAGGCACCAAGCCTGGAAGATGACCCAGGCTTACATCCTGGCTGTGCCGGAGGCTGTGGTCTGCGTGTCACCAGCCCCACCCTCACTGAGGCAGGCCCCTTGACCATCCCGGAGCCACACTCTCCATTCCCGAATCAGGAGGGTTACACACCAGGACTGTCCTCTCTCCATTCCCACATCAGGAGGGTTACATACCAGGACCATCCCGTCTCCGTTCCCGCATCAGGAGGGTTACACACCAGGACTGTCCTCTCTCCAGCCCTGAATCAGGAGGGTTACACACGAGGACCGTCCCCTCTCCGTTCCCACATCAGGAGGGTTACACACCAGGACTGTCCTCTAATTGCTATTTCGCAGTTGCTGGGCTTCCACCCCCACTTCCTCAATTCCATTTCCTTTTGCATTTTGGATACTTTCAGTGGGCCTTTAAATTGAATTCAGGGAGCAAATTTCACCGGCTAAAAGTCCCCAGGGACATATCAACATCAATCTGCTGTCTTTCACCATTAGATGCAACTTATACGGACGCCAATCCAATTCTGAGCAGGTCATAAATAAATACCTTTGGTTTTATTTTTAATCCACTTCGCTTCATATTATCATGACCTCGCTCCTTGCAAGGTGAGAAGCACTACCCTCCCATTATGGTAACTCACCGACTCTACTGAACACTCAATTTCAGAATCTAATTTAGTCCCCCAGGTTCACTGGATGGAGGGAGAATAGAAATGCCCAGTTCTTCGCAGCCTGCAATGCTAAAGAAGGAAAAATCTATCTGGGTGACCTTTACGGGAGGCGAAGAACATAGCCAAACATGTCCTTAAATACAGATTTCTTTTTGAAAAAGGCTTGTCTTATTTATGCGCTAGGCCAAGCTGTCTCCTGTCTGGGAAACACGGCACATTTATTAGCCAAGAGCTGTTCTGCGTCACCCACACCAGGCAGGCGGAGGGGCCACGACGGGCGAAGCCATCCCTCAGTCACATTCAGGGACATGGCTCTCCCAGCAATGACGATGCTGCCTGTCCAGGAGGGCAGGTGGAGAGAGGCCTGCCCAGGGCCCGGCCCAGAAAACTGTAGACAGCACTTGCGTTTTTATTCTTAACTTTTCCATAAACAATTAAGGGCCACATTTGTGGATCTAAAAGTTAAAGGAAGGCTCAGCTCATGACACTGGTGCTGTAGAAGTCAAGGTCGCCTCAGGTCTCTGTAATCCATTCCCTACCCGGGTCCCTGGGGCACCCACTATCTCAACAAAGCCATAGCTGGAGGGCAGCGTGGAGTGTACCCCTCCTTTCTCCATCACCCCGTGTCCCGAGAAGCCTTCCAGCGGACGTCGAATGTCTGCGGGGCCCTTTGTAAAGGCTGTGGGGTCTATGGGCATAAAGGCTGTGGGGTCTATGGGCATAAAGGCTGTGGGGTCTATGGGCAGTGAGGGATCAAAAGCAACAACTCGCTGCATGGCCTGGAGGCTGACGGTTCTCAGGCCTGACCACACATCCATCAGCACCCAAGGAGCTCGAAAAAGCGCCCCATTGTCCTGGCCCCAACCCAAGCAACTGACCTGGACCTGGGAGGTGGGGCCTGGGGAGAGGGATGCCTTGGTCCTCAGGACGGTGGGCGACCTGGGTGTGCCCTGGACACTCTCAGACACATCATGAGAGTGGATAGAGTTGTCCACGCTTTCTGCCAGGTGGCCCCTGTTGATGTCGAGGGTTGGGGGGGCCCTGCTCACACCACCCAGGCGGAAGTGGAGCCCTGACTCACACACCACCATGCAGGCAAAGGCATCTCTCTAAAACCTCAGTGCGTGGGACACAGGGTGGAGGTGGGAAGCCAAGCTGGGATGTTTCCAACCGTTTTCCCCCATGGACCATACAGCAGTGGACGGCACTTAGACAGAAGCCGCCATGCCACTCACTCCTGCCCGGCGGGTTCCAACAGGTGAGGCTCCCGATGCCGGAGAGACCAGGTGAGGCCTCCTGATGCCGAACAGCAGATATCGCCATGGCTTTGGCTACTTCTTACCAGAAGGGTTGTATTTTTCCAGAGTCAAACGAATCCTAGTGCCATCCGTGGAGGACGCTGACCTCCCCCGTGTGCCAGGCCTTCCCAGGAAGGGTGAGACAGTGACACGCCCATGTCCTAAGGCCTCAGGCTCCAGAACAGGGGTGGGTGGGTGACTGCAGACCCTGGGCTGCCTCAAGACCCTGAGCTCCGTGCGGCTGGCCCAGGGCTGAGGCTCACGTGAGAATGGGCAGCAGTGAGGGAAGCAAGATCACTGGACCAGATGCGGGAGTGCTGGGCTGGCGCCCGCCCCCGCTGCCACCTGACCCCATGAGTACCGCAGGTGTGTCCCTGCTGTTCTCCCCAGCGTCTCCGCCACTCCACCAACAGGTCTGTGTGTCCCTGTGTCCCGAAAACTGAGCCCACAGCGCGTGCTGGGCAGTGAACGTCACAGAGTCCAATGAAGCAATTAAGAGCATGTTTGCGGGTGCCCCACAGCCACATTCAAATCCCAGTCCTGCGTTTATTAGCTACGCGACCCTGGGCAAGTCTCATAACCCTCAGTGCCTGAGTTTCCTCATCTGTAAAACGGGATAATAACAGTGATAGCGACAGGAGACAGACAAGTTCCTAGACAGACACGGACCGGTCCCCGGTGAAACCTGACCTTCAAGCCAAGGACACTTTAGAGCCTGAACACCAAACTGCCAGTTCTGGATAGAGTCCATGACTGGAGTGAGAACTTCCATCCGTCTTACCCGCTCTCTTTCAATTGGTTCCTTCTGAATGATGTCCTTTATCTAATCAAATGGTGCTTCTTCCAAGCCCACCCATGGACCAATCAGCATGCACTCCCCCATTCGAAGCCCATAAAAGCCCTGGACTCACCCTCACAGATGGCTACCCCGCCTTCAGGTCCCTTCTTGCAGCTAAGAGCTTTCTTTCTGTTGCTCAGTAAAATTCTACTCTGCCTTGGTCAGGAGTTCGAGACCAGTCTGGCCAACATAGTGAAACCCCGTCTCTACTGAAAATACAAAAAATTAGCCAGGTGTGGTGGTGTGCACCTGTAATACCAGCTACTTGGCAAAGCTGGGGCAGGAGAATCGCATGAACCCGGGAGGTGGAGGTTGCAGTGAGCCGAGATTGCGCCACTGCATTCCAGCCTGGGTGACACAGTGAGACTCTGTTCTTAAAAAAAGAAAAAAAAAAAAAAAGAATTCTACTCTGTCTTACTCTCTGGTGTCCACGTACCTTATTCCTCTTGGCCGTGGGACAAGAACCCAGAACTTGCCAAACTGTGGGAGCAAAAGAGCTATAATGCTTGCTGAGCTGTGGGCGGCAGGAGTAAAAGAGCTGGAACCCTCCCTCCCGCTCGCCGAGCTACGGGAGCAAAGAAGCTGCTGGGTGCCACTCCTTCCCACTTCCTGAACCGCTGGAGTGAAAAAGCCAGAACAATAACTCCCTTACTGGGTTGTTGAATGTGTGCAAAGTGCCCTCGACAAAGATTGAATGGCTGGCCACACCTTCCACAATGGGACTTCCAGTGCCCACGATGAGCCAGGCACATGAAGGTGCCCCGCTGTGCACACGCCTGGGTGTTACCTTTCTGTGTGTATATGCAATTTCACGGACATGCACTTGCATGAAGAACTCCAAAAGGACCATCAGTCAAAGACGAACGTGGTCATTGCTGGGAGAGAATGTGATGATTTCTTTTTCTTATCCATAGTTTCTAATCTTTTCAAAATAAACATGCATTAGCTGTATACTAAAAACAATTTTTAAAATAAAAGAAGTGCAGGGTTTGCTCTGAGATCACGCTGGAACCTCCTTGTCCTGCTGGGCAGCTGCCAGGACAGTGCCCCGCCCGGTGCTGGAGCTCTGCTTACAGGGGTAGGGAGAAGACCAGGTGCTGTGAGGCGTCCCCCACACTGCAGCCAGAGCACCTGGAGCACTGGCTCCCACTCGCACCCTGGCCCCTCTCCTCCAGCAAATGGGGCGTGAGGTCCAGGCCCTTCGTGCCAGACCTTCTCACAGGCACTGCAGGTGTTCACTGGGTGACCACACGCCCAGGGCTGCCCCATGCCAGCCACCACTCCAGGCACACACTCAGCCCACAGCCCGGCAGGGCGTACATGCGTGTGTGTGTGTGCTGGTAGGTCAGGCAACAGATGGAGAAATAAACAAGAAAAGAGACAGGGTCCAGCACTATGCAGAGAAGCGTAACGGAACCATGGGACGCAGGCTACTGCAGACTTCGCCTTCCAAGGGCCACGAGTGGTACGTCTGAAACGGGGTGGGTCTGTGCGGAATGCACTCTGGACTTTGAATATTTATTAAGAACAAAAGAATGTAAACTACTCTTTTATAATTTTTATATTGATTCTAGGTTCAAATGATAGTATTTTGGATGTGCTGGGTTAAATATGTTACTAAAACTAATGACACCTGCCTCTTTGTTTTTACGTTTCCATGTGGCTGGTGACACATTCCTTCTGGACAGCACTGTTCTAGGTATAAATCCTGCCTCCCTCCTCCGTCTGCTTCACGCCAGGGTCTGCTGGCAGCACTGACCAGTGCTTCCCTCCCCTGAACCCTCTGTGCACACAGAAGGTACTGGAAGGCTCCCCCAGGCAGGACGGGCTGTGTACACAGTGGCAAAATTCGTCAACACCTGCTCCCGGGCACAGCAGACAGCACACAGAGGTCTGCTTAAAAGCTACTCAAGTCAGAAGTTTACAAATTGCCAACATGCAAAGATGAATAAATTAATCACGATGGGGCTAAAAGGCCCATTTGCCTACTCTTGTTATTTTCTTCCCCTAACCGAGAAAGATGAAACAGGACTCACCACGGTGACATGCGAGGCGGGGAGCAGGGTTAATTGGTTTAATTTGCTTTTCCACAGCCTCCTGACACTCCGCGTGCACAGCCTGGTGAGAAACCCTAACCATTGGAGGTGCTGCGGAGTGCCCGGGTGTCTGCAGCGGGGAGGTCCTGGTGCCACCTGGGGAGACCACTGAGGACCCTGGGGTCTGGGGGACAGGGACGGGATGAGGTTTCCCAGCAGGCAGGCCCTCGGGCACTTCTCTCAACCCCTCCGTCTTTCAGGTGAGGAAACGAGGGGACAGGCTGGGCGACTTGTCCCAGGAGGCATGCAGCAAGCCTGGCACCCTTGCGGCACCCACACTGCAGTCCCACTCCCCATACCGCCGTGGGGGGCAGCGGGGCGGGCTAGATCCCTGCTCTAGAACCCAGCAGGCTGGAGCCCACTCTCCACGCACTGTCCCTGGAAGACGAGTCCCTGGTCTAAGAGATGGTGACAGCAAGGGGGGGTCACCCCCAGGCTAGAGGGGCAGCAATACCCGTGCTGGTGCAAAGGGCTCCAGGAACTCGCCCTGTTGTTTTGCGCTCATCATGACCACCGCCCTCTATCTGCAGGAGTTGCAGGCACCTCCTGGGAGGTGACGGAGGAGCCCCTCGCAGGTGCCATGAGGGCTGAAGGATTCTGCGCACCCCCCGGAGCGGGACAGGCAAACAGGAGTCGCTCCTCTACCCCTGCCACATCCTCCTCACCACGGGGCCCTGGCAATCACGAGCCCTGGCAACCACCGGGGACGATGGCCACAGTTCAGAGAGCAGGAGGCGGCCAGGAGGGCTGAGGCCAGAACCAGAACAAAGGCCCTGCCGCGCCTGGACTCCGCCCCCTGCCCTCCGAAGAGGCTGGAGTGAGCACTGGATGGGCTCCTCTTGGGCTCACTGACCCCTCGCTGTCACTCCCACTCCTGATCTGACAACAGTCTCCAGGGACCACGCACTACAGAGGTCAAGGGTCATTGTTCCTACCCAAACCCACGGGCCTTTCCGCAGACAGCAGGACATCTGGATTCCTCCTGCGCCGGGGCTGCAGCGTGTGAATCCATATTCAACACCAAGTATCCGCTCCCACGAAGTACACGTGTAGATGAAGGAACGGGACCAGCTGAGATGAAATCATGCTGAAAAGGCCGTTGCTGCCAGCGCTGCCAGCTGAGGGACCCCAGTGAATTTCAGGAGACCCGCAGACCGTGCCTGGCCCACTTCAAGTGCCTGAATGAGGCCATTTCCTTCCTCTCGGGTCTCCATTTGGGTTCCTGACTCGACACTGACATTCAGCCTTAGGAAACAGGCCCAGGAACCCTCCGTGGCCAAGGGATCGCCAGCCTCCGCAGCAAAGGCAGCGGAGACCCAACACACAGGCCGTCCCATGCCCCAGGCAGGCTGGGACCCCCGCCAAAAAATCCCCCGGGAGGAGCTCAACCTGACACTCCCCAGGTCCTGCCTGTCCCTCACACTCAGGTGACCAGGGGCTGCCCTGGACATGCATAAGTAACAAGTGCCTCCAAATCAGTTCCCTAACAAGACCCACTGAGAGTACACTGGGCTTGTCAAACAGGACTTCAAGCTGGTGACTGAGGTCATAGTGGCCCAGGTCTAAGGAGCTGGCAGAGTGTGTGGCTTCTCCTGTACAAATGAGAACGGCCTGTGGGGAGGGGCTCCTGCTCCAGTGCACACCCTCCGAGACACGCAGCTTCATGTGGCTGGGCCAGCTTTGCCTCACCCTTGGCGCAGCCCACGGAGGCCTCGGGTTCATCTGAAGCCGGCTGAGATCTCCGCACAGCAGCGTCAGAGATACAGGGCTCAGCTCTGTCACTTGCCGCGGTGATGGCTGCTTCGTATGAGGAAAAGCATGGGCCTTGGAGATGTTGCCACGGGAAAGAAGTAAGGCCATCTTCGCAAGGCGGCCATGGGCTGCTGACAGCCGAATGATGAACTTGGTGCTGATGTGTGCGGACATCCAGGGAAAGGGGACCCACTGGGCTCTTGGTGTCCTGGTGCTCATGAACCCTGCTCAGCGGTGAAGTATGTGCGTGAGGAAATGACCCCGCGGTGCAGGTGTCATGACCGGTACAACGGTGAGGCTGCCCTCAGAGCCAGGTGGCTTGAGATCCAGATGCCAGGAGCCCCGGCAGCATGCAGGCACTGGTAGCACTGGGAGCACCGTGCTGTGCCCACCCCCTCAGAGGCAGTGCCCGTCCCGGGCTCCTTGCACAGAGACCCATGCTGTCCGTGCTCTTCCCCCACTGCCCTTCCCTCCTACCCTCTGACCTCTCCTGGCTGTTCAGGCTCCTACAGCGACCATGGCTGTCCCTTTCCCATTGCAACCTCACCTGTCTGCCTTCTGTGTAACTCCAGGTCACCTTTCAAGACTCTAGGAGGACGGAACCACGCACACCGACCATAGCACCTTTAGATGCACCTGTGCTCCAGGGGGCCCTGCCTGTCTCCACACTGCAACCAGAGACCTTTGGTTTCAACCTCCTAAGAACGGCATTTAAAGGTTCAGAGACTATTGTGAGCAGGAATTATGGGGAGAGGGCAAGCAAGACAAACGGGGTCCCCAGAGAGGATGAGAATGAGTGCAGGCGTGGGGAGGGGACCCGTGGTCTCCGCTCTGGATACCAGAGAAAGAGCGTCTGCTTGCTCAGGGTGGGCCTCCCAAGCCTCCGATGGCCATGGTCCTCCTGTCCCTCTGTCTGGGTGGGGCAGCCGGGGGTGGGGGAGAGGGGGGGGTGCTTGTTGGAAAAGGAACCACAGGGGAGGCAAACCTGCTCACCCTGGCCACTAGCACGCCTGCCTGGTCAGTGCCCACCCGGCCCAGTCCAGCTCCGCCTGCCCCATCTCCTTTGGTCTCTGGGCAAAAGGGTATTTCTAGGGAGCAGGGTTCCCGCCTGAGGTGGGGTTTGCAGGTTGGGTGTGGGCATGGCGTGGTCCGTGATTCTGAAACTTTCAGACACATGGTGTGCACTTTAAATCCTGCTGGAGGGGAGGGCCTACATATCTCGAGTGGAGGGCCTACATATCAAGACCATGAGGAAGTCCCTGGACCAGGTCCCACTCCCACGACTCTCCCCACACTGGGTCCTTGGTCCCAGCCCCGCGACTCTCCCTGCACAGGGTCCACAGTCCCACTCCCGCGACTCTCCCCGCACCGGGTCCGCGGTCCCACCCCCGCGACTCTCCCTGCACTGGGTCCGTGGTCCCAGCCCCGCGACTCTCCCTGCACAGGGTCCACAGTCCCACTCCCGCAACTCTCCCCACACTGGGTCCACGGTCCCACTCCCCTGACTCTGCCTGGAGGACAATCTCGAGGCTTGCGGGAAGGTGAATGTAGAAAGGTGCTCATCTGGGCACTGTTGTTCACAGCCAAAGGAAGAAAGGAAACCTCGAAGCTGCCCAGGCCAATGGCTACATGCCCCTGGGCTGTGCAGGAGGCTCGGTCAAGGGTGCCGGAAAAGTGAAAGTCGCCTCTCCCCTCACACCACATGCCGGGGCAACTCCACGGGGGCCTCAGTCAACGCCACGTGGACCTGAGATTGGACATGCAAAGTGAAAACATGAGAGCACCAGGTGACACGTGCTGAGTCCTTCACCCTCAGAGGCGGGAAAGCCTTGCTAACTATGACTCCCAGTCCGGGAGGAATACAAGACGGATAAGTTCAACACACAAAACCTCAAAACAAAAAACAAACCCTTCCAATGAAAACTAATACATGGCATCTCTCATATATTTATATATACATAAAGGCAACAGACAAAAAAAAAAAAGGAAGAAACACTTGTCATTTTTATCAGAAAGGAGGAAATGCTGGCATTCGTATGGAAAGAGCTCTTGAAAGAGACAAACAGATCAAAATCCTTAAAGCAATGGGCAAAATACAGGAACAGGTGTCCAGAGTGAGGAGGCCCTGTGATCCTTACACAATGCAAAGATGCTCAGCGGTGCCACAAGGCAGGGTTTGCTGCCACCCCGAAAAACGCAAAAGCGCCGGCAGCCCACTCTGGGGCTGGCTCAGTCATCCCCAGGGACATCTGGGGAACAGCTGAGGATGCTCGAAGAGCCTCTGGGTATTCGCGGGCGCTAGAGAGCCCAAGCTCACACTGTCGGGTCCACAAGCCCACGGCACACACTTTCGCAGAAGGGCTTTCTCGGGAGCCGCCTGGCTGCCTCTGTCACTCATTTCCAGGTGTGTACCCAAGACAAGACACTCAGCCCCTTGCTCCAGGTCACTCATGCAAACACAGCAAATGCTACCAGCTGTTAAAGCTAGGTGGTTGTCCTGGAATGATGCTTTCTGCCTCTCTGTATTTTAAACTTTTTCACAGTAAAAGGTGAGGGGGAAAAAAGGCCAACTCTGCTAGTGTGTTGAAGGCAATTTTGGTCTATCCATGTAATGAGATGTTTATTTATTTAGCAGTTAAAAAATACGTGGTTGAAAAAAACATAACGACGCTGGCAACTCCTGTGAGTGTAAAGGTTGCTGAGGGTCAGAGGGTGGCAGCCAGGTGGGAAGCCCAGTGCCCCCTATACCAAGAGACGCACGGCAGCAGGTTGGGCAGGGGACGGACTGTCCTCCACAGCTGCCGGCCTGGGAGGGAAACAGCTGTCCTCCAGTTCTCGTCTTTTAATTTCTGTTTTCCATTTTTTTTTTCATAAGGGCATGTACTGAAAACACGATTTCAATTTCTAAAAGACAATCCAGGCACCGTCTCCTTCCAGAAGTTTCTCCTGGCAGTGTTCCCTCCCCAGCAGGGCCAGACACACTTCCACGGTCACCTGGTGTCCCCAAGGCCAGCTGGGAGGCGGGACCTGACCAGCATGTGCTGTGGCAGGTGGGTTGCTCCCTTCTTTCCAGGACCCTGGAAACCTCAGGTTTTCTAGAACCAAGAAAGGCCCGGGGAGCAGCCGAGGCCCCCCTGGGGTCCCCCCTAAACCAAACCGCAGAAGAGTGTGAAGACTGGCTAGGAGGCTCCGGGGGCTTGCTGGGCCCCACAGCGCATGTGGGTCCTGAAGGGGAGGGTCGGCGGGGAGGCCATGGGGTGCCAGGGACCGCCCCGCCTGGGATCTCCTGCCCATTTTTATGATGTTCCCATGGGATACACCTTCCCTTTGCCATCTCAGTCCCCGTGGCTTAGTCATGTCAGGGGTGGGGACACTTAAGAATTAGTGAGAGAACAGGTCAAGGTGTAAATGATTCAAAGATTCAGATTTCAGACATTTGAAATAGTGAGTCACGGCACGGCTCCAGTGAAGACCCCTGTATTTTCATATTCAATCCAGCATGTGGTCCCGGGGGAGGTAGAGAGGACTGGGCCGGGGAGGCACGGGCCTGGGAGACCTCCCATTGCCCTGGGACCCAGGTGTCCACGTGGCCTGCAGGACGCCCTGGCCCTGTGCTTGGGGCTGCAGCCGCATCAGCTCCCGGCAGCCCTGCAGAGACCTCTACCCGTTGACCAGGACCAGGACGTTCCCTTCTCCCAGGCAGGTAGGATGAAGGGCCCACGTGATTCCAGGAGGACGGCAGGGCCTGGTCCTGGATCCCCAGTGAGTGGCAAGGGAGGGCCCCTCACACAGAACCCGAGAACCCTGCTGGGCACCCACCCTGTATCCTGACCACGTGCTCCAGCTCCGCCCCACACTGGCTCCTTGGTCAGGCAGTGTGCACATCCTGTCCACACCCTACTCTCAGCACTGAGCGTCTGTGCGGGAAGCACAACCCAGACTGTGTGAAGGGGAAGAACGGTGGGGAAACCGAGTAAGGGGTTGGGCAGCCTGGCCTCCCTTGCCCTTCCCCGCCCTGCATGCTAAGTGCATGCTAGTCCTGTGTGTGGTGTGTGACACACACGTGTGTGTATATGGTGTGCAGTGTGTGTGGCGGTGTGAGTCATCTGTATGGTTTGTATGTGTGCTGTCTAGTTTTGTGGTGTGTATGTGACATGTGTATGTGGCACTTGTGTGTGGTGTGGAGGGTGTGTATATGTATGGTGAGTGTACTGTGATGAGGATGTCATGTCTGTGGTGTGTGGTGTGTGGTGCGTGTGTGTGTGTACTGTATATACATGGGGAGTAGTGTGTGTAGTGTTTGTGTAACGTGCGTGTATATGTGGTGTGTGATGCATGGGGTGTCTATGTGCATGTGTGGTGTGCAGTGTATGTATACATGAGTGTGTGGTGTGTGTGTGTACTGCCTGTGCATATACATAGTGTGTGGTATGTGTGTGTACTGTGAGTATAGATGGTGTATGTGCTGTGTGTATAAACATGGTGTGTGTGGTGTTTGTGTATGTGGTGTGTATGTGGTGCCTGTGTGTATACATGGCGTGTGTGTTGACTGTGTATACATGCTGTGTGTATGGTGTCTGTATATACATGGTGAGAGTGCGGTGTGTGTGGAGTGTGTGTGGAGTGTCTGTGTGTATACACGAGTGTGTGTGCTGTATGTGAATACATGGTGTGTGTGGTGTGTGTGTGTACATGAGTATGTGTTGCGTGTGTATACAAGGTGTGTGTAGTATATGTGTGGGGTGTGTGTGTATACATGGTGTGTACTGTGTATACATGGTGAGTGTGTTTTATGTGTGGTGTCTGTGTGCATACATAGTGTGTGTACCTGGTGTGTGCGTGTGTATAAATGGTGTGTGTTGTGTATGTACTATTTGTATATATGGTGTATATGATGTGTGTACATAACTGTGTTGTGTGTATGTATACATGGTGAGTGTATGTGTGTTGTCTGTGTGTATACATGGCATGTGTTGTGCGTCTGTGTGTGTGGTATCTGTGTATACGTGGTGTGTGTATACATGGTGAGTGCATGTGATGAGTATTGATGTGGTAACTGTGGTGTGTGTGTGTGCATGTGTGTGTGTGGCCTGGCGAGGGGACCCGCGCCTGCCTTGCCTCCTTTCTGGATGCAGGTCCTGCCCTGGCTGGTGGCTGCAGGGCCCTGTGCAGGTGCTCCTGGCTGAGGCAGGAGGGTGACACCAGTGGTGCTATCTTCCTGGGATGTAAGGCTCCACTGTCCTGTTCCTTCCACAGGACGGGCCACCTGGCCGAGGAAACCAGAGCTGTGTGGCATGTCCTTCGCAGGGGGTCCCGAGCAGGACGCAGCAGAGGCCCCATGCTGGGTCCAGCAGCTGGGCTCCCGGCCCTTCTCCCACACACAGGGCTGGGAGGGAGGGCACGGCCTGCCCATGGGGCTGTGCAGAGGGTGGTCTGCGATCCACGTGTGAAGAACCTGTCAGGGCTGGGCAGCCTAGGGCCTATTTTTCAGATGGCGGGGCCACTGCCCCCGACCCAGGGCTGCTGCCTCTCTCTGCCCTCACTGCCTTCCTCTCCCCTTTCTTCCTACTTTGTGTTCCTAAGAAGAAGGGCTCCACTCTCATCCAACACGAACGAGAGTGCTAAACAACCCTTCCTTTACAAACTCCTCTACTTGGGACTTTCTCAAGCACTTTGTTGTTGCAGCCCTCAATGTGCTTAAGCATCTGGGTCACATAGAGCTGGTTCTGCTAAGTTTCTAGGATGTCAACCACAGAAGCATGCAAACACTGAGCACTGGCTGAGGCCACACTGGACACCAGGTCACGGAGGGGCTGGGTGCAGAACCTTCCCGACCAGAGCCTCCGCCTGACTCCCGGAGCTGCGGCGTCCTGGGAAGGCCGCGGTGCTGGGTGAGACGCAGCCTCACAGATGCGGGGGTGGGGGTGCAGGGATGGACGGAGAGGAAGCCCAGGCACACCTGCCGGCTGGAGGGTGATGGGCAGCGCAGGGAAGACCCAGTTAAGAGCCGCGGCACCCATCCAGCCACCAAGCACCTGCCTGGAGTCCCCCGTTACCCCTGCCTCACACCCAGCATGACACGGGGAACTGGCATCTCAGTAAGAAAGAATGAGGGCTTGGAGGGCGTGTGACTTGTAGAGATGCCGCCAACTAACAGCTGGGCCTCCAGACAGATGTCCACTGTCCCACACCACCGTCTGGGCACTGGCCCTACCCAGCCCTCGGGAAGGGAAGGTGAGGCTGGGAGCCGAGCCACACCGCCTCACCAGCAGACTCGGAGCGAGGGTCAGCGAGCTGTGGAACCAGAACCAGAAAGGGCAACCACATGGCCACACAGGGCTCACGACGGCTCTGAAGTGGGGAGCTGTGGGACGCACATGTGGGAAGGGTCACCACAGCGCACCTGCCATCCTGCGAGGCCAGGCACAGAATGGGTAAGCAACGTGGGAGAACCACATCCCGGCCCATGCAGCAGCAAGGACACCTTCAGCAGGCCCCAGCCATAGCTTCACTTCATCTAGATGGACATGTGCACACACCACAAACACACAAGTTAAAGCCGCCAAATAATCAGAAGATAATGTGCGTGGTGTCAGAGTCTGCAGTCACGAACTTGAATCACGAACCCTAAAAAGAGATCAGAAAAGCGGCTGAGAGGTGCCGAACAGCGCAGCTCTGTCCCACGGGGCTTCCACACGCCCGGACTGGTTTCTCTCTCCAGTTGGGAGGAGCTGCAGACCACGGCACTTGTGCCACGGTTATGCCACGTGCTGCTCTCCCAGGTGCTGAAATAATTCACGCAAGAGTGCTGCAAGGAGATAAATCGCCCCACAGGAGGCGCCTGGCACCCCAAGATGGCCACTCTGCATCCTGCACCGCCTGCACGCCGGGGGCACCCAGTGCCTGGCCACTGCCCCTCCACAGGACCCAGTGCTGACATCTGCCCCTCTGGATAGGGATGGTACCAGGCGCAGCCCACACTGATGCACAAGCAGCTGGTGCCCTGGAAGCCTCCAAGGTTCACGGGACTTAAGACCATGGGGCTGTGACCAGGACGACGGGAAGGAGAGGGCAGATGGGTGCAGCACGCAGACCCTGCTGAGCATCAGGTGGTCGGCGCAGGCAGCAGTGGCTCCCAGATACCAGCTGGGGGGCCAGAGAAGGAGAGGGCTGCCGGGTGGCCAGGCAGGCAAGTGCACTCACGGATCCATCGGGTGACAGTGCGACCCAGCCTGGGGTGGGGGACTGCGCTGTGAGGGGAGAGAGGGACGCCCCCAGGAGGGGACAGGAGGAAGGCACGGAGGGGCGTTCTGACAGCCTCAAGCCCACCCTCACCTCCCCAGCTGCCCCAGGTCCCTCCTCTGGTCGCCTCAAAGAGGCTGCCCATCCTGGTGTTCACTCGGCCAGCCTCAAGCCAGGCATGGATCTGACAACTGTGAGGTGTCCTCCATACCCACCATGTCCGGGGGAGAAGACGGCTGCTCAAGAAGCCTAGTGACAGCTCAGGGTCAAGCAGCCGGCCCGCGGCAGGGCTGCCGCCTCCCCCACCAGCAGGGCTGCCCTCCTGAGCCACTGGACCCGACCACCATACAACCCTGTCTCTCGGAGAGGGTTACAGGGACTGTCCCCACTAAATGTGTCCCTACTTGGCCCTAAAACTTAGAATGACATCTTCATGTGGAAGCCAGGAGCCTGGACTGCTGTCGGATCGTCTAGGCTCTGACTGGTCCCAGCCCAGACACTACCTGTCACCTTCGGCACAGCCTCTGAAACCGCACGCCGAGTGTGCGCGTGGGGTATGGGTTTTCTGTGGGCGGTCAACACTGACCAGCTTCTCCAAGAGATAAGCAGCCCTGGCTTCGGCCATCTGGGAGGACGGGAAACTCCATCTGGGGAGGGGGCTCGCCGGCAGGGGGAGGGGCTGAGTGATGAACCCAGTGTCACATGTAACACGACGCTGGGTGCACTCTATAGACGTAGGAGGACCATAGAGGTCCTGGTAGGAAAATTGCCTGTGAAAAGTTCATCCTTATTTACCTTATTTTTAACCTTTCTATCATACTCAATGCCCTTTTAACTAGAAGATCAAAGAATACAGAATATACCGCCTGATACACAGAAGACAAAGTAGCTCTGCACAGAAAGGTCAGGCTGCGCCTGTCCACACCACTGCCCCTGAGGGTGGGCACTCAGGTGGGGGTCTGTGCCGGCCCCAGCCCATCCTCTGTCTTGTGAGTGCAGGAGCCCGCGGGAGAATGGCCGTGGTGCCCGAAAAGAGGGGCTTCCTTTGCTGGTGTGTGCAGGGTGGGGGTCTGCGCTGGCCCCAGCCCATTCTCTGTTTTGTGAACGCAGGAGCCCGCGGGAGAACGGCCGTGGTGTGGGGAAGAGGGGCCTCCTTTGCTGACGTGGGCAGGGTGCTGCGATGTCAAGTGTCACGTGTCCTCGCCGGCCCTAATGCCTTTGAGTTGTGTCAGTGACGATGCCACCATTTGCCCAATGTGGTCCCTGGTCCACAGTGGCCGGGAATCCCCAGGGCGTCTCCTGCCTCTCTCCCTCTCTCCCCCTCCCAGACCATCCTGGGAGCCCGGAGTACAGGCTCTGACAGCTGATTTCTTTGACAATCCAGTTATTAGTTTGAAAATCTTGTCAAGTTCTGGACCAAACCAGCGCTAAAAATAGAAAGACAGTGACAGCCAGCCGGGACAGGGTGGCAGCTGCTGGAGCTGGCCAGCCCGCCAGGAGGACAGCCCTGGGAAGGTGACACCTCCAATACATCCACCTTGTGAGGAGTCTCTCACGGCACAGGGATGTAGCCTGTGCTTGTAATTCATTTCATTTTTTCTTTTTTCCAAAAAAGGAATTCTAAAGAGAAAAGCGGCTTTCAGTGCTGAAAACGCGGGCTCGGCATGGGGCGTCCCCATCACACTGCCCTTCCGTTTCATCCCTGGGCACACGGCTGAGACTTCCGATCCACACGCAGAGGACGCTGCAAATCCTGGCACAGCCCTTCCTCTGTTTCAACCCGTGAAGACTTCCTGCCTTGTGGTATTTGGGGCCAAGATGCTGCGGCCACATTATCCCTGGAGGCGCCACTCAGGAAACGCCCAGCGGGCAGCAGGGAAGGACGCCCACTTCTAGAGGCGGCACCCTTGGTCAGGTGCCTATCTACAGAGAGGCTCTTCCCACAGCAATCCCGAGTGAAAACGCCAGAGGAAAAGGCCGGGTTTGCCAGGCGGCTTCTGCTCCTAAAGCAGAAATCATGAGGAGTGGGCCGCTGAGAGTGCGGGGGAAGAGCAGCCGTGTGGGCTGTGTTTCTGGCATCCCGGACCTTGGGCATGTGTCCCAGAGCAGCCGCCATCACTCCCTGCCTAACAGGGCTGCAGTCTGAACTCAGACAGCTCTGGGCACACTGCCTGCTAAAGGCAACCGCTACCGGCTCCTGGGTAGGCTGACAGGACAGGCACCGCTGGGGTCCCCCAGCTTCCTGAGGGCTTTGGGGAGCCAGCCTGGCACCCTGTCGGGTTTGGGGCTGCAATAGACAGTGTCTGCACATTGCCAGGCCCATACTAGGGCCTGAGGTTTAAGGAAGGGGGAAAGCTGTGGTCAAAGAGTCATAATTTCAGAGGTGGGGCGTTTCCAGGCCATGGCAGTGTCCTGCGTGTGACAAGTAAAGGCTGCAGCTACAGTCAGTCGAGATGCAACCAAGCCAAACGTCAAGTAACAGAGCTCAGAGGATGAGGCAGGTCACTCATGGCCCGGAATCGCTCAGCGCGTGGCAGGGCCACACTAGGACACTAGGAACAGCTCTCAAAAGTGCAGAGTGTGAGGAGGTGGGCTGGAGGGGGGGATGACAGGGCCACAGGGGACTCCCGTGTTCCGGGGACCTGTCTGTTCCTCAACAGGAGGGGGGAGAAGTCACGGCCTGGAGGCAGTGCTGGGGGCCCAGGAGGCCCCAGAGCTCCTCTGCTCCCGCCAGCCACGCACCCTCTTCCCGGCCCTTCTCATCCACTCGCAGTCACAGCTACTCACATCTCTTCCTACTCTCTGCCCACCCTCCCATGCCCAAGGGTGACTTCTGCCGACCTTCAGACCCATAGGCCAGTCCAGTGTCCCCGGACCTCCCACAGGCTCTGTCCACTCCCCGCCTCCACACAGGACTCATCGTCGCCCCTGTCAAGCTGCCCTTGCCCTTGTGGGTCTTACCTTGATCTCTGGCAACAGCACTCAGCCAGTCACCCGATAAACAAATGCAGACATTGTCCCCAGTTTCTTTCTCCTTCTTCTCTGACCTTGCCCTGTGCCCCCGCCCCCCGCCATTTCAATCTATCACCATACCCTGTGGGTTCTAGGCACACCTCCTAGGCACCCTGCAAACACACCTGCTTCCTGGCTCACTCCTGGGGGGTGGTATCTGTCATCTCTCGCTTGGATCATGGCCACAGCTCCTCCCTTTTCCCTTGCCCATCCACCTGCATGGCCACCTCCCTACCTCTTTCCCCCTAGAACCCACCACCCCAGGTAGACCGGGCCCCCTTCTCTCACGCGTTCTGCCTACAGGCTCTCCTGGCCCCTGGGTCACCCCCCATGCTGTTTCCTCTGCCTGGAGCACCATGGCAGGGGCTGCCAAGCACCACTCAACAGCCGTTCAGCCACTCTCCCCGTCTTTAAGAACAGAACTTTAATTTTCTTCACGGAGACACAAGCCTTGCTAAAATACTGCATTTCCCGGGCTCCCCTGAAGTCAGATATGGCCACATGACTGAGTTCACGCACGTGAGGTGCATTTGGAAGTAGTGGGCGGAATTCAGGAAAAGCTCATAGAGGTAGCTATCTTGGCAGGGAAAGGTGCCTTATATCCTGCTGCTGCCAGGCTGGACTATGGATGCAATGGCTGGAGTCTCAGCAGCCATCTCAGGCCACGAGGTGCCTCTGAGAATGGAAGCCACAGACAGCAGAGAAGAAAGACAGGAAAGTGGGTTTCTGAAAGCACTGAGGTTGCTGTTCCAGCCTGGAACTGCCTACCTCAGATCTCCTTTAATATCAGAATGAAATAGGCTGTGATTTTTTTTCCTTTTCTTGTCCTATTCAGTCAATCCTATTTCCAATTAGCCTGAGTGCTTTTCTCCCACAGCTCTCGGGGGTCTTGCTTCCAGCAAGCTTCCCGTGACCCACCGTGGCATCCTACGTCTCCCCCGAAGGGTCAGAGACATGTGGACCCCGTCCCGGCTCTGCTGTGCAGCTGCGGCCAATGCTCTCTCTCAGAGGCCCCATGCCCTGGCCTGTAAAATGGGGAAATGCCACCTTTCTCATCACGAGAGTTAAATGAGATGACAAATATAAATGGGCCAAGCACACTCAGTAAATGCTAGTTCCATCTCAAAAGCAAGGAGAGCCACCAAGAGTGGCCATTAAGTGTGGCTTTGGGACTTAGAAGCAACAGAGAGCGCAACTGCGAGAGCCTCATCAGGACCAGCTATGTGGGGGGTCGTGGCCGGCCAGAAACTCTCTCGTGAATGTGCCTGTGGGCTGAGGGGTCATCATCCCACGGAAGAGGGGAGCAGCTGAGATGCCATGACTGGCCACCGATGCCCGCCAGCCAGAAGCAGAGGAGGAACCCACCGCGGCCTGGGAACCCTGAGCTTGCGCTGATCTGGCACGGTGCCCCCAGGGCCCAGGGTGGGGTCCTTGTGGGGGGCTGCGGTGGTTTCTCACCCAGGGAAGGGGAATCCGCCGCGCTGACCCAGTCTGGATTGTGAACCCACTGTTTTGAACAAATGACTGAGAGAGAACCTCGTACTGGTCAACTCAACCTGAGGACAAAGAGGTCTGCTTCCCAGCATTAGTGACAATTTATCTCAGGGCACTTAGCCAGGCAGAAACAGCTCTTCGGAATAAAAGGAGAACCACGGAGCCCTCGGACCGGGTTCTAGTCAGATCCACGCAGGAGAGTGGGTGAGGCCCAGGCGGGCAGACAGCCCAGAGGAACCCTCACATGGGCTGCCAGCAGCAGAGTAAGGCCTGGACCACAGCCGCACACGCTCCTAGGCACACGGCCCTCCGCAGTGGGCCTTCCTATCTTCGGGAGCTGAGACCCCAGAGGTGACATTGCTGGTCCCGTCAGCTTGAAAAGCGCAGGTCACCAGGCCGCACTGCCACGTCCACACCGCGAAGGGGTCCTCCCCTGGGTGACGCTGCTCCTTCCCGACAGGCCGGTATGGTGGCTGTATGCTCTCCGTTCCCCCAGGGGTCTCCTTCAACCCCAGGGTGGACACAGGGTGGACTCTGCCAGGAGAGTAAGGTCACTGGTGACCACACAGGTCTGAAAGACCTTCAGGAGAACTGACTCATGGGACCTCCCCGAGCCCCACAGGAAGAAGCCCTGGCTCAGCAGCCAGCACAGCCCAGCGCTCAGGACCCCCGGGGAGGCCCCCTGGAGAGGGGCCACGAGGGAGCCCAGGTACCAGAGCTTCTCCCAGCCATGGACCAAGCCTCCAAGACTACCTTTAAACCTGTGGCAATATTGACTTTCAACAAGTTGATTTCATAGATTCACTAGCAAAATGATCTTTTTCCTCGTAATATACATTGTGAAAATTATTCAATTTCCCGAGTTGTTCAAGTCTGCGTTGTCACATTGATTTTTCTGCTGCCTGGGAGGGCAGGAGGAAGGCATGCAGTGGGGCTGCGATCTGGAAAGGTCAGTTCTGCGTGAGTGCACCGGGAAGCTGCTGGCCTGCCTCGCCAGGGAAGGTGGAGAGTACATGGGTGGGCGCCGAGTGTCACACAGAACCCCACACCACGCAGAGTTTAAAAGTGTGTTCAGATCAATCGCCTGGTGAGGCTCTGGGCCCGCACAGCCAGGCTCGCAGGAATCTGCGCGAATCCAGCAGGCCTGGGACCCTTTCCTTTAAGCGGAGCAGGTTGCTCCCCACGCTGCTCACAAGCCCCTCAGAGGCCAAGGGGCCACAGCGGATCCCACATCCTCTCTTGAGACCCCACGGCCCCAGCATCACGGCCGGAAGAGCAAGGCCGCTGGTCACGCCAGGTGCCTCAGGCAGAAGCACAAGGCCTCTGTGCCAGCCACACAGCCACATGCACGCCACGTGAGGGCCACAGAGTTCCCACGGAAGGAAGAGAATGGCACCATCGCTCAGCAGGGGGGTGGGGGTAGAGGCTGGTCTCCAGCTATCTGGTCCCAAGGGAGGATCACACGAACGGGATCCCTGTGGGTGCAGGGGACGATGCTGGGGGTGGGAGTGGGGCACCTGGTGACGCACAGAGAAGGGCCTGGCTCAGAAGGGGGCTGACGAGACCACGTACTGGTCTTGAGCTGGCGCTATAGCTTACCAGCCCGTGCCAGGCTCTTGTGGAGCTGTGGCACAGGTGCTTGTGGCCCATAGGTAGGCAAGCCAATGAGTAGATAGTTTGGCGAGAAGGCCCAGGCACCCACATGCAGAGGCGGCTCAGCAGAAGCACCGGGGCACAGGGACGCCTGTGCCACCCAGCAAGCCCGGCCACTCAGACCGCCTCAGGTGCACAGGCTCGAGAGGTGCTCTAGATGGAAGCGGGATGTCCCTGGAGCAGAGATGGAAGCGCACACGGTGAGTCTTAGGTCGCGTGTTTACTGACTTTTGAGATGTCCAAAAGATGAACTCGGGGCCTCAGAGGCAGGCTCAAAGCTGCCTGGAGCCCTCGCCACTCCACTGTGAGTGCAGTCGGGAGGGTCGCCCGCTCCCCAGTGCCCTCCAAATCTGACTCGTGTTTGGTGATATTTGTTTCCCGCTCTTCCTGAACGGGGTGGCGGTGCCCAGGACCGTGGCTGCCACTGATCTCAGGGGCGTTTACAGCGCACCAGTGACTGTGCCCCGTGCCGCACGGGGCCCTTCCTGACCCTTTCCTCATGGACTCTAACAGGCTTGGAGGAACATAGTCCACCCATTTTATAGACAAGAACAGAGAGACCAGAGAGGCCAATCCCTGCCCGTGGCCCATCTGCTCCTGGTGCACAGCCACCCCCCGCTGCCCCTGAGAAGTCAGTGCTGTAGGGTTTCTGCTATGGGAGAGGATGCTCCTCCTGTCTGAAGGGGCTCATCTGAGGCTCTGGAGGGGATTCATACCCCAGAGAGACCAGAGATGAGGGCTGGGCCAAAGGGCCCGAGGCCTCCCATTAAGTTGGAGGTGACAATCGCCCCGGTCCACAACAAGTAAGTCACATCATCAGGAAACCTTCCCAGGAGGTCATCACATCCTCCAAAGAACAAGCCTCTAAAAGCCCGAGAGCCTCAACCACCTCGGCCCCAATGCCAGCCCTCCTTCCAGAACCTTCCTCCCTGACTCTCCACTGCGGGTACCTCCTGCAGCTCTGCCGGCTCTGCCATCCTTCCAGCCTGTATGAGCTCCGGGTGCAGGGCTGGCGGCCTCGGTCATGTCCCTTCCCCACCAGTCTTCACAAAGCTGCCCACCTGGGCAGGGGAGCGGTCCCGCCACAACACCGTCCTGCCCGCCTCCTCCAGCCTTCTCGGCAGCCAGCCTGGCCCGTGCCCGTGGGGGCGGCACGCTGTGTACATGGGAGAGCTTTTTCTCCTGAAGAACTAACAATGCGGCCAAGCGCAGGGATAAATACTGTGTGGCATTTTGCTAAACGTCTCATTAAGCTCCTATTTTTAGAAGGTTTTGAAAGCCATTTGAGGGAAATAAATGGAGGCCGCACAGGATGCCACGGAGCAGATGCGAGCGTCCGTGATTCCTGCCGCCGCTGGGCCGTGAGCTCACCTCACAGGCCGGCGGAGCCTGTCCCCCAACCACAACGTGCCACGGACACATCTGCGGTCCAGCCCTGCCTGCAGCTCCCGAGGGGACCCCGAGCCATGTGACCCCAGCCCCAGGGGACTGGACCAGCGACGGGCACCAATCACTCGGTGGCCAGTGACAAATGCCAGCTTCCTTCCTCCACTGCCACACTTACTCTCCCTTATCTCCACCTACTCGCCCACTCACCCACACAGCCTGCATGAAGGGCCACATGGGAAGCTGTGGCCCCCCAGAACCTGCATGAAGGGACACATGGGAAGCTGTGGCCCCCCAGAACCTGCATGAAGGGACACATGGGAAGCTGTGGCTAGGTGGGACCAGAGCCAGGAGGTGGCAAGGCTGGGTCAGGTATTCGGTCCCTGAAGCACAAGCAGGCACTGCAAGAGAAATCCCCAGGTGAGGGGCCCAGGAGGGGAACCCAGGGGAGAGAGGGACCCAGGAGAGGAACCCGGGGGAGAGAGGGACCCAGGAGGGGAACCCGGGGGAGAGAGGGGCCCAGGAGGGGAACCCGGGGGAGAGAGGGACCCAGGAGAGGAACCCGGGGGAGAGAGGGACCCAGGAGGGGAACCCGGGGGAGAGAGGGACCCAGGAGAGGAACCCGGGGGAGAGAGGGACCCAGGAGAGGAACCCGGCGGAGAGAGGGACCCAGGAGAGGAACCCTGGGAGAGGGACCCAGGGGAGAGGAACCCTGGGAGAGGAACCCAGGGGAGAGGAACCCTGGGAGAGGGACTCAGGGGAGGGGAATCCAGCGGGGAGGGGCCCCAGGAGAGGAACCCTGGAAGAAGGACCCCAGGAGAGGAAACTGGGGGAGAGAGGAACCCCAGGAGAGGAACCCGGGGGAGCGAGGGACCCAGGAGAGGAACCCTGGGAAAGGGACCCAGGGGAGAGGAACCCAGCAGAGAGGGACCCCAGGAGAGGAGCCCAAGAGAGAGGGACCCCAGGAAAGGAATCCAGGGAGGAGGGACTCCAGGGAGGGGACTCTGTTCAGGCCCTCGAGACCCACCCCACACCCGGTCTCCAGCGATTCTGAGTGGGTGTTTGTTCTCTCAACGAAGATCACCAAACTCTCTTAGGCACATCCTCCTTTTTCAGATTTCTATTTTTAAAATCCAACTGTTCTTTTCTCGTGCCATATGGTTTCTCTTCTGCGCCTCTATTTGTGTTTTTAAATCGTTGGGGTTGCTCTGGAATTCCTCGCCCGGTGGCTGCAGAGGTCCCCTGTGTTGGGAGGTGCCTCTCTGTGACAGGATTTCCCCCAGATGTTGTCACTAGGGCAGGAGCACACCTGCCGGGGCCACTTTATCCGCAGGAATCCCACCTGTCCAATGGGATGGTGGCCTCTCCGGGCTTTTTAAAAATGTATTTTGCTTCTGTTGAGATGCTTCGTTTTTCATCAGTTCAGACCAGCTTTGTTTTGTGCTTTGATTCTGGTCTCCACCCCACCCTGAGCCACTTCTGGGATCAAGGGCCTGTGAGAGCCTCTTCCCTGGCACTGTCCTAGGAGGAAGGAGGAGGCTGGTGGGGAGTTTCCGGCCCTCCCAGGAGCAGCACAACCCCACAGATTAGAGGGCTCCAGCTTCACACCGAGCCCTCAGTGGCCTCTGCTTCCCACCCTTCCCTAGGCTGGGCCTCCGGCCTCTGCCCAGAACCGACACAGTCTAGCTCCCCCCTGGCTCTGAGTCCCATTCTCCCTTCTGGCCGCTGGGCACAGCTCCTTGCTGACAGTGTAGCCAGGCTACCTGTGCTCACCGCTGGGTCCGCTCCTGCCCTTAAGGATAGACCAGGAGCCCTGTGGTGGGGCTCACTCCTAGCCTTGCCCTGTCCCACCACATCAGAACTGCCAGAAACAGCAAATGCTCCATGTGTGACCAACGTATGGATGGAAGAAGGCCAGGTGCAGCCCGGATGGAAAGAGCAGGGCGCACCTGTGCCCCAAGGCCTCTCTGAGGGCACTATGCATGACCCCTAGGTCCTCACAATGCCCCAGGAGATGGGTGCAGAGCGTGTGTTTGTTGGAGGACTGCAGCCCCCCAGCTAGCCCTCTGACAGACCACCACATGCTATATACCAGGCCGGCAGCAGGATCCACTCAAGATCAAGTCAGCAAAACACACCCACTTGAGGCTTTACACATCTATTATTAAAAGGTAACAGGAGTCACAGAAATGGTTTTTACATGAACAAAACGCCTTTTACAGGGAGGAATATTTAATCTCTGGCATTGCCTGTGCTTGGCAACTGATTATAGCAAAAGCAGACCGACTCCGAGTTGGTTTAGTGTTGCTCCTCAGTCCTCTGCAGACGGCGGAGCCCTCCCTGTCTCCCTGTCGGCCCCAGACAGTGCCCGCTGCCTGCCGAGGCCCGGCCTGGCTGGAGCCGCTGCTCCTCCCTCGCCCTTCCAGACTCAGGCCGGGTAGCCGGCCGCCTTCCTTCCCCACAGTGGCCCTTCCCTCTCACCTAATGCTGTGTCTTCCCACTCTCCCCAGCCCCGTCAGTGCAATCTCCATGTAACTGCCACTGTCACGGGCCAGCTGCTGGGCTGTGGTATTTTTCGAATGAACGGGTGAATGAATGAATGAATGTGTGTCATCCGAAAGGGTGGAGGCCTCCAGGTGGGCAGACAGCCTTCTCCTAGTCCCTTGACCTGTGACAGACCCGCCTCTGGAGCTAGACGACAGAGGGAACAAGGTCTGTGGGAAGATCGCCCAGCCCTGGCATCCCATCCTCCACAGATGAGGAGACCTCCTGCGTCCCGGCAGGCAAAGCCCTCCCACCGCCCTATCAAGAGCGGGCCACCGAGTCACAGGCCACGTATCAGGAAGAACCATCTCGCTGCCTGTCCTGTAACACAGTCTAAATCAATTCCTGCAGCCCAGTCTGAAAGCTAATCCAATCTGATTATCTCTGAATGATTACAGAGCGGCATCGGTGCCGGCTGCCTAGGGTGGAGATTAAGCTGTGCCATGGGTGGGGACGACATCAGAGATAACAGTTGCCAACGCTCTCTTGGCCCGGCCCAAAGGAGCCACAGGCCTGGGCTTTCTCTCTTCAGGAATAAAGCTTATAGATTTTTTTCTAACGTCTCTTCTGCTGTCTCTTCATCAATTCTATCTAGCAACTGTAATCAAAGGCTTCAACGTGATGGCAGGATTCTCAGCTGGGGAAAGAGAGAGTTCATCAGCCCTTTTAACAATTCCACTCAAGGACTAGCGTGAACGGGTTTGGAGGTTATCAGGAAAGCCAGCAGCACGAGAACGCGAGGAGCCCTGGGTGAAAGGGACAGCACGGAACAGGTCAGCAATCCAGTACATCCCCGTGCTGTGGGCCCCGGTCAACCCGCTTTAAGGGACAGCAAGGAGCAGGCCAGCAATTGCGCCGTAGCCCCCTGGGTCAATCCCTGCTTTAAGGGACAGCACAGAACAGGCCAGCAATCCAGTGCGTCCCCATGCCGCGGCCCCCTGGTCAACCCCTACTTTTTGGATGATCCACTCCGCTGACTCTCAAACGGGCTGAGGCCGACCCAGGCTGTGTAGGCCATGAAGGTTACACAATGTGGGAACCTTCTTTTAGAAAGAAAAAGAACATGAGATATGAGTTCAAAACTGGCAGTGCAGGTAGGTGCTTACTTAGAAAAAAATCAGAACTATGAAATTTAAAAGCTGGCAAATACCATACACATAAAAAATCCTAAAACAAGAACAACACCTCTCCGAATGAACTGCCTGCCAGGCCTCTATGATAGCCCCTTCCCTGCCTTCTGGCTGCATAGTCTTTGATTAGCTCTTCATATGACGATGCTTTTGTAATATCATGTCTCAAAGGCAATTCAATCTTGCACGCTAGCGACCCATAGTCAGTGATTCTCAGTTGGGGCATTTCTGGTTGTCACTACACCTGTGATGACAGTCCAAGGGGTCAAAGGTGCTGGCTAACAAGGACTCTGGGCCGAGGACCTCTCCACTCAGGGTCCTCCTTCCACAGAGCAGTTGCCGTCTTGACTCCCTGCAACACCAGCTAGACGGGCCACTCCCTGAGACAAGGGCCCTGCCAGTGACCTGGGCATGTAAAGGACGATGCCGAACCTCCCCACAGAGGAACCGGCACCTTCCCAATCAATCCGCCTGGGCCAACTTTTGGCAGAAGACGCAGGCAGGGATCCGGGGCTCGGTCATCCACCTGTCCTAGCTGTAAACAGGTGTTAACAGCAGCCCTGCCCTTGCCAGGCTGCTGTGAGAATAAGGTGAGATGCACAGGAAAACACTGCGGCCGGCACGTGGTATGCACTTATTCATGTCTGCCACCATCACCAAGGTAGTTCTGATTTAAATCAACATCTACATGGCTCTGGTCCAGGGGCACCAAACAGCTCAGCCGCCTCCAGACCCCAAGACCCAGGATCTCAGCCAGCAGGCACCTTCATGGGAAGCATCCAGTCCCACCGGTGCTGACTGGAGAGAGTAACACCGACGCACCCCCAGGCGGTGGGCACTGACTCTGGAGAGCCCCTGAGTGTGCCCTGAGTGCATGCACATGTGTGTGCGTGTAGACTGTGTGCACGCCAGGCAGACAGGGGTGCAGAAAGCACAGGGGCCAAGGAGGGACGCTGGTGCGGTCACAAAGACTACCTTGCGTGGCGTCCCAAGGCCTCAGAGCCCCCCAAGGTGGGACTGGTGGGTTCTGGAGTACGGCAGAAGTGGTCTCACTTCATCTTTATGCTGCAGCCTGTGCCAGAAAAGGGCCCTTTCCAAACACAAAGGACCTTTTGGGACGGACGCTGTCCTCTGGGAGAGGAGCTCTGGAAAGGGAAATGGGCAGCTGCAGCCACTAGAAACCCACAGGTCCTCACAGGTCCTGGCAGTCCAAGTGCACGGCTCTGACAGTGATGAGAAGTGAGCACAGGAGCTCAGGAGGGGTGTGTGTGGCAGAGGGTCCTTTCTCTAAAGAGACAGTGATATTCTGAGACACCCTTTCCCTGGTGTTTGGGAACGGTTTGCCTCCCACATCTTCAGGTACAGGATCCCACGACACCGTCCAGGGACATCGGGCTGAACCAAGGGTGCGGAGTGCTGGAGGAGGGGCCTTTGGACATCACAAACTAAAGGCTTGATTCGGAGTGTGGCCAGGCACCACGGCCAGCCCGGCAGGACACAGGATGCTGGAGGAGACGGAGGCAGCAGGCCCGCCGTAAGTGCACACCTCTCCACATGTTTCCGGCATCCTGTCTCTGCAGGCGAAGTGGAGGGCTGCAGTTGTCAGCCTTCATCCCCAGGCCCAGCCCTCCTCGTGCACCCCTGGCAACTCCAGGGACCAATGTTCAAACAGCTGCCTCTGACAGGACCTCTGAGCATCAACAGCTCAGCTGGATACACGCGGTGCGTGCAGAGCTGCTAGGCACCCGTCAGAGAGCTTAGGGTCAGCTGGGTACACACGGTGCAAGCAGGGCTGCTGGGTGCCCGTCAGAGAGCTCAGGGGACCCTGCAGGCAGGGCTGCCCACTGGAAAGAACTCTGCATTTCCCAGGACCCAGCTTCTGTTGTTCAGTCACAGGCTCTCCGCACGTCGGGCAGTGCCTAAGTATCATTCCAGGTAGAGCACCATTCCCCAGAAGGCGCAGGGCCACTGCACTGATGGTGATACTCTAAACGCACGCTTACTCCTGAAGCGGTTCAAAACTCATTAGCTAGCTGGCACAGCATGGCTTTTACTTCCTAATTCCAGTAAAATCCTGGCTGTAAATCCTCTGCTGTTAGGACACCTTTTATTTCTTTTCAGGAATATTAAAGGGTCACTGCCAAGTACTCAGGCCAGAGATTTATAGACTTACCAGCAAAAAGTTGCTGTCAGGTCTCCATCGATTTGTAGACCTCAGAGTCTACACTCTGAGCTCCACTGAGGCTGGCTCAAACTCAGAAGGGCAGAGGTGGGGACAGGGGTGGCTCCAGGGTACCGATCCACCTGGATGGTTCCCCTTCTGGGAGAGAGAGGAGGGGTTTCCAGGAGAAAAGGTCCCTTTGAGGCCAAGGCTTAGGTGGGGCACCCTCTTCCCAGCACCGTCCTCTGGGGAGTTGGGTGGTTCTTAATGTCTCCACCAGGTAGTCACCTTCAAGGCCTGTGCATGATTCCAGCAGGCCCTCACAGGGACCTGAGTCTGCCTCCCCTGAGGGCAAAGGCTCAGACCTCCACAGTGCTTGACTGAGAGCAACAGAGTATGTGTCCAAATAAATGCTGAACGGTGGGTGGTTGGGTGGATGGGTGGATGGATGGGTAGATGGATGGGAGGGTAGGAGGATGGATGGATGAGTGGGTGGGTAGATGGACAGCTGGATGAATGGGGGGGTGTGGTATATATACGTGTGGATAAATGGATGGAGTGGGTGGGTGGGTGGGTGAGTGGGTGGATACATGGATAGGGGATGGGTAGATGGATGGGGGATGGGTAGATGGATGGGGGTGGGTGGCTAGATGGATGGATGGATGCATGGATGGGTGGATGGAGGGCTGGTGAATGGATGGATGTGCAGATGGATGGATGTGCAGATGGGTGGACAGATGGGTGGATGGATAGATGGGTGGGTAGGTGGATGGATGGGTAGGTGGACAGATGGGTGGGTGGGTGGATGGATGGATAGGTGGATGGATGGTGGGTGAATGGATGGGTGGGTGGGTGGGTAGATGGATGGATGAATGGGTGGGGGGGTGGGTGTGTGTGTGTGTGCAGGGATGGATGGGAAAGTAAACAGCTTCTGGGGTGGGCTTGAAAGTAGGCTCCACAGTTCCCATCTTCCTACTGGGAACATGGAGGGAGCCAGTCCTATGAGGAGCTGACCTTGGCAAAAAGTCACAGGGACCAGAGCTGTGGCAGACGGGGGAAGAATCCTCAGTGCCTACTAGTGGGCCCAGCACACAGGAGGCTGATGATGTTTATGTCCAATTAGCACCGGTACTGATAAAATTGATCCATAAAAATCCAAACACATTTCACGCCAGATAGCCATTTGGTAGAACAGAAATTTCAGCCACAACTCAGAATATTATCCAGCTAAGCTCTATTTTGGAACTAGTAGAATTTGACATAAAAAAAAAACTGTAGCATTTCAGGTATTAGCCAAGTCATTTCCTTCCTTATTCTCTCCCTCCCTCTCTCCCTTCCCTTCTTCCTCCTTCCCTCCTTTCTAGGAAAACACTACAAGCAATGTAGGAAAGAGCAGGTACGTGGCACAAACCGGCGTGTGGCTCAAATCCCATTTCTTTACAGAATCATGGTGCCTGCTTCAGAGTGAGGTGGCCGGGAGGGCCTTCCCGAAGGCACGGAAGAAAATCAGGGCAGCGGACGAAGCTGAGAGTCCAGGCGTGGAGTCGGCTGCCCTGAGTTCAGCTCACAGTGCCACATACCAGCTGTGTGGCTCCAGTCAAGTTCATCTCTGCTCTGGGGACAACCGCCCTCTGTGGGAGAGCTAGCCCGAGGATTATAAATGTGTGCGTAAGAGGAAGGCAAAAAGCCTGGGGGCAACTCTCAGGACTACCGATGGGAACCTGCCTGCTTCCAGGACTGGGTGAGGAAGGACAGAGTGACCTGATCAAGGCTGCAGGCTAAAATGGTTTGGCCATGTCCTCACCCAAATCTCATCTTGAATTATAGCTCCCACAATCCCCACGTGTCATGGGAGGGGCCTGGTGGGAGGTAACTGAATCATGGAGGTGGGTTTTTCCCGTGCTGTTCTCGTGATAGTGAGTAAGTCTCACGAGATCTGATGGTTTTATAAAGGGCAGTTCCCCTGCACACGCTCTCTTGCCTGCCACCATGTAATACGTGACTTTGCTCCTCCTTCACCTTCCTCCATGACTGTGAGGCCTCCCCAGCCATATGGAATTGTGAGTCCATTAAACCTCTTTTTCTTTATAAATTACCCAGACTCGGGTATTTCTTTATAGCAGTATGAAAATGGACTAATACACACACTAACAAGCCAGAGCAGTCCTAGAGCCAGGGCTGTGGAGTCTGTATGCCAGACCCCTCCAACTCCAGCACCTGCCCAGGGCTGTGTGCTGCCAGTTGTGCGAGGCAGGTTTTTTGGGGGTAGGCGGCAAGTTGCACTTTGTGATAAGCTGCACCAGCATGGGGAATGCTCCCAGGGCTGCAGAAGCCAGAGCAGCAACCGGGCCCCAGGGACAGCCCCCAGGCCCAAGCCACCAGGGCCAGGCTTCCAGGGCCTGTAGAAGGAGGGAAGGCAGGGGCAGGCATCCCCTGCAGGCCCGGCTGGCTGCCAAACGAGGCCAGCTTCCGGATAAACAAGGCTTGTCTCCCGAAATGGGCGCCACACGGCAGCATTTTCACAACCGATGAGATGTATTTTAAAATAAGCAGAGCAGCCTGGGCCGCCGGGAAGAACAGACAGACTCAGCGCGCGCACATTCAGAGCCTGATCGATGCGACGTTTTCAATTGATTTCTAAATACCCACAGCTCAATTTTTGCTCAACATTAGGTCTGTGGCTCCCAGTGAGGAGAAATCACTTCAAAAATTGCGGGGTTTCACTGTGGGGGTCACCACTGCTCCTAGCTACGCATCTCCAAAGTGACAGAGGTGTCATCTGATAATGATTATAAAAAGATATGAATGAATCAGGGAGTGCAGACAAGACCACAGCTTGACATTTCAGAATGGGACCCTAATCAAGACTGACAGTGTAACAGGAGCAGTTGCATGATGTGGACGTTGCAACAGGTCCACAGGCTGGTTCTCACGGACCGGCAGGAATTAAGTTTATTACAATGGGATTATCTGGAGGCATAAGCAGGACGGTGAGGCAGTGAGAGTGGGGCTTCTCCCGCCGCCACTCTTGAACACAAACTTGGGTCTTAGCGAGCACAGCTCAGCCCAGGAGCCCTGGGCAGACACTAACAACCTCCCCGGCCAGGATACCGCGCCTCCTTCTAAGTGGCTGGAAGCAGGGGGCTTGGAAGGTGAGTGTCCTTGGCTCACCCAGGAGTAGTGGTCCCTCTCCTGTCCCAGCGGGCCACCCTCAAGCAGCCTCTCATGAGAACAGGATGGGGAGCTGACCCAAAGCCCCCTGGAAGTGCTATGCTCAATGTACAGGAGGGAACACAGGAGCTGGGTGGAGACCAGAGCCCCTTTGAGGCCGCCCCAACCAGCCCCTGACAATGCAGACCCCGGGCCTACCCAGCCGGGAGCCCTCCACGGCTCATGTTTGGGTGAACACCTGTCTCGAGGTGCGCACCTGCTAAGGGGCCCTGGGAGGTGCGGCCAAGTCAGCACCTGTGGCTTGTGCCAGTGGTGTCCTCTGAGGTACCTCCTCGGCAACTGGGCCCCAGACACACAGTTCCGTGGGGGCGACTGGAACCAAGGGCCTGCCTTTGGTGGCCTCAGTGTTCTGTGCCTGACTGGTCACTGCAGGGGCGGAACAGTGACTGAAGTACGTAAACAAAGCGATAAAGCACATGACGTCCCCCTCAAGGTGGGACTCACAAGGGCTTTGGCCGAGCCAAAAGGCTGAGTCCAGGCTGGGCCCCCAGGGAGGATGGCCGCAGGCCAAGAGCTGGCCTCCTGGTATTCTGAGTTTCTGCCACATAACGTGCTACAGCTCGAACATTTGCATTTTCCCCACTCCATCAGCTGAAATCCTCATGCCAAGGTGGTGGTATTTGGAAGCGGGGTCTTCGGGAAGTGACTGGCCATGAGTGGGAGCCCTCGGGGACGGGATTGGTTCCTCTATGAAGGAGACGCCGAGAGGCCCCTCCCCATTCCGCCGTGTGAGGACATGGCAGAGGGTGCTGTCTATGAACCAGAAGCAGGCCCTCACCAGAGGCCGGGTCTGCCGGTACCTTGATTATGGCCTCCCAGCCCCTAGAACTGAGAAGTAAGTGTCCACTGTTTCTAAGCCCACCGTCCATGCTATTTTGTTATACCAGCCCAGAGAGACTAAGATGCTTGTCAACTGCAAAGCACGCAGAATTGGCAAATACCCTAAGACCCACCGAGGGGGCTCTCCGAGGACAGCCTTTGCCAAAACCTGCCTCCTGCAGCTCAGGGGAGGGAAGAGGCAAAGTTAACTAGGGAGGGTGGCTGGGAAGCCGGGGATGCACGGCGCCTGCACTTCTCCAGAAGTGCTGCTCGCCTCTCCCCAGCCTGCAGGTCATCACTGTCCACTGCCCTCCCTGTCCCCTGGAGGCCGAGAGCGCCCTGGGGTGGGGTCTGTGGGTCCTACTGCTCGCCCCTCCCCAGCCCGCAGGGCATCACTGTCCACTGCCCTCCCTGTCCCCTGGAGGCCGAGAGCACCTTGGGGTGGGGTCTGTGCGTCCTTAGCTGGCGGCACAGAGCACACTGCAAAGGGGCTGGTGCACAGATGCTGTCACTTTTATAAACGGTAGCTCTGGCCACTTCCTCAACAAAGTGATGGGCTATGAGACAGTTGTGAGGTGCTGCTACCTGGACAATCCCACGAGGGCTGTAGCTCACAAGGTATCCCCCTGGGTGCCGGAGCCTCTGGACGCCTGGGGGACTAGGGATCCTATCAGGTGACAGTGGCACTGACAATGACACGCCACAGAGCACCTGTGTTTCCCCAGCATTTGCAACAACCCTGAGAGCGGGGGGGCGGGGAGGGTCAGTAACATCACACAGATGGAGATGCTGAGCCCTGAGGAGGGAGGCAAAGGCAGGGCCAGCCCCTTTCAGAGACGCAAACTTCCTGTCTGAGAAGGTTCCCTTCCCACTCCCCACTCCCCACTCCCCACTCCCCACTCCCCACTCCCCACTCCCGACTCCCGACTCCCGACTCCCCACTCCCCACTCCCGACTCCCGACTCCCCACTCCCCACTCCCCACTCCCCACTGGCAGGGACCGCACACTCCTCACTCCCCACTCCCCACTCCCCACTGGCAGGGACCGCACACTCCTCACTCCAACCTCGTGGGAGGCCCATTTTCATGACGATTTTCCCACTTACGCCCATCCTTTCTTCCCCAGTGGTAAGCCGCCATGAAGACACCGCCTGCTTCAGGGGCCAGGCTTGGGTGTGGCCCAGTGTGGCTGGTGAAGGTGGCTAGGCAGGCCTGCAGGGACAGTGGTGGAGAGGCTGCTGGGGGCAGGGGCAGCTTCAGGGCGCCAAGGGGCACAGAATGTGGGGCTTTAGGCAGAGGCATCCAGCACCCCGAAGTCAGGGAGGCCTGGGAAAGCTGCCCTAAGGGAGAAGGAAAGCAGGGGTGCAGGGGGGGTGCAGGGGGTCCTCAGCTCCTCACTAAGGGGCAGTACCTGTCCCCTCTTTGTGCAGTGAGGGGGCAGTGACAACGGGGCCGGGACGTCACCATGCTCCAGCGTCCACTCTGACTGAATCCCACCAGCCCCTCCAGCCTCGGTGAGACTCAGACACACTAAATCAGAGAAGAGCAAATATTTTTTCTTTGCATGAGGAATTAAAAGATCAATGCAACTTCTCCTGTGTGCTTTATCTCAAAAAACAAACACCCCAAAGTTGAACTGAGAAATCCTATCATGTTTGCCCTGAAAATCCTCAAACTAATTAGGGTAACGAAATGAACACACCGTACAGATCCAGGGCTTCCTGGACTGGAAGTGGATCACAAGGCGGCACGAAGACCTCCTCAAGCGCTTCCACTTTCTTCCATTTTATCTTATTTTCCTTTTTTCTATGCCCGCGCCAAGTGAAGATGTAGCCAGGGCCCGGGGCCAGGTTTGCTCACACTCCCACCTGCACAGCACGGGCTGGCGACACCCGCAGCCCTGGGCCGACTGGGAGGAGACCTGCCATGAGATGTGACACCGGGACAGGTCTGGGGGCTCTGGAGAGGGGGCAAGTGCACGTCTGCCACCACCCCACCTACGCAACAGGGTGCAAGAGGGGTCCCGATGAGGCAGCTCCCACTCTGAGGGCCACAGGTGTCCTGGGGGCACGAGCAGTGACGTCCACCGCCCCTGCTCACCTTAGCAGTCCTGATCCCACGGGGCATGCGAAAGCTCAGGGTGGGTGGGTGCTGAAAGGCCACTCAGAACTCCCAGGGACGAGGGGGCTCAAGCCCAGGAGCCCTGATCGCCCAGGCTCTTGGTGCCACATGGCCCAGGGCTGGTTCCGAGGAACTGGGTTCACAGCCTCACCTCCTGGTCCCCCCGCCCAGGTCCGTCCATCACTGAAACCAGCCTCCTCCAGCAAGGTTGGACGCCGGGGCGTTTCACACCCCACCTTTACACTGCTCTTCAACACACAAACTGGGGACAATCAACCCACTCCTTCCAACATCCTACAGCTTTGGTTGAAGCGTGGAGCTTGGTGCCGTAGGAGAGACCACCCAGGTGGGTGGGAGCCAGCCCCAGGAGCTCGAGGTTGTGGGGAGACCGGCTGAATCCTGGGGCCAACGCCAAGTAGCCAAGTCCACCAAAGGGGCTGTGGGGACCTGGGGCGGGGGCCAGGACCCTCACTGCTCCTAGGAGGCTGAAGAGGGCAGGTGGGCAGGCAGCGGGCAAGGGTCCCCACCGCAGCCGGCACTGGGAGGCCCCAGGGGATGTGGTAGAGAGAGCCTGGGCCCTAACCCCCATCTCCAAGGCCTTCCACACCACCGCGCCTCACTTCCCCTCTGTACGTGAGGTTCTGGGAACCTCAGCCACTCACTCCTCTCCTTTCCCACTGCCCTCTCCATGTAATCTGCCAACTCCTACCCGAGCAACTAGCACTGCCTCCTCAACCGGTGTCCCTGGCCCACCTCCTCAGCCAGAGCAACCTCACCACGTGTGTCCGGATGGTCCTGGCACGTGGCGCACGCTCAGTGAACAAGCACTGGGCGAATGAACACAGCGCTCCACACACGTCCTGCTTAGAGCTTTTTGGTCACTTCCCCTCAACTCTCATTCCTTCAACAAGTACCAACCTAGGCACAAGGATCTCTGGGCAATTTAGAAGCCAAAGTACTGCAGACTCACCCCCAACTCCTCCCCACCACGGCTACTAGCCCTGTGGGACCCGGCCTCGAGGCTCCTCATCCTTGCCTTGGGCCATGCCCCACTACCGCCATCAACCCGGGGCTGCTCTGGCACCTGTGCCCCCTGAGTGGAACACTCTGCAGGGCCCAAGGTGCCAGGCGTTGACCACCCTGCATCTCCCCCCACCCCGATCACTGCCTTCTGGCAAGAACCCCAAGCTGTGTGAACCCCAGGCTGTGTGAACCCCAGATTGTGTGAACCCCAGGCTGTGTGAACCCCAGGCTGTGCTCGTGTTTATTTTCTGGTTCACTCTCACTCCATCCTCCCTGCCAGGACCGCAATGCCTGGGACCTCCAGACCCAGAGTGTCACCTGGTCCAGGACATGCGCTCTATACACGGCTGCTAAATGCAGAAATCAGTGAAGGAGGAAATGGACCCACCACAGACCCTCATCAAGGGGCCGTGGGATTAACTGGGATGACAGGAAACAGTGCTGAGCCCTGCACCGGCCTGCCAGGGGGTTCTGGGAAGGCCGGCTGCCCACAGGTGGGCTCTGCACCACTCTTGTCAGGGAAGAGGCCCCATCCTGCTCATTCCTGAGGAAGACACTCAACAGCAGAGCCACAGCCAGTGTCCCCTTCCCCTGGGGCCTGGGGTCTGAGTCTGGCCACAGGTGCAAGAGGGGTCCCAATGAGGCTGGCTGAGGTCTGAGGGAGCGGGTAAGTGGCCAGCCCTTCAGGCATGGAGGTGGTGGGCAAAGGCACCGCTCAGGCTGGAATCGGCCAAGGCTCCAGGAGAGCTGGGCAGGGAAACTCTGTGTCAGCCTCCCCTGTGGTGCCACGTGCCCTGCCAGGCAGAGGACCCTGGAGGCTGTCTCCCTGCTGCAGCCCATCTAAATTTGGGGGTGCTCGGTTCTCACATCAGAAACCCAGGATGTGAGCAGAAAGGATGGCAGCCGCACAGCACAAGGAATTCTTTCTGCAAACAAAGTCCAGGGGTGTGATAGTGAAGCCGGCTGACCCCAGGTTTGACAATAGGATGCAGCCTCGGGGGGAGGGGGGTTCCACAAGACACTCCCAGGCTGCCAGTTGCTTTTTGATTCCTTTAACACCCCAGGTTTACATAAAAAGCTCAGGCACTCTCAGCCTAGCCGCACACAAAAGTGACTCTGTCTCTCTAAGTTTCGCTGCCTGTAAACATTGGCAGGTCCGGCCCTGAGGGAGGCCTGTCCTGGCCAGGAGCTGGTGAGGGGTGGTGGGCTACCAGCCAGTGGTGCGCCAGCAGAACCCACCCTCCTCCCACCCCGGCCCGGCCCGGCCCACCCTCAGGCCGGCATCATTTATCTCCATACTAGGTTCTTTCAGGTGTCCGGAAAAGGCTGCAAAGTGGGAAACCTGACAGCTGAGATGGAGACGTTTTATAAGACCCAGGATGTAATCACATTTCTTCAGGGACCGAGCGGATGAGCTTCTCCAAGTTTATCTGCCTTAGATATCAAACACCACTAATGAGATAATAAGGGCTTTTCAATTAATGATTTGAACGGGGGTATAATTTTTTTTCTTTAATGGCAAAACTAATTCACAGGCAGAAACGTGCAAAGGGAGAGACACCAGCAAAGTCCCCTGTCCTCCGCCCCACAGGCAGGCAGCTTTCTTATGAGGGAGGCAGGGGCAGGGCACCTTCTCGAATAACAAGAGGACACACGGGACCTGCTTCAGGCCCACGAGAAAGGGTATTAAGTCCTGAGGTTGAAATGCCAACCTTCACCCGGTCGAGGTAAATCCTACTCTGGAAGACAGGGAGAGAGGGAGAGAGGGAGAGAGAGGGAGAGAGGGAGAGAGGGAGAGAGGGAGAGAGAGGGAGAGAGGGAGAGAGGGAGAGAGGGAGAGAGGGAGAGAGGGAGAGAGAGGGAGAGAGGGAGAGAGGAAGAGAGGGAGAGAGAGGGAGAGAGGGAGGGAGGGAGGGAGGGAGAGAGAGGGAGAGAGGGAGGGAGGGAGGGAGGGAGAGAGGGAGAGAGGGACAGAGGGGGAGAGAGGGGGAGAGGGACAGCCCACGGAAGGACATGTGGAGCTCACGAGGATGCTGGGGCCATACTGATCGTGCTGCCAGCCTGAGGCCGCTGCTGGATCGATGAAGTATTGGCATGATGCATGGCAAAGCTGCCTCGCGCAGGCACGGGGCCACACCACAAGTGTCACCACCGAAGCTCCACGGCCCTCCCATTTCCTGACAGCCAACAAGTGAGAGCTTCAGGCACAGAGTCCAGGAGCCGCTGGTAAGTCCCAGCCAGAAGAGACCTGCCAAGTTCCCACAGGGGACAGATGAGAGTCCTAAAAACCAATGTCGAAAAGCCACAGTCCCATCTCAAGCAGTATGTCAACTCCGCTGCCCAGCTGGAATCACCTGGAGTTTCACAAAGGCATCTGGGAGTGAAAATCAAAACCAGCACCCACAGGTGGCCCTTTCACGTGGGGCTGGCAAACCCTCGGAATCAGCCTCCCGCTCTGGTGCTGGGGCCGCCTCCGCAGGGCTGGCTCACGTTCCTCTCAGTCCTTGTCCCCAGTAGTTTAGAGGCTCCACCCCAAGCATATTAAAATGCAGCCAGACTCCACACTAAGTCTATTTCTCCTTAGAAAAACATGGAAAGATCTGTATAGTTTTGCTTCGAAATTATTCAGCTGCAAGTAATTCATTTAACTTAAAACTGGCTATGGTTTCTAAGATGTCCCTGTGCACACTTGGGAACCGCTGAGAAGTGACAAATTCTAGGCCACAATTTATGTTCAAATGTCATCAACTTTATGTGAATACAAAGTTGAACACTTAGTGAAGTGGATAAGCTGTTATATTTTATAGGCGTCACCTAAACATTTGCCTACTTCGATTTTTTGGAGTTCGTTATTTTCCATATTCCAAAGAGCACACCCGGCTCCCTGAGACCGTGGTGGCCGCCCTGTCATGAGCTCACATCCAAGCGAGCCCTTCAGTGAGGCTGAAATCTCCAAATGAACTGCATGTCCACCCCAGGGAGTTCAAGGCCTTGGTTGGAACTGAAGTGCAATGGCTTGGTTTCAGTTATGTTCAAAGGTGCCATTTCCGCGGACACTCGGGGGTTTCCTGCATCCCCGGCAAGCAGCCCGCCTTCAAGCCACCGCAATGGGGGAGCAGTAACCTGCACCTCCCAACCTGCTGTACAAGCCGGGGCCATCGCAGCCTCCCCCCGGAACATGGCGCAGCAACCATGGCAGCGTGGCAGACAATGACAGGCCGGGAGCCGGGACAGGACTCCCGACACGGCCAGGGAAGAGGAAGAAAGGCCACTCGTGCTGGAGAGAAGCAGGACACAAGCAAGGAGGAGGCTCATGTCCTGCGGGTTCGGAGGCGCAAGTCAGTTTGGGTAGCAGGCCAGGGAGAACAGGGTGGGGCGGTGCAGGGACAAAGGCCAGGCAGGTAAGCAGCCAGGGGGCAGGGGGCACGTGCCCACAGTCCCATGGCAGAGCTGGCTGCTGAAGGGTTGCAGGCAGGCACATGAGGGGATCAAGCATACATTCTAGAAAGCTCTCTCTGGCTGCATTCTGACAGGTGGATCAGAAGAAAGCAGGAGTGGGGGCAGGCAGAGCCAGCTCCTGTGACAGTCCCAGAAGAACGGGGTGGCACGGGGCCAGAAGAGGGTTCAGGAACATGGGGTGCAACCGCCAGGCCTGACGACCAAGACTCAAGGGGAATCCAAGCACAAGCAGACCCCATCTCTTCGGGCACCAAATGGGAGCTCCTAAAGGTGGGGTAGGGGCTGCAGCGTCTCCCAGCTGGTTTGGTCACAGCCCTCAAGGATGTATGTGCAGAAACTGAGGGAGGCGCGAAGAAACCGGCAGGACCCTGCACCCTTGCCACGCCACCATTACGGTACTTTAGCAAAGTATCAGTCTGAAATGAATTGGGAGAAAATCTAAACTGGCCTTCCACACAGAGAGTTTGGGAGGTACTGCCACGAACTCGAGTGGCCCCACAGACGGGCTGGACTAAGCCCCAAGCGCAGCTGGGCTCGGACAGGGCGGGCGCCCCGGGACTGCGCACTCACTTCTGGCTCCCACGTGGGATCGCTCTCAAGGAGGCTGCAGACCGCAGGGGCCTCTGCGAGAGAGCTGAGGTCACTGTGCACGATGGGCAGACGCTCTCCTTTCTGCTGAAAAGGGGCCTGTCGCTGCAGAGGGAGGCAAGACGACCAACGCCAGGCTCCAACCCTCACCACTATCAGCAGGGATGGCCCTGACATGCTCCTGCTTCCCCAGGCGGCAGGACCCCATCACACGGGCAGAGGCCATCTACTCTCCTTGCTCCAGCAGCAGGGGCACAGGCTGGATTTTTACCCCCACATGGAGTCACAGATCACACGGAGCCCACAGGGGGTATACCTAGGAGACCTGCTGAAGCTCATCAGTGACAAGACTTGGCAACTCCAGAAGGGCTAAGAGTCTTCACCAAGAGGTGACGGCACTCACCACGGTGAAACTGCAAAAAATGAGAGACTTACACATCCTGGTGAGCAGACACCGCAGACACACACCCGTCCCGGTCAGCCAGGCCCACACGCACACACTGTAAATAAAGGAACGCTCTCTTCACTCTGCTGATGTGCCCGTTACTTGCCTGCCTCACACGTACTGTCAAGTGTGACCTCATGAAGACTCGGGCATTTTGAGGACCTGGGGCCCACCTGCCTCGGACGCAGCACAGAGCCAGTTACACTGTCGCCAGGAGCTTGCCCGGAGTCCACGTGACTGTCCGTGGCTTAGCCACAGTCATGGCCACTGGGTTCAGCAGGGCCGCTGGGCTTGGGTTCCAGCTGCTCTTTCCCCAGAGAAAGTGGCATCCATCACAGAGAGGGATGATTTAATAAACACACAGATAATCTGTGAGCAGAGTCATGGGACAAAAATCGATTTTCTGCAGCCTCGTGCAGGACTCCATTTCTCTTCTTTGAAAAGTGCCTTCATGAGTTAGGTTCTTAAAGGAAAAATGATCACAGCACACCTGGGAACAGCAAGGCGCCCAGACCTCTCCCTGGAGAACACCACTCAGGGAGCCTGCTGGGGGGGACCGGAAGCCAGTGACAGAACACGGAAGGACCGGCTCCCCTCCCTCCCCCAGCCACTCCTGATTCTCCACCATGGGGCTCCCCGCTGGGAACAGGTGAGGAGCTGGGGAAAATGTGGAGCAGATGGGTGGGCAGAGGGGGGACAGGTAGGGCGCAGGGGGGGACGGGTGGGCCAGAGTTGGGGGGGAATGGGTGGGGCGGAGAGGGGGACGGGTGGGCGGAGGGGCGACAGGTGGGGAGGATGGGTGGGGCGGAGGGGAGATAGGTGGGGCGGAGGGGAGATAGGTGGGGTGGAGGAGAGATAGGTGGGTTGGGGGGGATGGGTGGACGGAGGGGGGTGGGCGGAGGGGGGGTGGGGGATGGGTAGGTGGGAAAGGTCCAAAACCCTCACTTCAGGAGGCTCCTCAAGGCTGGGCCAGGATGGCTCAGGGGAGAAGGTGAAGACCACTTGCCCCGAAGAGAACCAACACAAGGCACTTGCCACAAAAGCAGGCACCAAGAGCACCACATCCATGAGCTCCAGTGCGTGGATGCCCACTCCCTGTGCCCCCCCCTCCTCCTGCTACCTGCAAAGTGCTCAGCACCTGCCACTCACATTCTCTCAGTGAAGGACAATGGGGCGGATGTTCTTTCTCCCCACACGAACGGGGCCGCCTTCCCCGACGGCAGTGGAAGAGCCAGCTGGCCGCAGGTGCAGGCAAGAGCCTCTCAAATGAAGACTCTCACTGCAATAATGAAAGCCCAGGAGGCCTATGTCAAAAGAAATCCAGGCTGGGCGCGGTGGTAGCTCATGCCTGTAATCCCGGCACTCTGGGAAGCCGAGGTGGGTGGATCACCTGAGGTCAGGGGTTCGAGACCAGCCTGGCCAACATGGCAAAACCCCATCTCTACTAAAAATATTTTACAAAATTAGCTGGGCATGGTAGCACACACCTGTAATCCCAGCTACTGGGGAGGCTGAGGCAGGAGAATCACCTGAACCCGGGAGGCAGAGGTTGCAGCATGCCAAGATCGCATCAGTGCACTTCAGCCTGGGCAACAGAGTGAGACTCTGTATCAAAAAAGAAAGAAAGAAAGAAAAAAATACAAAAAAGAAAAACAATCGAAGCCAGTTCCACATGAGGCAAGGAGTAGTTTTCCTTATCACTAACCAAGAACTTTCCACTTGCAAAGAGAGAAAGGGTTTGTTTTCCAGGGATCAAAAAAGACCAGGATTAATTTTTCCCCTGCCTGGTTTCCTGAGACCCCGAGGGTGGGTGGGTGTGCATGCACACGTGTGTATGTGTGTACTGTGTGCACCCGTGCCTGTGCGTGTGAAAATTTGGTAGCTCTGAGCCCCTCCTCTGTCCATCATCTCACCTGACCCTCCAGCAGCCCTAAGAGTGCAGTGAGCAGACGCTGCCATCTGCCCTTTCTGGATGAGAAGTTCAGAGATGTTCCAGAACTCTTCCCACTCACAGTCCTGCCCACCCTTCTGGGTCGGTGGAGGGATTTTCCCGGGCGCACCCGGTTAAGGCAAAAGGGCCACCCTGCCCTTGACATGGCTTCCCATCCCAGGAGGTAACCCCCTGCCAGGCCTTGAGGCCTCCAGCCTGACGCTTCCTAGAGAAGCTAGTGCCAGGGGTCACTCCTTCCATCCTCACTGGAGGGCCTGAGCTGCTAGAGCGAGAGGCACTCAGTGAGCAGATGACACGTGGACAGAGAGAGCCGCCCACCCACCAGGATGCAGAGACCAGATCCTGTGGGCCCCCGGCGGGCCCACCTACCGATGGCTGCATGCTGGCCTCCGCCCAGTTACAAGAGGGAGGTGTGGGCCGCCTCTGATACTGTTTTACAGGACAGGGCTCAGGAACGGGGAGAAGGGGATCATGGAGTCCCTGTCTTCTGCTGGCCTGAAAAGGCTCCATCTTTCTTAAAAACATCATCACCTGGCCAGGCACAGTGGCTCACGCCTGTAATCCCAGCACTTTGGGAGGCCGAGGCAGGCGGATCACCTGAGGTCAGGAGTTCGAGACCAGGCTGACCAACATGGTGAAACTCCATCTCCACTAAAAATTCAAAAATTAGCTGGGTGTGGTAGCGTGCGCCTGTAGTCCCAGCTACTTGGGAGGCTGAGGCAGGAGAATCGTTTGAACCTGGGAGGTGGAGGGTGCAGTGAGCCGAGAATGTGCCACTGCCCTCCAGCCTGGCTGACAGAGCGAGACTCTGTCTCAAGAAAACCAACCAAACAACAATCAAAAAAAGCATTGTCACCTTCCTTTGTGTTCCCACGTGCTCTGAGTGGGCACTGCCCTCTGGCAACTGACTCTCTGGACACCAGGAGAGTCACTTGTACTCAACCATCTCAGGATGCCCGACGTCAGCTGCTCCAGGAGCACCAGCTGGGCTCAGGCTGGGGTTGGTCTGCCGCGTGCGGGTCCCTCTCCACAGCAGCCAGTAGGGAGCCCTCAGCAAGGGATATCAAAGAGATGCTGGCAAGTTCTTGCAAAGTGGCCCAAATTTCTCTCGCCTTAATTGAGCCACAGAGAAAAAGATCTCATTACTTGTTTTAAAGATCCCTGCAAATCACCCCAGAGTCTCTCCCAACAATCCTGTTCCTTCATCTTAACTCACACTCCATCTTCCCAACCTTTCGTCATTTACTCCAGGAAGAAAGCTATTAAACTCTGCAGCCCAAACCCCACTTCACCCAGAAACGACCTGAACCTTCCAATTCTACCGCATTATCGTAACGAGAGGTAAATTTAATAAGGAGGGCCCATTTTTTGAAGTATAAAGAAGTTGCCTGCTGGTGTCACCGTGTGAGGACTAGGAACAGAAGATGCTCTGGGTGTGTCAGGCCTTCCTGCTCCCCTGGGTCTCCAGGGCACGCCTCTTAGCTGTGCCAGCTTCTGAGAAAGTCCCACCCCGGGGAACAACCGAAAGTATTCTGGAAGACACTGGGAATCCCGTGGGCTCTCTGGGGACGGTCGCCCTCCCTGAAGTGTGAGGAGGAACCCAGGGGGTGCGTTTGGCCATGCTGGCAGCAGACCTTGGGGACTCGATGGGCCTGAGATGTCGCCCCTCGCCTGGGTCTCTGCAGGGCCCTGCCCCATGGGCCTGGAGCAGGAGTGTGGTCACTGTGCTGGCCACACCTGGTCCCCGTGCTCACCCTCAGCATGAAGGCTGCCTCCCCCGCAACCCTCTGCAGGTCCCTGCCCCTCTCTCCTTTACAGGGCTTGTCCCATCCACGCTCCTTCAGCCTGTGTCCCCGCTCCCGCCTGGCCCAATCTCTGCAGGCGCCATCTTTGTCCTTCCCTGTCCCCTCCAGGCCTCTGCCTGCCTGTCCTCCCAATGGCCCTGTGGCCAGCACTGCTGCCTCAGTGTCCTGCACGCCAGCTGTGCTCAGACTGGCGGACCTCAGTGGAGCCCAAACTCATTGCCTGCGCGGGGCCCTCACTGCTCCTGAAGGCCTGCCGCTCCTCCAGGCTAGGAACCCCCTGTCTATCCCCCTCACCCTGTGGCCCACTCCGCAAGCCCTGCCTCTGGGACCAGCTCGCCTCCTCCATGCCCCTCGGTGCCACCTGTGGCTGACAGGGCAGCACCCCATGCCCAGTTGATTTGCCAACTCCACATCAGGCATGTTTTAGCTCCAACGTGCACAGAGGCACAAGAAGGTCCCCTCCCCACAGAGCTTCCACTTGCATGCCCATCCCAGGCCCAGGTCAAGAAGAGACAAGGTCCCAATGCCTCCCAGGACATGCGCCCCTAGGCTGACTCGAGGACCTGGCATGGGTAGCCTGTCCTCCAGGCGGCTCCCAGCCCTGCTTCACTCAGGGGATTGCTGTCCTCTTCCCCAGCTTTCCCACAAAGAAAGCTCTGCTCCCTCCTCGCAGCTGAGCCCAGGTCCCAGCTCCCATGGCGCCCTTCCCTCTGAACCCTGCACAGCACCACCCCATCCCCAACCTCTGTGCATTTACCCTGTGGTTCCTGCAGCAGGGATGCAAATGCTCAGCTCAGGTGTGCTCTCCCCCACTGACCCAAGAGTCCCCTTCTCTCTCTGCCGCTCCCACACAAGGACCCCTCTTCGGGGAGGCCTCATCCGGCAGTGAGCGCACCCACCATGGACCTGCCACGTGCCTAGCCGTCGTGAATGGTGTCCTCTTTCCTCAGTTTCACGCTGTTGCATCAGAACATGGGAGGCCGGGGTGTGGGCCCCCAAGAGCTTCTGTTCAAGAATGGTCCAAAGAGCTAATACCACATGGCCACACAAGCCCCACACAGCAACACAAACCTGATCTCACAGCACGCATGACCCTGTAAACCCCACACTTTCACACACGCAGCAACCCGCACACAAAGGCACAATTCACTGAAGAGATTACTTTTCAATTGACTCAATTTTGTCTTTAAAATGTCTTGAAACAATAGAGACGGAGACAACGATCTTTACTTTGGCATTTCATGACATTTGCTGCTTCCAGTGAACGCAGGATGAAAGAGAAACCTGTATGAAGCCTGTCGAAGGCTACTCACCATTGCAAGATCAGTCCCATTTGACAGAGACATGGCCCACTGCCACGGGCCGTTCTGTGAGCCGATGGGCAGGCTGAGGCCCAACGGACTCATTAACTGGGTCCTGGGTGTGAGTTTACCAGTGACTCAAGGCAGCAATGGACTGGCCCAGAAGGATGCTGGAACCCCAAATGAAAGCATGCAGAAAAGCACGCCGGTTAGGACTGGTGTGTACAAAGTCATCCTGCCGGCCAGCAATCACCCCTTCCATTCCTACCACGCGCCAGGTGCTGTGCTGGATACAAAACCATGGCTCGAAACCCCCAGTAAACACAACAAGGGGGCTTCACAGGTGAGGGGCCTCCGGCAGGAGTCTACGCCTTCCTGGAGAGAATGGAGGAAGCGTCACGCAGGAAGCAGCTGGTGCTCTCTGTTTCCATGCCAAAGGGAAAGGCTGGGTGGCCAGGAGTAAAGCCAAGCGATTCCACTCATCTGCCCCGAAGTCTTGGCAGACGGAATCTCATAGGAACACCCCTCAGCCTCCTGGAGGGGCTGAGACCTCATTGTCATTAATAATGTGGTTCTCTCAGGTAAGAAAAAACTAGAAATGATAAATCTCCATGTGCAAACCCCGTCTTCTCTCCGCCTCCTTCCAGGTGTAACTCTAAAGCTGCCATTGATCTTTAAAGCAACCTTCAATTACCCTGAGACCCCAAAGGCCAAACAAGCCAAGGCTCGAGTGAAGGAGCATCTGCTTTGGGGCCTCTCATGAAGCAAATGAAGGGGACTCCAGGGGTCTGCAGCCAGAGAGGCTGGGCACACCCTGGCACCAGCTTCCGAGGCCAGGGGACGGGGAGGAGGGGGGCCTCGCTGCTGCCTCTGCGCCGTGAAGCCCGCCGGGGTGTCTGCAGAGCACAGGGCTTTTGCTGCTGTGTCTTTCCTACTTTGTAAATCACAGATGCCCAAGAGAACCTGTGATGTCTTTATTGCTTGTCTCCTTAGCAAAGATCCCTGAAGTCTGAGGACAGCAGCATTTAGGGTGGCCTCCTAGGGGCAGTGGGTGACTTCCAGACTCATCAGGTGGCCATATATGGGCTGAGAGCACCTCCAAGTAGGGGCTGGGCCAAGGGGGCCAGCTGGCCAGCTCGGAGGGTCTCAAAGGTCATGGACTGGAATTTGGTCCCACTGTGCACACAGATCCTCGCAGGTTACTCAGAAATGACCACACCCAGCCCCTCCTCTGTGATGGGGACACTGAGGACCCTAGAAAGAGGCCCAGGCCCATGAATGAAATGCAGCCCTTACATCATCTATGGGCAGCACTGGGCAGTTCAGGAAACCTCATCATGGTGGCTGAGCCAAAGGGAATGCACAGCCAGCCTCGACGGCACTTTGTGCAGCCTGGGAGCTGGGGTGACCTGCAGAGTCCACCCACCTCTCTCTTCCCACAGCCCCTGTGACCCTCTCACACTCTCATCCCCAGTGCCCCTCATGTGTTACCCAGGAAGCATCTGGTAACTAAGTCTCCACCAGACAAGCAGGGCATGCCTCTTGCCTTGAAGGCCATGGGCATGTGTGCTCTGTGTGAGTGATGTGTTTGCACGTGTATGTGTCAGCGAGCTGAGGGGACACCTGAGGGATGGACATGGCAGGACACCTGAAGGGCAGGCACGGCAGGTCACCCGAGGGGTGGGCGCGGTGGAGCATCCTAGAAGAAGTGCAGAGAACCCACAGCCCTGCATTCTGAGCACCAGCTCCAAGCCGTGAACCTCCCAAAGCGGTGGAATTCCCACAACCATCCTTAACGTGGGAATTAACCCTAGTGAGAAAACCATGTTGACACATATTGAAAAGAACATGCAAAATACCAAAAAAAAAAAATTCAAACAAGAAAATAAAATATCCATAACTCTACTAATGAAAACTAAGTCAGGCTAGCACACCATGGTTTGTTTCTGTTCGGTCTTTCGGTCCATGCGTGGAATAGAAGCAAATCTGGGATCATTTTTATCTGTATTACATACACCGATATATATAATTTCAGGTCATGCTTTTCCTCCACATAGAAATGCACTGAAAACATTTTCTCCTTTCAGTAAATATTACTTGAAGATATAATTTTTGGTAGTTATGAAACATTATAACCAGTCATGTACCATAATTGAGGTAACTGTACCCCGACCGCTGGATATGCAGGCTGCTGCCAATTTGTTTTTCCATAATTATAAACAAGGAGAATTACTGGGTCGAGGAAAGGCTCTTGATATCAATTATTAATAGCTCTCCAGAAAGGTTCTGTATCACACCCCTCGTCAGAATGAAAGAGCATGCCTGCTTTACGCCAGCTTCATCCACTTCCAGGAGGGCCCTCGCTAAAAGCAGTGCTTATTTCAGAGAGCGTTTGTTTCCATTTTCGATTCTTTACTAATGATTGGAAGAAACACTTACATTTTCTGGATAGCTACATAAATTCTCCTGTGGGTTTCTGACTGCTCTGATTGTCCTCATCCATTTTCTATGAGGACATTTTCTTTTTATTAGTTATTTGTGTGAGTTCTTTGTATATTAAGGGTATAAGCTATGTTGTGAATGAAGAACCTTGTCAACTGCCTCTGAATTTGGTTTATGATGTTTCTGGTACACGGATATTTACAACTTCTACGCTGTGCTTAAAATGGGCCACTCTAGAGCGAACTGGCGTTTTCTTGGGCTAGGCATCTGGGGCTCTCTGGCCATATTAAGTTAACTTGTTAGCATTGGGTTTTTCAGACATAAAAGTAATGTAAATTCTAGACCTAAATGAGTGAGAAGGTGGGCTGGGGCCACGAACTTTCAGAGGAGACTTGCTTTTATTCGTCTTCCCTTCAGAGCTAAGCCTCAGGCAAGCATGAACCTACGAAGGCCATTCTGCCTGTCTGTCCTGGTTCACTTGCTTGGGTTCAGGGGTCCTGACTTAGGCAAAGGGTCTCTGACTCACATCTACCTGCTCCAGCCCCAGGCCTTCTCCCCTGCCCTCTGCCAGGCTTTTTACACCGGGGAGCTGGCCCCAGAGCAGGAAGCAGCAGACGCCTTCAGGGCAAACACTAGTTCTAGGGCTGGCTTAGTCCTCTGAAGAGTCCATGAACTTAAAAAGCATTTTGTTAATATCCATGTTGTGTGTGCGTGTGTGTGTGCATGCACATTGTATGGGGAGAGGACAAGGAGCCTTCGCTGAACGTTGTTCATCACATTACAGAAACAGAAGAATAGTCCTGATCTCAGTGGGGCTGTCTCTAGCATTTCCCTAGGTACTGGTGGTGGTTGATTTAAAATGTTCTTTAGCATGTTAATAAAGTATTATTTTAGTTTTACTTAAGGGTAGAGTTTTCTATTCATTAAACTCAGGAAAAGCTACTGAATCTCTTAAGATGTGATTGAGGGCCTCTGGTTTACTGATGGGATACTTTTATTAATAGTGCAAGCCGGACAGAGTTACAGGTGTACTGGCCTGATCTCTGAGGCTAACTCTAGGCTGGCACCCCGGAGTATGGCTACGTTCTGGTGGTATTTTTATGGGATATTTTTTATTTTATAATATTGATGAAGGCGGGCCTCATGAATGAGATGGGTGCCGTGAGGGAGGCTGATGGGAGCGCCCAGCCCTCTTGCCCTCCTGCCTTCCACCATGTGAGGCTGCAGTAACGAGGTGCCCTGGGCAGACACCAGAGGCCGGCGCCTTGATTTTGAACTTCCAGTCTCCAGAACGGTGAGAAACAGATTTCTATTGCTTATACATTACCCAGCCTAAGGTATTTTGTTATAACAGCAGGAACGGACTAAGACACTCCATGTATGTGGAGGGAGAACCTGGCAGATGTGGGATCCTGCACAGAAGTCACCGATGATTCAGCTGAGACAGGGCGCTGGGAGCCCCGTGTCCGGTGGGCAGCTCTGTGAGACACAGGGCCGAGCCTGCTGCTTCTCTCCGGCAGGACAGGTCACACAGGGTAAGGTTTTTAGAAACTGTGAACAAACTCACTAGGAAGACATTTTCTAGCCTTAAGAATCAGATTTAAAACCACGACTTTTGGCGATGTTTGGATTTACTCCCAAATTATAAGTCTATACAAGTTTGGTTTTTTTGTTTTTTTTTTTTTTTTTGAGATGGCGTCCTGCTCTGTCACCAGGCTGGAATGCAGTGGGGTGATCTCAGTTTACTGCAACCTCTGCCTCCCTGGTTCAAGCGATTACCCTGCCTCAGCCTCCCGAGTAGCTGGGATTACAGGCATGTGCCACCACGCCCAACTAATTTTTGTATTTTTAGTAGAAACTGGGTTTCACCATGTTGGCCAGGATGGTCTCCATCTCCTAACCTCGTGATCCACCCGCCTGGGCCTCCCAAAGTGCTGGGATTACAGGCATGAGCCACTGCACCTGGCCAGGTTGGGCTTTTCTTAAAGCTTGAGGCAAATTTAGCATTTTTAAAGTATGTGTGTATAAATGCCTCTTTTCTAACACAGAGGAGGACTACGTTTTCACCCATCTATCTTGGTCCTCCTTACTGGAGGTCTGCCTATTTCACTAGCATTTTCAACTGCCCCTCTAAGATATACTTAGGAATTCTACATAAAAATCCTGTCTTCTAATGTATTTGTTTGCTTTTACTCATTCATTCTTTTATTGTCTTTATCATAAGTTGTCTTTATTTTTCTATTTTTAACTTCTTGGTTAAAGGCTTAGTTTACTTGTTTTAATGTTTTTAAATAATGAAAGCATTGCATCTTTGAACCTGTTTGCAAGCCCAGCACTAGTACATTCCTTGTGCTTTTCAATATCCTTCAGTAATTACAGGGTCATTTCCATCTTGATCCACATTATTTTGAAGGGAGTTCTTTAACATCCAAATGCTTGGTTTTGTCGTTTTAACTTTATTATGATCTAATTTTAAAGGATTATGCTCAGTGAACAAAATTTATGTCATTGCTGTTTTCTTATTTTGGAAATGTTTATGGCCTAGGTTGAGTGATTACTTTTTGTAAGTATTCCATAAATACTTAGAAAGAAGATGCATTCTTTGTTGGTACAAATTCCACCCAGAACTCCTAAACCACTCCTTTTTTATGCCATTCAGATTCACAATCCTCCTTATTTATTTATTTATTTATTTATTTATTTATTTATGAGACGGAGTCTCGCTCTGCCACCCCAGCTGGAGTGTAGTGGTGCCATCTTGGTTCACTGCAACCTCCGCCTCCCAGGTTCAAGCGATTCTCTTGCCTCAGCTTCCCCAGTAGCTGGGATTATAGGCGCCCACCAGCATGCCTGGCTAATTGTATTTTTAGTAGAGACAAAGGTTTGGTCGGCTTACCAAAGTGCTGGGATTACAGGCGAGAGCCACTGCGCCCAGCCCCCACCTTATTTTTAATCCAACTAAATACGCTTCAACTTTACTCCTATGGTTGCTTCACTGAATGTCTTTGTATGTTTTATACAGTTTTAAATTCAAGTTTAATACGAAGACCGGAAAGTGCACAGATCACGGCCTCTACCAGGAGGCTTCCGACAGAGCTGGCGCTGGGCTCCTGCGCTCCCAGGAGTGTCCTGCCTTCCTGGCTCCTGCGGCCGCTGCCAGACCCATGCTGGGAGAATACCACAGTATGGAGTGACTCTCTCTGCTCGATGCCACGGTGTGGGGTGACTCCCCCTGTGATGCCACCGTGTGGGGTGACTCCCCCTGCAATGCCACAGTGTGGGGGGACTCTCCCTGCTCGATCCCACAGTGTGGAGTGACTCCCTGCTCTGCCCAGTGTTTTCTTCTTGAAGTCCGAGGACACGATTGTTTCTGCTTCCTCCGTGCGCCATCCTGCCCCATCCCTGTTCGTCTTTTTATTTGTATTGCTCATGGCTGCTTATGTTCTAGCTGCCAACCCACCCTCGGGGCTGAGTTCACCAAATCACTTCACGTTGCAGAGCAGGCTGTTACAAATCCACTGTTACGGGAAGGCCACCCCATCCTCTCTTTGCCTCTCTCCCCCACCAGCTCCCCTCTCCCCCATCTATCACTTCTATTCCCTGGTCCCTGCTCACCTGCCGACCCCTGCAGAGCAGTCCCTTCATGCACCTGCCCCTCCCAACTTGCCCTGCCCCTCGCGGGCAGAATCTGCAGCACAGGGCCTGGCTCAGGGCGAGGGTTCCAGGGGCATTCAGTGAAGGAATGAACAGACCGGCTGAGGCTATGAAGCCCAGGGTCACAAAGCCAGACTGAGCCCCTCACCCTGGGCACTGCGCACACCTGTGTGTGTTCGGCTTCCCCACTGAGCAGCTGGCAGATGCACAGAACTCAGTCCCAGAGCCAAAGGGGACAAAGGTGAAGGCTCCCAGGCTGGGCAGCTTGGGCTGGCACCCGCTGGTCCTTCCCATGCAGCCCACCCAGCAGCTGGAGCTCCCACAGAGACGCAGGGCCCGGGGCCAGGTGGCTGCGGACTGCCCGGAGCATGCTTCCGGAGTAAGGGCCTCAGCCTTCCACGATGCCGCTCTGCCGCATCCTCGCCGCCTTCACCAGCCTCCTGGGACAGGCAGCCACCACGCTGGAGGAAGCTGCTTCTCCCAACGAGGCTGCCCACGCATCAACATCAGGCAGTGGCGCACCCACTGATCAGAGACATTCACAGACCTCTCAGCTGCCGAGGCCCCCTCAGAGAAGGTTCCTGACTTCATGGAGGTGCCACACTCTGCTCACATAAAAGTAACTGCTTTTTCTACTTAGAAAAACGACTCTGCCAACTGCCGTCCCCACTGTGTCTAAGCGGCTTGCTTACTTTAAAATTAAAAACCACAGTGGTCCCAGCTCCTGGCGGGTGGTGGGGTTTCCAACCTCACGAGGCATTCCCACTTCTGGTGGGCACCTCCTGGACGCTGGCAGAGCACAGTCGATCCCGTGTGGGCGGCCTCCTCTCAGCCAAGCCCAGGGTGAGGGCAGTGGGGCTCCAAGGAGGGGAAGCTGGCGAGGATGAGGGCCGGCGGGCATAGGGCGGCCTGCAGCAGGGTTGGCAGTTGGACCCCTAGTCCCCTGGGAAGCCAAACTGAGAGGTTTAGACTCGGGGGGGAAAATGGATAAATGAAGATTTTCTCGGATAGCTTATTTTCTAATTTTACAATGCCGTGCTTATTAATCAGCAAAAGATCCCACTAATGCCGACATCAGGCGCTTAAACTACACCCCCAGCCGGTCAGAACGGGCACAGGATGTGGCTCAGTTCTGGTTTAGGATGACGTGGATGATGTTTTCCATCCACGAACACCTGGGCTGGGTTCCATCTGCTCGGCCAGGCCCTGTTGGCAGCTCCAGGCCTCAGCACGACCCTCCCCTGTCTGGTCTCTCCTGGAACCGAGATGAAGCGGGGCAGCAGGACCTCCCTGGCTCCTCCCAAGGCTCTCGGAAGGAGGAGGAATGCCTGGAGCCACCGACGAGCACGGAGCTGGGGAACAAAAGGCTGCCAGCTGTGGAGAGCACTGCCCTGGGGACCCAGGACCGTCCCTTTAGTTGAGAGACGAGGGCCTGGGAGAAGGCAGAGTGGTGAAGCGTGGCTGACCCCAGCCGGCTGGTGCAGAGTCTGTCTGGTTCCCACTGTTGGGGTCTTCCTTGCTGCACCCAGAGCCCTCTGCTGGGTGAATACTGGGCAGAAGGACTTCCCAGCCGGCACCTCGGAGAACAGTGGGTATCACCCCGTGAAGGGGCCAACAGTCCACGGGGTGCTCGGGACGCCTCACAGAGGAACATGTTGGGGGAGTCAGGGGCTGGACACTAGTCCACAGGGAGTCCCACAGGTAGAGCACGGGGCCCAGCAGGGTGTGCCTCTGATGAGTGGGGTGCAAGGAGGGCTCTCCCACTAAGTTGCCAGGGACTAGCTTAGTGAGGTTAAACAGTGCGTCCCCAGTCACACAACTCCCAGTGGCCTGGCTGGAAGGGACCCCAGGCTGTGTGATTTCTTGCCCAGCCCTGTCCCTAAAGCATCACAGTCCAGGTGCTGTGAAGAGGGTTCCAGGGACCAGAGGTCACGTGCCGCACCCTGCAGGGGTCGCGCTGCTGAGGGGCACGCTGGCCCAGGGAAGGTTCTGCGGGGAGCTTGTCACACAGTCACATCAAATAACTCATAACTTGGGCAGCATTTCCACTGCCATGACCACATGACCACTGCCAGGCTCGTCTTCTCAGCTAGACGAGCTTTCAACCAGCGGGAGGTCAGCGGCGAAACGCAGGCAGTGCTTCTCAAAACTCTTCCACAAATAACCCTGTGAACTAAAATTTAATAAACCTCTCTCCTAGTAGAAAATCAAACTCGGGTTCTTTTGAAAGGGCATTTACTTACTTGAAAATCTTTCTCTTCTAGTATTTCCTTCCTCCATCTCACGAGAAAAGCAGCGCACACGTACAAGTGGAAATGAGAAAAGCCCTCTGGTTCAGACTAAAAGAGAAAAAATAACCAAGAGAGAAATTGTAAAGTGTGATCCACGAACATCACTGCAAGGTTATCTGCAACAGTCAGGGTTTATCTAGTCAGGGTTCAGAGAAAACCAAAGCTTGTGTTGACGTACTTTTACTTAATGCCTTAATTTCAAAATTGTCAGCTCATTAAAACAAACACCATTTTCTCTTTAAGTACCAGCAGGCTGATAAACAGCAAGTGAATAGCAGACCAAGCTTCGGGCAGCCTCAGAGGCGGTTGTTCACTCTCCTCTCTTGCACAGACAATAGCCAAAAAGCATAAGAGACAAATTCAACATGTGCTGGTGCCATGCCAGGCACAGAGTCTGCTCCTCACAACGGCATGTGAGGGAGGCCTCCTCCCACTCCACAGATGAGGAAACAAGGCTGAGCCCAGGCCGGGCCTAGTCAAGCCAGAGATCAGGTACTGGGCCCAGGACCACTACCTGGTCCGGGTCTCCCTGGGAAACGAACAGGGAAGTGATGCTGATCGGAAGCCACAGATGTGGAAGGACACGGCTCACACCCCTCAAATCACCACCCATGTCTCTCTCTCCTCACTGTCATTCAAACGTGCCTCCCTGCTCCCCCTTCTTGAGGTAGCTACCCCTTACTCATCCCGGAAACCCAGGACCACTGTCAGCTCCCAGAGACCCTCCCATACTGAGGTTTGGGGCGTGCACACCTTGGGGCTGTGGTATTAGTTCAAGCACACACAGCCAACTGCAAAGACTGAGGGTTCCCAAAACTCCAGTTCTTGGGGTACCACCTTTACTTTTCTGCCTTGCCCATGCAACATCTGTAGGACTACTGTCAATGGTTCAGTAAGTAAACAAATCAAACGCACAGTGCATTAGATGGTGATGTGCTATGGAGAAAACAAGGCAAAGACTGGGACGAGGAACAGCAAGTGGGTTTGTCTGTGAAGAGGGGGATACCACTTTAGTAAAATGGTCAGTCACCTAAGGTGACAGATGAGCAAACATTCAGAGAGAAAAGGCGTATATTATTATTATTATTATTATTTTCTTCACTGAGACGGAATTTCGCTCTGTTGCCCAGGCTGGAGGGTAGTAGCATAATCTCAGCTCACTGCAACCTCCGCCTCCCGGGTTCAAGCAATGTTCTTGTCTCAGCCTCCTGAATAGCTGGGATTACAGCTGCACGCCACCATGCCAGACTAATTTTTGTATTTTTAGTAGTGGGGTTTCACCATGTTGGCCAGGCTGGTCTTGAACTCCTGATATCAGGTGATCCACTTGCCTCAGCTTCCCAAAGTGCTGGGATTACAGGTGTGAGCCACCGCCCCTGGCCAGAAAAGGCATTTACACATATGGCAGAGAAACATTCCAGGTAAAAGCTACAGGAAGCACAGAGACCCTGTGGTTAGAGGCTGCCTGGCACGTTCCAGAAATAGCAAGGAGACCAGCACAGCTACCGCAGAGCGAGGCGAGCAAAGGGAAGCGTTGGCAGGCACGTGTGGGGTATAGATCCTCAGGGCTCTGAGCAGGGAAAGACACAGGCTTCAGAAGCATCCCTCCGACCGTCATGCTGACAATGGATGGCACAAGGCAGGGTGGGGAGAGACAGAACCAGGAGAACCAGGAGAACCAGGAGGCAGGTTAGGGGACCATGGTAGTCAGAATTCAAGAAGGGCTAGTGACTCGGGCCAAGGGGGAGCAGGGAAGCTTGTGGGAAGACCAATTCGAGATGTATTTTGAAGGTTTTACAGAAAAACTACACCAACACGCATGAGAGATCTGGGGTAGGAGAGAAAGGAACCAAGGGCCACTCTGATAATTTGAGCCTCCACAGCTGGAAGGGTGAAGCTGCCAGTTCCTAAGATGGGGAAAGGTTTGTGGAAAAGGCTGTAGGAGACAGTGTTTTGGTGGGAAGGCCGTGAGCTGTTCTTTGGAACTACCAAGTTTAAAATACTTGGGGATCCAGGTGGAGATGCCAGGGAGGTACACGGACACAAAAGACCAGAGAGTGACCAGTGATTCGGGACAGAAATAAACACCAAGGACTAAACCGCACACAGGAATGATCAGCAAGCTGGGGCCAGACCGGAGAACATGAAGAGGGTGCATATTCTAGAGTTCTTGGATAGAGTGCCCTGCATATGTCCACTAAATAAAGTTCATCAACAGCGTTGGTTCAAGTTTCCTATAAATCCTGTGGTTTTGTTTGTTTTTTTTTTTTTTTTTTCCATCTACTTATAATCTATCAATAACTGACAGGTATGCTTCAAAACTCCCATGATGAGAGTGAGTTTATGTCTTTCTCCTTACGGTTCTGCCAATCTTTGTTTTCTGTGTTTGGAAGGTATGTTATCAGGAGCATACGAATTCAAAATTATTTTCTCTTCCTGGTGTACTGAACAGTATAAATACTTATGACCTCTAACCTCACACAGGGCTTTTGCTCTGAAGTCTCTAGTGGGGAGGAAGGAGTCTAACTGACTACAACTACGTATCAGTTTTTGTTGGGTAATGTATTTTAAACAGCTCTCCTGAGGTATAACTGTTATATAATAAATTTTACATATTTCAGGCCGGGCGCGGTGGCTCACATCTGTAATCCCAGCACTTTGGGAAGCCGAGGTGGGTGGATCACAAGGTCAGGAGATTGAGACCATCCTGGCTAACATGGTGAAATCCCGACTCTACTAAAAATATAAAAAATTAGCCAGGTGTGGTGGAGGGCGCCTGTAGTCCCAGCTACTTGGGAGGCTGAGGCAGGAGAATGGCGTGAACCCAGGAGGTGGAGCTTGCAGTGAGCCGATATTGTGCCACTGCACTCCAGCCTGGGTGACAGAGCGAGACTCCGTCTCATAAAAAAAAAAAAAACTTTACATACTTCAAGTTTATAATTTGATATGTTTTGACAATATGCACACACCTGGGAAAACACCATCACAACCAAGGTAGTGGACATATCTATGGCTCCAAAGGTTTCTTTGTGGCCATTTGTAAATCCTCCCTTCAAGCCCTCCCAGTCCCAATCACCGACTTACTCGTGTCACTACCCATTAGCTTACATTTCCAACACTTTCAAATAAAGGGAATCCTATAATACACATTTGGTTTTGGTCTAGCTTTTCCACATAGGGTGATTACCTTAGATTCACCGTGACATTGCACGTACCAATCGCTCATTTCTATAAACGCTGAGCAGCACGCACTGCATGGATATACCACAGTTTGTTCATCCATTCATCTGCTGAAGGACTGAATTGTTTCGAGTTTGGGGCTACTATGCAGAAAGATGCCATGAACATTTGTGTACTCATCTTTGAATGGACATAGGCTTTCATTTTGCTTGGAAAAATACTTAGGAGTAGAACAGCTGGATCATATGGTAGAAGTATGTTTACCTTTTGAAAAATCTGCCACTAGTTTTGATATAAATCTTTTATCAAATACATGCTTTGCAAATGTTTTCTCCCTGTGCCTTCTCTTTTCATCCTCTTAACAGTGACTTTTGAAGATCATGGGGGTTTTTTGTTGTTGTTGTTGTTGTTGTTGTTTTTGAGACGGAGTCTCGCTCTGTCGCCAAGGCTGGAGTGCAGTGGTGGGATCTTGGCTCACTGCAACCTCTGCCTCCCGGGTTCACACCATTCTCCTGCCTCAGCCTCCCAAAGAGCTGGGACTACAGGCACCTGCCACCACGCCCGGCTAATTTTTTGTATTTTTAGTAGAGATGGGGTTTCACCATGTCAGCCAGGATGGTCTCAATCTCCTGACCATGATCCACTGCTTCGGCCTCCCAAAGTGTTGGGATTACAGGCGTGAGCCACCGCGCCAGGCCAGATCATGGGTTTGAAATTTTGATGAGGTTCAACCTAGTACTTTGTTCTTTTACAGATCATGCTGTTGGTGTCTTATCTAAAAAATAATTGCCTAACTCAAGGGCACAAAGGTTTTCTTCTACAAGGTTTATAGTTTTAAATTTTACTTTAGATCTATACTCCATTTTGAGTTAATTTTTGTATATGGTAAAAGGTATGGAAGTTCATTTGTTATTTGTTTGTTTGTTTTGAGATGCAGTTTCATTCTTGTTGCCCAGGCTGGAGTGCAATGGCATGATCTCGGTTCACCGCAACCTCCGCCTCCCGGGTTTAAGCAATTCTCCTGCCTCAGCCTCCTGAGTAGCTGGGATTACAGGCATGCGCCACCATGCCTGACTAATTTGGTATTTTTAATAGAGACAGGGTTTCTCCATGTTAGTCAGGCTGGTCTCAAACTTCTGACCTCAGGTGATCTGCCCACCTCGGCCTCCCAAAGTGCTGGGATTACAGGCGTGAGCCACCATGACCGGCCTGGAAGTTCATCTGTATGCACATGAATATCCAATTGTTCCAGCAATTTGTTGAAAAGACTAAACTTCAGCTAGTGCTAGCCCTCCCTTATGTCTTCTTTTTCAAGGCCGTTTTGGCTATTCCAAATCTTCTGCATCTCTGTATAAATTTTAGAACCTGTTTTGTCAATTTTTACAGAAAAGTTTGCTGGGATTTCTGACTCATGACCATAGTATAGCTTTTAATCCATCTTCTGACTCATGACCATGATATAGCTCTTCATTTAATCAGATCTTCTTTCTCTTCACCCGTGTTTGATGGTTTTCTCAGTAAAGGTCTATTATTCTGTTTTTAGATTTTCCCTAACAAGTTCATATTTTTGATGATATTGAAAATGGGGTCCTGAAAATCTTCATTTCTGTTTATTGGTAGTTGTTGGTTTCCCCCCCAATCTTTATTTCCTTATATTTCTCTTATAACTAGCACAGCACTGGGTTTTTAAACTCCAGCCACGCTTTCTAACCGAAGAGCTTGGTCCCTGCTGGCTGTGACTCCTGACACATTCAGGTTAATTCACATGCTCTCGTTTAGAACTTTCCAACTGTTCTACTTTTTCTATCATTTGTCTTTCTTGCCTACATGTGGACTAACCTACTTCCCTCTACATTCTAATGTCCCAACCCCAATTAATCAGGAAGTTACTGAATTGTTTCTATTATTTTAATAGGCCCTCTACAAATTTTAACGTGTATATTTAACTTAATGATCTAAAATGAATTATCTTTATTCTCCTCCCAAACAATACAAAAAATTAAGAATATTTTAATTCTAGTCATATCATCACAGCAGCACCACACACTGACCTAATCTTCCCTAGCTATGTACTCGTGCTTTCCAGAATTTCAGTTCTATTGTGAGTTTTTTTTTTTTTGGTTTGGTTTGTTTTTTGAGATGGAGTCTCGTTCTGTTGCCAGACTGGAATGCAGCAACGCAATCTCGGCTCACAGCAACCTCCTCCTTCCGGGTTCAAGCAATTCTCCTGCCTCAGCCTCCCAAGTAGCTGGGACTACAGGCACGTACCACCACGCCCAGCTAATTTTTCTATTTTTAGTAGAGACGAGGTTTCACCATGTTGGCCAGGATGATCTCAATCTCTTAACCCCACGATCCACCCGCCTCGGCCTCCCAAAATTATAAATGGAGATCTTCTTTTTGTTCTTTTATACATCAATGTTTGTTTAGAGTTTTTCATGACTTTACCTATTTTTTTTTTTTCTCATTATTTCTTCTTGCACCTAGACCTTTCTTTGGAAATTATTATCCTTCTTGAAATTCAACCTTTAATGAGAGGGTCTTTTGGTTGTAAAGCCTCTCAGATTTCATTTGTCTAAAAATGTCTTTATTCTCATTCTTGAAAGATAGTTCGCTGGATATACAATTCTAAGTTGACTATTATTTTAAAAGATGATACTGCATTATCTTCCAGCCTCCACTACTGAACGCTATCAATCTATTTGTCATTTCTTCATCAGCAATCTAACTTTTCTCTCTGACTGCTTGTGAATACTTTCTTTGTCTTGGACGTTTTGCAGTTTCCTTGTGATATTTATTCTGCTAGAGATATTGGTCCTTCTGAATCTGGAGAATAAGTAGTTTTCATCAGTTTTGGAAACAGTCATCCATTATCTCCTATCAAACATCCATCTGTACCCATTCTCTTTATTTTCCCAGAACTCTGATCAGACAAGAGTTGGGGTCCTTTTCATTCTATCCTTCGTTTCCTTTAGCCTCTCTTTTTATATCTTCCGTCTCTTTGTCTTTCTGGGAGAAGTACTTTCCTCAAATCTCTCTTCTACTTCATTAATAATCTCTTCAACTGTGTCACAATTTATTTCACTTATCTATTACGTTTGAACCCTGGTTATTTCTTCAGACTTGCCTTGTAAATTGATAGTTACTCCTCCTCCTTTCATTCAGTATCTTTCTTTGTATTATTTAAAATGTACAAGCTTATTTTTATAGTGCATCTCAGATAATTCTAAAATCTCTGTAGATCTCTTTCTGCAGTCTGTTTTCACTGCTGATTCTTGCTCCTGGTGGCCCACTTCCTTGACTTCTCCTGTCATTATGCTCCTTAGAATGTATATCTGTTGGAATTCTTTGAGGCTTTTCTTTTTCGGGTTGGGGGACGGTATTTGCTTCTCTAGAGCCTGAAGGCATTGTTATCCCAGACTACATTAAACCAAATTTTTAGCTTGCAATTTTTTAGGTCAAATAAGTAACATGAACTAGGGTTCCCAATCCATGTGAATGTAGGATTGTAGGTGGAAATTCTGAGGAGGGGGAGGGTTCTTTCTTCCTCCTTTAACCTGGCCAAGGCTAAGAAAGGCAAACACAAGCACCTGTTTAGACTCTGAAAAAAACAATCCCCAGGTTTTGACTCCTGCCAGTGGCTCATTAAAATCAACTCACAGATACCCCTGGGTAAAGACCAGCTTTGATGCTGCTCCCCTATCTCGTTAGATTTGTATTTTCTCGAGATTTCTGGTCTCTGATAGTCTCACCTTTGTGGTTATGTTTTTTAAAAACACACCAGCATTATTTGGTGTATTCACACAAAAAACAGAAGGGCCTTTTGCACATCACATTCACCATACCACCAGAAAGGGAAGGCTCTGCCCTATTATTTTTTTTTAAATCCACTCATTTCAAGAACCTTAAATATATTACTACTGTGGCTTTGTAGTATAGGTTTGATGTGCTAGTTTTTTTATGATATTGTTGACAAAAAGAGTCAAACTCTGTAAAATATTTAAAGAGATTTATTCTGAGTCAAACATGAGTGACCACGGCCGATGACACAGACCTCAGGAGGTTCTCAGAACATGTGCCCAAAGGGGTCAGGGTGCAGCTTGATTTTATACATTTTAGGGAGGCATGAGACATCAATCAAATACATTTAAGAAATACACTGGTTTGGTCCACAAAGGCGGGACAACTGAAAGGCGGCAGTGGCAGCGGTCGGGAGGTTGTTCCCAGGCAATAGGTAAATTTATACATGTTCTAGTTGACAATTGGTTGAGTTTGTCTAAAGACCTGGGACCATAGAAAGGAAATGTCCAGGTTAAGATAAAAGACTGTGGAGATGAAGGTTCTTTTGAAGTCTTATAGTGGCTGCCCTTACAGACAATAGAGAGAAATGTTTCCTATTGAATCTTTTTTTTTTTTTTTTTTTTTTTTTTTAAACAGAGTCTTTCTCTGTCACCCAGGCTGGAGTGCAATGGCACGATCTCAGCTCACTGCAACCTCCGCCTCCTGGGTTCAAGCAATTCTCTTGCCTCAGCCTCCAGAGTAGCTGGGATTACAGACGCGTGCCATCACGCCCATCTAATTTTTGTATTTTCAGTAGAGATGGGGTTTCATCATGTTGGTCAGGCTGGTCTCGAACCCCTATCTCAGGTGATCTGCCCACCTCGGCCTCCCAAAGTGCTGGGGTTACGGGTGTGAGCCACTGCGCCATCTACTGAATCTTTAAAAGGTGCTAGACTCTTACTCTTTAGGATTGGGAAGGCCTGGAAGAAAAAAATCCAGCTATCTTAATAGAGATTCTTTTTTGTTTTGTTTGTTTTGTTTTGTTTTTTGAGACACAGTCTCAGTCTGTCGCCCAGGCTGGAGTGCAGTGGCGCAATCTCAGCTCGCTGCAACCTCTCTGCCTCCTGGGTTCAAGCGATTCTCCTGCCTCAGCTTCCCAAGTAGCTGGGACTACAGATGCACACCACCACACCTGGCTCATTTTTTATATTTTTAGCAGAGACAGGGTTTCACCATATTGGCCAGGCTGATCTCAAACTCCTGATCTCGTGATCCACCTGCCTCTGCCTCCCAACGTGCTGGGATTACAGGCGTGAGAAACAGTGCCGGCCAAGATTCATTACAGATGCAAATTTTCCCCGACAAAGGACAAATTTGCCATTTCAAAATATGGCAAAGAAACATGTTTTGGGGTAAAATACTTTGACTTTGTCATATAATGTTATGCCAGAGTCAGGCTGGAAAGTAAGTCATGATATACAGGGTTAATTAAAACCCATCTGATGAGAATTTTTGTATGGTTTGTAGGGCCTGACTCTCCAGACCCCTTAGGAATTTGGGCAAGATAAAAAAAAAATCAGAGCTTAGTCCTCAATATCCATTAAAATATATAGAGCCATTAAAATGTCACATGTTTGTGCTGGAATTAAAATCAACCAAATATTTAAACTGAGTTTAAATGCCACTGAGGCCCCTGTATCCCATTACCTGGGCATGTCAGCCCTCTCTGTGCTGTAACTAGGATGCCCTTTCTAATTCAGCAGGCTCCTATCATGTCACCATTTTATCTTTAAATACCCATTGCCTTCAGGACAAAACAGAAGTGAGCCAGAGCAGACCGGACATCCGGTCTCTACCCACCCCGCACCTGGTGTTCCAACCCTCTGCAGCCTTGGCTCTCTTAGGCACTCTGCTACCGCAGGAGGGGATGCTCCCTGTTTGTTCTCCTAGATAAACCCTTTCACTCTTCAGGATCTTCCCCCTTTCTCCCAGGCAGTGGGGCTGTCTCCACCCCTTCTTCCCAGGAGCCCTGGCCATGTCTCTGCGCGGCACGTGCCACACCGTCACGGTCCAGTGTGTCCCGTGTGTCAGCTTTCCCCCGTGACCCCTTCTTCATTATAATCCCAGCCCCAAGCCTAGAGTAGGAATGGAAACTGAATGAAATTACACATACCCCCAAATCCACGACTTTGGGTTACCAGGAGCCTGGGAAAGGGACAGACCAGGTGCATGGAGGCTCAGCAGTGAGAATGTACCTAGAGAAATGCACCTCACCCCCAAATCCATGACCTTGGGTTACCAGGAGCCTGGGGAAAGGGACAGGCCAGGTGCATGGAAGCTCGGCAGTGAGAATGTACCTAGAGAAATGTACCTCTTTCTGGGGTGAGGGTGAGGGTTAGGGGGAAGAAAAAAGAAGAAACAGGCATCTTTCCTTTTAAATACCTTAGGTGACTTGAACAAACAAAAACCTTCAGGTGCGTAAGGCCCTGAGCGAACCAGCCCTGAGGAATGCATGAGTGGTAATTAGCATTGCAAATAGTGAGAGGGAAAAGGTCTCCAGGAGTACTCTGGGATATTCCAGAATGATGGGTTCTCCAAGGAATTCTCTTTACACTCTCAATTTGCTTAAAAGCCTTTTATTTAACCAGGGAGTGCAAAGGTCAGCCTCCGGCCAGTGGTAGGACCCGCTCCTACTCAGAATTAGTAAGGCTGGACTGTAAATTCTGCTGCTCACAAGATGTTTCCAGCCCAGGAGCGGAACTTAGGAGAGTCCACAGTTTCATGGTAACAGAGCACTGGGGAGAAACAGAGCTTTACGACATCACTTAAGTGGATTATTTGTCTTGGATGACTTGGTAAATTGCATTAAAACACTAATTTAATAAATAAAAAATGCATATCATCTATGGAAAATGGGCTTCTGCTTTAATGAAGCATAATCCAGACAATAAATATCACCCAGCACTCAGTGGGTAAACAGGGAGGCGAGAGCAGTGGCCGCAGGCCAGCCCTGGGCACCCGGCCTTGGCCTGAGCCCACTCAGGACTGGGGCTCCATCCCCTTCACTGGGAGGCACACACCTGGGGTGGGTCAAGCAGAAGGAGGCTGTGACTTGGAGAAGCCCCTGGGGCTGTTGGATCAGTACCGGCTGACTCACAGGGAGGTGCAGCCCGCAAGGCCGCTTCTGGCATCCCCACCCCCATGCCACCAGGCCTGTCCTGCAAATCAAGATCTCCCCTTCCTCGCAGGCTCCAGGCTAGTTTGGGGAGGTAAAGGAGGGAGCCAGAGACTGGGAAAGGATCCTCAGTGATGAACTCAGGACTGTTCTGCAGCAAAGGCAGGTGGGGGTCCGGGGGACGGAAACGGTTTCCTCCCTCTGCCTTGAAACAAAGGTCTTGAGCTGGTCACCTGTGAAACCATAAGCTCTCCCTTCTTCTCCCAGCAGAAAGCCAGAAAGACCAGATGAGGAAATACCATCATGTGTGTGGAATATTCTGGATTGGGGGTGGGGTGTTCAGCTACCCTGCCACCAGCAAATTACCAGGCAAGTTCTGGACGTCACCGGAGCAAGGACAGCTGTCTGCCACGTGTAACGGGTATGACGTAGTGGGCAAAGTCTCAGTGAGCGGATCCTAACAGTCGGAGGCGCCCCGTCTCCCGTCAAGGAAGATGAAGCCCCCAGTTCCCCTCAAGGCATTTGAGGCCCCATCCACCTAACTCAGTGCCCCGACTCTGTCCCATGACCCCTCCATATTGGCCTCCAGTGCTGGGCCTGTTCCTGCTGGCACCGGTCTGCTACAGCCCTAGCACTTGAGAAAAAGCCCAACACGCAATCAAACCCTGGAACCAGCTGGGTTTGGAAACCAAGCATGTCCCGTCCGCGGACAGAGGATGCTGGGGAAACTGCTCCTTTCCTCCTGGGGCCTTGGCCTCCTTGCCCCACAGGCAAGGCTGAGGCAGCTGGGCACTGCATTGGGAAACTCCCACAGGTCTCAGACCCAGCCGAGGTCTGGAGAGACAGAGAAGCTGGAAGGACGTCCCCGGCCTGACCAGCGCAGTGACAGGCTCTGGAGACCGGCCCAGCATCCAGCAGTCCTGGTGAAGCAACGTCCCAAGCCTGTCCCTGCTTCCTCTCTGTGGTTGGGGGTAGGGGGCACCTCCAGTCTTCCTCACACTGCCAGTCGGCAGAGGAAACACTCCGGTGTCATTTAAAGAGTGAGTCAGGAAAATTTCTTTTAGGATTCTGACGAATGACGAATATGGTTCTGATTAATACAACAAAAGAACACTTTGGCAATTTTTATTTCAGATCATTTCAGTATTACCCTCTCTTAATCACTAATGAAGGAAACAGCAGCTTTGATTGACGACTTGACAATAAGTCTGCCGGGGCCACACTGAAGCACAATGCCCAAGGGCTCCCGGGAGTGCCATGCAAACCGGGCATGTTTCCACACTTTGCAATGGAAGAGAAATATGGTTCTTTTAAGCAGACCCTGGCAAGCTCACAGACTGTCTTACAGAAGCCCAAAGCTAATTTAACCGAGGCTCTAACCGCCTAATCAGAGACCAAGCGATCACTCCGAGGCCCGCCATTGGTAGAGAGGGCTCTGCTTTGAAGAAGGAAGCCTCCTGCAGGAAGGGGAGGAGGGGCACACCTCACCCCGTGTATTAGTCCGTTTTCACACGTGGTTGATAAAGACATACCTGACACTGTGCAATTTATTTTAAAAAATATGTTTAATTGGATTTACAGTTCCACATGGCTGGGGAGCCCTTACAATCATGGCAGAAGGCAAAGAGAAGCAAGTCACGTCTTACGTAGATGGTGGCAGGCCAAAAAATGAGAGCACTTGTGCAGGGGAATGCCTCTTTTTAAAACCATCAGATTTCATAAGACTTATTCACTATCATGAGAACAGCACGGGAAAGACCTGCCTCCATGATTCTGTTACCTCCCACCAGGTCCCTCCCACAACACGTGGGAGTTCAAGATGAGATTTGGGTGGCGGTACAGCCAAACCATATCACCCCTGTTCCCCGAGGCCTCACCCCTGCGCACCAGGGCTTCATCCCTCCTCCCCAGGCCTCACCCCAGCACCCCACAGCCTTACTCCTGTGCTCTGAAGCCTTACCCCTACGCCCCAAGGCCTCATTCCTATTCCCCAGGCCTCACCCCTGCACTCTATGGCCTCACTCCTGGGCCCTGAGGCCTCACCCTTGCACTCCACAGCCTCACTCTTGGGTCCTGAGGCCTCACTCCTGCACTCCACAGCCTCACTCCTGTGCCTTGAGCCCTCACCCCTGTGCGGTACTGTGTGAAGTACTAAGAACAAGCCAGGACCAGCCTGCAGCTGCAGGGATGGGCCAGGCAGGGGCCCTGGAAGCCACCCAGCTGGGTTTCAGCCCCCTACAGTTTTCTCTGCAAACACTGCCCTTGACCTGCAATCTTGGCTCTGTCAGCATCTACCCACTCTCAGGCCTGCGGCCCAGTCCACACAGCCTCAGGCCACCCCACCTCGTTTCTCTGGTGCTCGAGGCCCTCACTGTTTGGTGCCCGTGTCAAACACCAGGGCTGGAAGGGCTCTGAAGGTCAGCGCGTTGCACCTCTCTCTATGGATGAGAAAACAGCGATGAGCCGGAGTGCCTGTGTGAGGTGCCCCGGAGGGTAGTGTGGAGTACAGAACGGGCCACATGACACCTGGCAGAGCCACCCTGATGTCTTCTACCTTTAGAAAGCAGCGACGAGGCCGGGTGCAGTGGCTCACGCCTGTAACCCCAGCACTTGGGGAGGCTGAGGCGGGTGGACCCCCTGAGGTCAGGAGTTTAAGACCAGCCTGACCAACATAGAGAAACCCCATCTCTACTAAAAATACAAAATTAGCTGGGTGTGGTGGCGCATGCCCGTAATCCCAGCTACTCAGGAGGCTGAGGCAGGAGAAATGCTTGAACCTGGGAGGCGGAGGCTGCAGTGAGCTGAGATCACACCACTGCACTCCAGCCTGGGCAACAAGAGGGAAACTCTGTCACAAAAAAAAAAAAAAAAAAAAAAAGGGAAAAGAAAAAAGCAAGCAAGCAGGGACGAGGCTGCTCACTATCTTTGCCTCTGCTCACGCCTTCCAGTAGGCCAAACCATTCTTGACCGCCCCTAAACCCAACTCTCCCTGGCTCCTCCACCCCCAGCCTCTCTTGCCTTCCTGAAAACACTCCAGACTCCCTCCCAGTCTTCTTATCTGGTAATGAGAACAGACAGTGCCTCAGCCAGGCCATTCCCTCTGGTTATGGCTTTTCCTCCCAGCTGCCCTCTAAGGCTCTGAAGAGCAGGGTCTGCACTGCCACACGGTGACACCCAGCACGGCACAGAGTAAGCGCTCAGGACTCCTGGCTTTCTGAGGTGGAACTTTCACCTCTGCAGCAGCCTTGGCATTAGGACCCCTGTCAGGGTCTGAGTAAAGAGGGGTTTTCCCTGGAGCAGACCCACTGGCTAGGATGGGAAATTCGTCGTCAGGAGCCCCCGTAGTCACGGTTTGGGGTCACTGTGTGCAAGCTCGCTAAGTCAAGGGCAGCACCGGACTGCACCCTATGCCTGCAGGCTCCCCAGAGACCCTGGCTTCTGTCCTCACAGGAGGTCCCGGTCGGAGCTCAGAGCACAGCTGTTTGCCAGAGACACTGTGCCACTAATGGCTGCACGACTCCCTGGGGTCCCCATCTCAGCCCAATGAGGGAAGGACTGTCAGCAAAGGTAACGGGCAACAGGGAGGAACCTGCAGACTCCAAGCCACCCGTGACGCAAGTCGTCTGACCTGTCCCCAGGGCAGCCTGATACACAGAGTCGGGGGCATGCCTCACCCAGCCCTTCCCCGGGACAGCCTGATACATGGGAGTCAGGGAGATGCCTCACCTGGCCCTTCCCCGGGGCAGCCTGGTGCATTGGTGGGGAGCATGGCTTCTGCTGCACAGTGCACGGGGAAGAGGGTCCAGTTCCTGCAGTGCAGCCCCACAGTGCACGGGCCACCTCGGGGGGGGCAGCATCCGGGAGGCAGAACAGCCATAAGTGAGGTCGGGGCTGTATCTGGACACATCCCATGCTGCCCCTTCACCCCTGTGAAAAACAAGTCCATGAGAAGAATCTCCTTTGAAAATGCTCACCCTGGAGAAAGGGCAGGACTCTGGGGACAGGGGGTTCTGAAGGTCAAGGAGAAATACTCTTCTTTGAGCCAACACCGTCTTTAAAAATAATACATCTCTTTGGTTAAGGGGAAGACATTTCACGGAAGAGCCCACACGCCTTGGAAATGACCATTAAAAAGTCCTGATCCTATTCCAATTGGATTAGACAGCTGAAATCTCCCAATCCTGATTTTCTCTCTCTTTTTTTTTTTTTTAACAACCTCCAGTAAACTGTATCTAATAAAGTAGCCAGCATGCCACGAGAGCTGCTCCAAAGGACAGCTGCACGGTAGCAGGGGCCCCTGCCACTCCAGGGGATAGCTAGCGCTCAGAGCCCCCTCTTACTTCCAGGTACAAAGATGAAAGGGCATTCTGACCAAAGGCAAAGGCAGGTAGGCAGCCTCTGGGCACGGGGAACCCACCCCTGCAGAATTTTTGCTGAGTGAGAGGGACAGAAGAATTCAGGAATATATTACACAAATATATGCAAGACACTTTTGGAAATGATGTAAAAGTTACCTGAAAGACATAAAAGAAAAGCTAATTAAACACAGAGATATACCAGGTTCATAAACGAAAAGATTCCAATGGAAAAGATGTCAATTATCTCCTTTTAATTGATATGTTCAATGTATTTCTTTTCTTTTTCTCTTTCTTTCCTGTCTTTCTTTTTTTTGTTTTTAAGATGGACTCTCGCTCTGTCACCCAGGCTGGAGTGCAGTGGCACAATCTCAGCTCATTGCAAGCTCCGCCTCCCGAGTTCAAACGATTCTCCTACCTCAGCCTCCCAAGTAGCTGGGATTACAGGTGCGCAGCACCATACTGGCTAATTTTTGTATTTTTAATAGAGATGGGGTTTCACCATGTTGGCCAGGCTGGTCTCGATCTCCTGACCTCCTGATCCACCCGCCTCAGCTTCCCACAGTGCTGGGATTACAGGCATGAGTCATCATGCTGACCCCAATTCAATGCATTTCTAATAAAAACTCCCTATCCTCTATCCAGAATTTTTGTGGAATTAAAGTATATTCCAAAGTTGACATTGAAGAGTAAAGGGCCAAAAATAGCACGACAACCCCAAAGACAAAATGACAAGGTGAAGACTGTACCAGATAGCAAGACATTCTGTGGGACTAATGTAGGCCACGTGGCCTAGGCCCCGGACAGAAAGACCAGTGGAACAGAGGACACAGGGGCACGCCCATACTGAGGTGGACACTCAATCATCCATGATAGGCACAGCAGTGCCGGCCGGAAGGCAAAGGATGGAATGCTCCATCCATGGTACAGAGAAAACAAGTGTTTATCCATGTGGAAGAATGAAACCGGACCCTGTTGCACACCACATGCAAAAGCAAACTGAGGGCAGGGAGAAAGCAGCGCCTAAAAACACACGCAAAAGCAAACTGAGGGCAGGGGAGAAAGCAGCGCCTAAAAACACACGCAAAAGCAAACTGAGGGCAGGGAGAAAGCAGCGCCTAAAAACACCACCTCAGGGCACAAAGGATACATTTTATTTCTTTTTTCTTTTTTTTTTCCTTTCCTTTTTTGAGGCAGAGTCTTGCTCTGTTGCCCAGGCTGGAGTGCTGTGGTATGAAATAAGCTCACTGCCACCTCTGCCTCCCAGGTTCAAGCAATTCTCCTGCCTCAGCCTCGCAAGTAGCCAGGATTACAGGGGTGCGCCACCACGCCTGCCTAATTTTTGTATTTTTAGTAGAGACGGGGTTTTGCCATGTTGGCCAGGCTGGTCTCGAACTCCTGGTCTCAAGTGATCTGCCTCACTCGGCCTCCCAAAGTGCTGGGATTACGGGCGTGAGCCACCGTGCCCGGCCAACAAAGGATAAATTTTAAAAACTGATGAAGTTGACTACCCCAAAATTTTAAACTTCTGTATTGCAAAAGACACTTAATCACAGACTGGAAAAAGATATTTGTAGTGCGTATGTGACTTGACAGAGGATTTGTATCCAGAATGTATTATATGTCAAAATCCTCCAAAGAATCAACAAGAAAAAAAATCTGGGGCATGCAGTGCAGTGGGTCAGGTAAGAGGCCAGTTCCCAGTTTCCAGATAGGCAAGAACTAAAAAGATGAGGAATACAAAGTTTAGGAGAGAACGTGGGTTACAGGAAACCGCAGACTGCAAAGGAGAGGAAAGGAGGAGAAGAGGCTTCCCTAGTATATGTGAAGTGTGTTTCTAAACAAGAAACAAACAACAGATCTGAAGCTTTTTAAAAATGAAACAAATCTTTTAGATTTGACAAAGCTAGGTAATACATTCAAAGGCATTCATGAGACTACTATCTACATGTTTCTGTATATTTAACATTTTTTATAATTAAAAAAAGCAAACAGATCAAGGACTAATCTGAAGTAGTCTTTTCTAGTTACCAACAGACTCATCTACGTGGCGGCACCTCTCATCCATGTGACTCAGCCTCGGGTCAGCCAGAAGTGGACAGGGCCAGCCTCCAGCCCAGCCCCGGGAAAGGGTTCTGGTTCCGCCCCCTCTGCTGTCACTCAGACTCAACCCGCTCAGCATCCCCTCACTGGGAAAGGTGCATAGGCCTGGGGCAGCTCCTGACAGCTCTATAACCTCCCTCTCAAGGGTCTCCCTGCAGGACTGTTCCCTTAAGAACTGCCATGAGTTTCCTCAGGGGCCAGGACCCTGGTGTTGGAGAGAAGCTCAAAGGGACGGACAGCAGGACAGAGCAGAGCTGCTCCTCTCCTTCAGTTCCCAGCGGGGAGACGGGGGGAAATCCTGGTGCCTCCCCACATGAGTTCTCTTAACACTGCACCCCAGTTCTGCAGCGGATTTAGTGTTGCTTATAAAATGACAAAATGAAAGTTCAAAATGACTAAGATTAACTAAATGCAAATTACTTACAGATGATATACACTTTTTAAAATGTAGGAACTAAGGCAAAGAAACGATTTTCCTTCTGTTTTTTATAATGGAGAAACTGTGATAAAAGGAACAATATTTCACCTTTAATTGCATCGTTGATTTTCCTTATAATTTTTGGCACAAAATAAAAACAAATGACCTTCTGGCCTCAGGAGAGTTCCCCGCATATGCGTATTTACGTAGATGTGGTTTTGAGGCCATTCAAATGACAGAAATTGTTTCCCATTCTTCGTTAAGATTCAAGTGCACCAACTTCAGCTGCACAAGCAAAATCTTTGCTATGATTTCCTTTGAAATATTCATCACCAGACCATTGCGTTTCACGATTACCGGCCCATAATGCAGGGCACGGCCGTTTTAAAATTCACGCCAACATCCCCATGTTTAGGGCATGCGCTGTAGTGAGAGCTGCGCATCGTATTTCATGGCACAGTCAAATCTTAAAGCCTAAATGAGCCTGTCTCTATCCAAGCAGCCTCAGTGACTCATTCAGTAGCTCTATGCCACCCATGTTCTATTTTGCCAGATACTTATTGGCACGTGTCTGTCCAGGTCTGAGAACATTCTAACTGGTTAAAGACAAAGGTCACAGCCACTCAAATCTAGTGAGTCACAGGACGGGTTCTCATCTCTACAGTCTCGGGGGCTGATCGGGGGAACGGAATGACCTACAGGGTCTGCCCCTTGGTCCTGGGATTCTGGTCTAATGTATGAACACTCTGTAACTGAAAGAAGCCTTTTAAAGTCATATAGTATAAGAGAAAAACATAAACTATACTGAACTTTAAAAATTCCTAATGGATATTTATTCTTTGGTTGATGTATCAGTCAGGGTTCTCTAGAGAAACAGAACCCAAAGGACATACGTACATATACATGTATATAAATAGACAGGGGGCATTTATCTTAAGGACTTGGCCCATGCGATTGTAGAGGCTTGATGAGAACAAAATCTGGTGGGGTAGGTGGCAGGCTAGAGACTCAGGGGAGAGCCGCGGTTTAAGTCCACCCAAAAGCAGGCAGAATTCCTTCTCGCTTGGGAGAGGCCAGTCTTTGTCTATTAAGGCCTTCGACGGATGGGATGAGACCTATGCTCATTATGGAGGGTCACCCTTTGCTTTATGCAAAGTCTCCTGACTTAGATGTCAACCTTGAAACCCACTCAATAGTCCCACAGTCCGTTTTTTTGACAAACTTAGAAACTGACCCTTCTGATCTTAAAGCTTAAAACTTAACACTTTTTTTACCCGAGTTCCTTCCTCAGGAAAGGACTTGCAGGCTTCTCAAAAAGTATCAAAGGACTGAAACTCACCAGATCCTGACAATGAGATACCAGGCCTCTCAAAAAATATCCAAGACCTGAAACTCACCAGGTCATAGCATCCAGACAGCTAGATGCCAAGCCCCTCATTCATCTTGACGGCTTCTTTATCCCTCCCTGTTTTCCCATACATCATTACATTTCGTCCCTGCTATGTTTGAGTCAGTCTGGGAGATGGATTTAAGACTGAGTTCCCACCTCCTGGGCTGCAGCACCTGATTAAAGCCTTCTTCATTGGCAACAATTGTTGTCTCAGGGATTGGCTTTCTGCGCAGTGAGCATCAGGACCCAGACTGAACCCCTGGTGTTTCGGTAACAACCTCAACCAAAAAACACCTTCAGAGAAACATCCAGAATAATGCTTGACCAAATCTCTGGCAATGGTGGTTCAGCCAAGTTGACACATAAATTAACCGTTACAGTGATGACCGCATCCGTCATCAGTGATGTGGTCAGTGATGGGAATCGCTCCCGTGTTCAAATTTGAAAGGCGTTTTCCAGGGCTGTGTTCCTAGGTCCTTTCATAAACCAGACGACTGGTTTAAATATTCAATTTATTAATGAACAAATCAACATGCACTGAGAACCTGGGAACTCCCAGGGCTCACGGATGAGGAATGGCCTAGCCAGCCTTTCCGGTGGGCAACTGAGAGTCTGGAGAGTGAACAAGGCAGCCCCCTCCTCCAACCTGCTCTCTCTCACCCTTTGCCGCTGCTGGCCCTGCAGGGAGCCAAGAATCCTTAAACAGGAAAAAATGCACATCAGCAAAAACTAGTTAAGAATCAAACACAAAAAAATGACCTTGATTTACATATTTTAGCAAGGGTCCGAGGAGAGATGCAAGGTCACCAGCAGGCGCTTAGAGCAGACCACAGGAGACTCGGCGCAGGATCACAGGGCCCGCTGGCCGCCAACTCCCATCAGGCAGGCGGCTCACTTCACAAGCTCCCATCACAAGTACTGCACCGCCTGCAAACGCCTGTCTCCTTTATGGATGAAATCAAAGACATCCTTTTAATGCTGCTCTGTCAAAACTTCATGAATTATACAAGCTCAAGAAGACTGTGGAGGCCAGAGCTGCCACTAAGTTGCAAGAAGGATTAACTTTCTGCTGCTAACCTCAGCCACCCTTAATGCTCCTCCTCCCGTTTCCCGAGTCTCAACATTCCATGTCTGATGACTCAGCATTTCTAGAAAATGCTGTATCACCACGTGGTCTGTGAGCACCACTCTAAAGGTACTTTTGCTATCCTGTCCAAACTGATGAACTTCGCTGTTTTCTTAATTTTTGTCAAGGATGTTCTCGGCAAATTCAAAGGGAAGAGAACTGCTGTGGGCCTTGATTATTTTTTCTTTGAAGCAAGAAATGACATCACACCAGTTAATAAGTCAAAGCCTGAACTCTCTCTGTAGACTGAACTTAGCTACAAGAGCACAGGGGTCAGAGAAGGAGTAAGTGTGGGGCAGCTCTCAGTGAGCGACCCACGTTCTGTCCCCAGCCCTGCAATGACTTGTGAGGCCTGCAGGTGGGCGTGTCCACAGGCTGATGCTCACAGGCCTGCATCAGTCACACACACACACACAGACACACACACGGGCTCACCTCTGTGCACACGAGTGTGTGGCCTGCAGCCTGCTCCTAGGACATGCATGCAAGGTGTCTGCCAGGTCCCTCCACTCCAGTTTCCACTCCTGGACATCCTCGTCCACTCTCTCCTGGCACTCATTCCTGCTCTCCCGGCCTGGGAAGCGCCTTCTTCCGCCTCCACCATCCCAAGGCCCCATCCCTTACGGTGAGTCCTGTCCCTCTTCACTGACACTCTCTGGGCTGCCGCAGGCTCCCTCCACACTGCTCTGTCCTGTGCTCTGGGGCTGTATTCCCCCTGCAATCTACCAGGACACCCACGCACAGTACATCCCTCTGGGTACTACCCGCTTCCCCACAGGGACTCCTGAGGCCAGGGTAAGGCGCCCTGCTCCAACATCCCTCCAGTGCACAGCTGAGACACAGGGACACAGTGTGCCCTCTGTTCTGTTCTCGTGGAAAGAGCAGGGGCACTGAACTCAGGCCTGGCCCACAACTCCCACCCCGTATGGTGCAGGGCAAACTCAAGTCCCTGCCTCAGGTTCCAACCGCTCATCTGTAAGATGGCAATCATGATGTCCAGTACGCGAGTACACACTTTCCAGTACAAACGATGGTAAGAATTAGAGATGACATTGAGTGCGTATCACCATATCACAGAGCTCTGTACCCAAAAGAGGCGGTTAAGAGAATGGTGAAGCCTACGGTGTGTTAATACCTGTCTCACTGTAAGCACGAATCTGAAAATTCCTCAAAACAGACAGCTTAGGTGCAAATGAACCTCAGTTTCCTCAGCTGGAAAAAGGAAGAGTCAAGCTGGATAATCTAAGGGTCTCAGGACCTCTGAAACCCAGACCTGTGGAGTCCTCCATTCAAGAACGCTGCTTTGTGAAGGCTGAAACAGCCTGCAGGGGCACAGGACCTGAGAAGAAGCCCAACGAGGCCACTCCCCAGAAGACGACTTCTCATGCCTGTCTCGATCAACACGCAGCCACCCCCTCCCGGCTACTGTCAACTGCAAATGACCCAGACCTGGAGCAGGCAAACGAAGGGGACGCTGAGGAAGCAGAGGCTGTGGCAACCTGGGCCCACCACCGGACACCCCCAGGAGAGCTTCTGCAGGCCTAGCATCCACCTGGAGAGGGGACACAGCTGCTCATTTTCTAAACAGGACAGTAAAGGGCATTCATGTTGGGTTTCTGACAGCACTGACTGGGACTTCCCGAAGTTACTCGGCTGTTGGAACACGGAGCTGAGCGGCAGTAGGGGACAAGCACATCCACCCTGGAGTGGCATCCAGACAGAAACGTCTACACACCTCCAAGATGCCCCGTCTGTCTGAGTGCTCCCTGGGCTGGGACTGCGTCTCCTGTGCCTATGTCCTTGTCATTCCTGCCCAGCTCAGTGTGTGCCGGGTGGGGAGATAGGCTGGCGGATGCCGGCCTTTCCCAGCACGAGAATGGGTGGCAGGCCCCGGAATCGTCATCTTTCACAGGCTCCCGAGATGACTCCCAGGTGAGGTGGAGCTGCAGGACCACTTTGCTGGGATATAAGCTTCTAGAGATGAGGATCCCCCACACACACCCCTCTGGGACCCCACAGACTTAGCACGGGCTGCTGCACGTGGCAGGGCCTGGGAAAATGATACAGACATCCAGCGGGCAAGCGAATGCCAAGGCTAAAGTTCTAGACTGTTCACATCCCCAGAGGCTTCACACTGGGCTGTTCTGACCTCTGTTTATCACTGATGCCCGAGCTTTTACAAGGACCTCCCACCACCAACCTTGAGCAAACACTTCAACCTGTCCCCTTGTAAGTCAGGCTGTGGATAAGACTCATGAATAAAAGTCTTATTGAACTAATTTGAACAAAAAGAATCCACATTCACCTAATAACCATTAACCAGGGAATTCTTAGATATAACAGAAAATGGAATAGTGAGAAGATTTTCTTAGGAGCTAAAACAAGGAAAATTATACAGGTTCTGCACAATAGTAAGAAACAAGACAGGATCTTCAAGACAGTCAAACTGTCCCCTTGTCACCTCCAGCTTCCCACTCTGGTGACTATTGTGGCAACTCCCATCCTGCCGGACTCACTCCTCTCACACGAGCTCACCCAGGCCAGGCTTTCCGCCTTTGCGTGCACGTGTGTGTGCACGGACTGTGTGTATGTCTACGTGAGGCGTGATGTGTAAAACCATTTTCAAATAAGACCTTTCAAGAAATTCCCCAAAGTAAAAAGCATAGTAGAAACACACCCCTGCATCCATCACTCAGGATTCACGATGATCAATATTTGGCCAATGCCATTTCATTTATTACTGACCCCCGCTCTGCCCACATGCTGCTTGGTTATTTGAAAGCAAATCCCAGACATCACATTTTAGCCGTAAACAGCTTCTCTCAGAGATAACAACTTAGACACATAATCACAAGCCTATTATTACATCGAAATAATTAACCATGATTCCTTAATGTGATCCTGCATGCCTCCTGATCATGTGTCTTTCTGCTGTCACTTTGTTCTAATCAGGCTCCAAATGACACATACACAATGCATCTGAGAGCCAACTCTCTCACTCATTTAAAATCTCGGACTCCCTCCTCCCTCTTTCTTGCTTCTCTGTCGTGCTTTTGTGGAAGCAATCTGGTCACGGCCATGTGGGATGTTTCACACTCTAGTTCTGGCTAGTTTATTCCCCTCGTGAGTTCTATCCGTTTCCCCCTTCCCTGGCACTCCCTGCAAGCGGGACTGAGGTCTAAAGGCTGGATCCGATGCAGGTGGGATCTGTGTGTGTGCGTGAATGCTTCGCTGTTGGAGCTGTGGCCTTCGCATTTCACCGCATCAGAAGGCGTGGAATGTCTGGGGTCTCCTTCCTGGTGATGCTGTGATGATCGGCAGGTCCAGGTGTTACCAGGCAGAACCATCTATCACCAAGTCCCCTGCAAGCTCCCCCTCACGGTTCTGAATGCTACTGGTGAGCACTGGCTCGACTCCTCATTTCATTAGGGTGACAGTGCAACTCTTTCACTGCCTCTGCGTCTACAGCCACAGTCCTTCCTTAAGGAATAACTTGCCCACATAAAAAAAAAAAAAAAAAAAAAACCTATTTGATTACCAGGAAAATAGAATATTGCTTGACTCTTTCCTTTTATTTACCGGTTGGTGCCCTAGCAACTTTCACAGGTGAACTAATAAGGGCTTTACTTAGAAGTTATTATGAATTCACAGACTTTAATATTCTTCGTATGTTCTAATAAACTGCCATCATAATTCTCTCTGACGCTTAATTTTCCTATTTTTGGCTAGAGGGAGTCCCTTTAAATTGGGTTTCTGGCATGACCCCAAGAGTCTGTGAGAAGTTCCTTTGCTTTCTTTATGACTAGATGTTCCAGATTCATCTTAAACATTTCCTGGCATCAAACATTTCTTTAAGGAACCTTGGTTACTTTTCATGGGAAATGGCTTAAGGACTCCGCAGGGGTGCTCATCTCCACTGGGTTGATAACTGGGTTGATAACTGGGTCCAGTAATTTTCAGTGGTCAGAGCCAGGAGATAAGACGTTACGTTTTCAAAGGGCAGAACCCACCAAAAGTTCACACTGAATCTTAATTCATATTTAAGCTTGCAGGTGTTTTACTTCTTTGATTTTATGCTTGACTCTCTTTTATGTCAGAAATTGTGGTGCCTCTAACATTATCATAATTACTTACCTGCTTTGTCTTAATAGATGTATGCGCAAATATGCATTTCAGTAAGTAGGTATATAAGTCATAGTTTCAAACAGCACTAATAATATTACCAGCAATCTGAATTTTGAAAACTTTTGCAATTCTTTTTTGCTTAAGATAAATCCTGCTGGGGCTGTACATTCAAACTGCTTCAAAGTCTATTTGAAGTCATTTTTCTCTGTGTGATTAAAGTACCGACTTGATATATAGTTTAGGTTCTCTTTTCATTTGATTTTGTTCTTCCTTTTTAAGAATAGCTTTCTGATTTGGGTTTAGTTTGGCTTTATAATTACGTAAAGCAATACATGATTCAAAGTAAAAAAACCATAAAACAAAGTACATTCAGAGAAGAGAAGTCAGGCCTCAGATATGACTCTTCCACTATATCTCATCTTCCCCATAGAGACTATAACCCTTCTTCATTGGTTTCTGGTTTATTCTTTCATTAATTTTGTTTGTTAATATAAGCAAATAGGAATGTTTGTGTGCGCGCACGTATGCGTTTATACTCATACTCTGCCAACCAATCAACAGATAAGTGATGGCATATGACACACGGTTCTGCACCTAGCGCCTCCAGTGAACAGTGAGGCAACCAAGAGTTCACCAGCGGCAGACAGAGCAGCCACATTCCTTTCAGGCCCATGCAGAACTCCAGCTACGGAGTGGCAGGTGTAGAACAGCTCATTCAGTCCGTTCCACATTGACGGATATCCGTCTTTTGCTGTTGCAAACAGTGCTATGACGAACAGGCCTGTAGATACGGCGTTTTTCATTTTCTCCAACTAATCTTTTGGATGGCTCCTGGGCCAACAGTTGTCCAGGCATATGCTACTTGCTAAGAGTGTGAACCACCCGTCTGTGCTCATTCTTGCTGCGTCCCTGCGTCTGCCCTGCTGCCGCACTGTGCTCCCCTCCTGGCTGTCTGCCCTCCTTTCCTCTCACCGTACGAGGAAAGTCACATGGGCTGAGGGCTCTCCGCTGTTGGGCATTAGATAATATTACCTGTGATAAAATACTATCGTGTACACGCTGTTAGTATATGGGGAGAGGAGAATACTTTCTTTATTAAACTTTTTATCCTGAAATAATTGTAGCTTCATATGTAGTTGTAAGAAACAACACAAAGCAATGCCCCTGGACCCTTTACCCAGATTAAGGCTACAGTTGTTTTTGGAGGGTTTGGTTTTGTTTGTTTGTTTTTTGAGACAGGGTTTCACTCTTGTTACCCAGGCTGGAGTGCAATGGCATGATCTCGGCTCACCACAACCTCCGCCTCCCCGGTTCAAGCGATTCTCCTGCCTCAGCCTTCCAAGTAGCTGGAATTACAGGCGCCCACCACCACACCCAGCTAATTTTGTGTTTTTAGTAGAGACGGGGTTTCTTCAGGCTGGTCTCAAACTCCCGACCTCAGATGATCCGCCCGCCTCGGCCTCCCAAAGTGTTGGGATTACGGGCATGAGTCACTGCACCCGGCCATGGCTACAGTTTTAATTTACGGTAGAAAATGGTCCACATGGGAGCCACAAAGCTCCCAGAAGAGCACTGGGCTACAGTGCCCAACGGACATGTCCTGATGCCACAGTCTACTGACATTTCACACACTGTACTACATTCTTGATTCTGGTGGGCACTGGCATGCTTCAAATGCTTAATCTAGGCACATGGTTTTAACCTAACTGTTTACATCACAATTTAATCTAGTTTGCACTGCACATTCATCAGTGCACACGTACGTGTGGGTAGACAGCAGGTGCATCTGTGTGCATGAATCTAGATGGCAGTGTGATTTCTTCTAAAAAGTCTAGCTATTCTCCCATCTCTGGATTCCCAGTGAACAAATATTAATTTGACCATAAAACCATATTATTTGAATCCTTGGCCCTTTCTTTTCTATTTGATAACTCACACACTGATAAGAAAGAATTAAAGGTCTCTCTTACAACTGTAATCTTTCTATCAGATTTTGGCTTTCTGTTTTCTTATCTTGATGACTTCTGACATATATATTTAATATTGCTTTACTACAATAGAATGGCTCTATGTAATTAACTTAATGCAATTTTCCTGAGTCTTTTTTTAATCTGAATACTATAACTCCTATTTTGCCTGTAGCTCAAGTTTGATTGGGAGAGCTCTTGCTAGCATATTACTTCTAATCCTTCCATGCCTAAGAATAAATGGAAAGTTCAAGCAAAAATTGGCAACTCTAAGATTGCATGAATAAAATATTTATCTAATCCATAGATGAAAGAATATTTTTGGTGCTCTATGTCACTTTCTGGAAAAAATTCATGATCAACCAAAAACTCTGATATTTTTATAGTTCTAAATGATTTAAATATTGAGTTAATATCAATTTATTTATTTATGAGACAGAGTCTTGCTCTATCACCCAGGCTGGAGGTGCAGTGGCACGATCTCAGCTCACCGCAACCAGCGCCTCCTGGGTTCAAGCAATTCTCATGCCTCAGCCTTTGTGTGGCTGGAATCAGAGGCACACGCCACCATACCCAGCTAATGTTTGTATTTTTAGTAGAGACGGCATTTCACTATGTTAGCCGGGCCGATCTCAAATTCCTGACCTCAGGTGATCCGCCTGCCTCGGCCTCCCAAAGTGCTGGGATTACAGGTGTGAGCCACTGTGCCTGGCCTCAAAATATTTTTTTAATATGAAAGTAAAAGAATGCCAATAGATCAAGAACCCTCAGAGTTACCATCTATTGTTTAAGGAGAAAATGAACCTCTGGATTGGTGACTTTCCCTGAAGCCGGCCGTTTCCATGAGATTCTAATCCTTCCAAGGTAACACTGTCCTAAATAGGGCATTTATCATTTCTTCCCTTTTCTCTATCTTTTTACCATCGTTGTTTTCTTCTGGTTTTGAATTTTAGATGAAGATAAGCATAAACTAGGTATTCATCAGGGACTTTTCATACATTCACACTATTTCGTGTAGCTGCAGACCATTATTAATTTTCATTTCCCTAACAATACTCCACAGTTTATCCATTCTATTGTTGAATATTTAGGTTCTGCTCCTTTCTTGCTATTAAAAATCAGGACTGCAGGAATCCGCGTGCACATTTTCAAGAGTCCCTCTAGAGCAGTGGCTCTGCAACTGCTGTGTGCTCCAGAACCACCTGGAGGGCTTGTTAAGCACAGCCTGCTGGGCCCCGCCTCCTGCATCTCTGACTTGGCAGATTATTAAGGAATGAGACCCATAACTCTGCATTTCTAATAGAAATGCAGCATCCTGTTGATGCACCTGACAGCATCCTGCCGATGCGGATGCTGTTGGTCCAGTGATCACCCCTGGAGAATCAGTGCTCTCAAGCAGCACCCTGGAAAGAATTCTGCAATGATGGGAATGTCTACGTCTGTGCTGCCCAATACTGTAGCTGCCAGCCACAGATAGGTCTGCAGTATCCGAACTGTGACGAGTGCGACTGAGAAATGTCATGTTTCAATCAATTCATTTAAACAACTGCATGTGGCTAGCGGCCACCATCCTAGACAATGCAGCTCTGACTGCGTGTGACCTAAGCATGGAATACCTGGATCACACCTGGATTCACCTCCTCAACTCTCCCGATCAAGATATACAACATGTCCTTCTGCCAGCAATCCTGCACTGCCCAGTGCTAACCAGAGGAAAGCACTGTTTTGATTTCTATTACTATCGATCGGTTTTTGTCAGTTCTAGAACTTCGTGTAAGTGAAATCAGGTGGTATGTTCTCTCTTGCTGGTTAAAATGTTTTGAGATTCATCCACATTGTCACTGAACAGCACTGCTCACTATAAATTTGTTTATCCATTCCCTTCCTGACAGATACTTGCATTGTTTCCAGGTTTTGGCTGGTATGAATAAAGCTGCTATGAACATTCTGGTGCAAGTACTTTTTTGTGGACATAAATGTTCAGTTCCCATGCACATACCTAGGAATGGAGTTTGCTGAATCACAGAGTAGGTACATGTTTAGTTTAATAAGAACGTGCCAGTTTTCCAAAGTGGTGGTACCACTTAACATTCCCGTCCGCTGTGCCTGGGGCTTCTGGCTGAGCCACATACTTGCCACCATTTAGTGTTGTCAGCTCTTATTTTTAGCCATTCTGGTAGGCTTGCAGTAGTATCTCGTTTGTGGTTTTAATTTGAATTTCCTTGATAACTAATAATGTTGAGTATTTTTTCAAGTGCTTGTTGGTCATTAGAATATCTTCTGCTGTGCAGTGTCTATCTGAACCTTCTGTCCACTTTTAAATTGGGCTATTTGTAATGTTAAGCTATAGGAGTTTTCATATATCCTGGATATGGGTACTTTGTCAGATGTATGTATTATAAATACATCCTCCCTCTCTGTCCTTTGACTATTCAGATCTCTACTCGATTCCATTATTCCATTATCCATTCTTATGTCAATGCCACACTGTCCTGATTGCTGCAGCTCTGTAGGAAGTACTAAAATCAAGAAGTTCTCAAACTTAGTTGCTCTTTTAAAAAACTTTTTAAATTTTATTAACTTGAATCCTTTGCATTTCCACATAAATTTTAGAATACACGGATTTGTGTCTATAATAAAGGTTAGTAGGAATTTGATTAGGATTTCACTGACTTTAAAAATCAATTTGGGGACAATTAAATTTTTTTTTTATTTTTTGAGAGGGAGTCTTGCTCTGTCACCCAGGCTGGAGTGCAGTGCCACAATCTCGGCTCACCACAACCTCCGCCTCCTGGGTTCAAGTGATTCTTCTGCCTCAGCCTCCTGAGTAGCTGGGACTACAGGCATGCACCATAACGCCTGGCTAATTTTTGTATTTTTAGTAGAGACAGGGTTTCACCATCTTGGTCAGGCTGGTCTTGAACTCCTGACCTCAGGTGATCCGCCCACCTCGGCCTCCCAAAGTGCTGGGATTACAAGTATGAGCAACCATGCCCAGCTGGCAATTAATTTTTTAACAGTGTTAAGTCTTTGTATTCATAAAACATGGTACATCTCACCATATGTTTAGATCTCTTTCTATTTCTCTGAGCACTGTCTTGCAGTTTTTAGTGTAAAGATCTTTTACACTAAAGATAGTAGTTTTAAATTCATCCCTAAATATTTTTAGGATTTTTAATGTTGTTATAAATGATACCAGTTTCTAAATTTTATTTTCCAATTGTTTATTGCTAATATACAGAAATACATTTGAGTTTTCTGTATTAACCTTGTAACCTGCATCCACGTTTTCTGGTAGATTCTTAAATTTTTTCTATCTATATAATCCAAAGGACAACTGAGCTTTTTCCCTGTCAATCCTCATGTCTTTTATTTCCCTGGCTACACTCCCCAGCACAATACTGGATGCAAGTGGTGAGAGCAGAATTCTTGCCTTGTTCTCACCTTAGGGGGAAAGCACTTGATAACTTCACCACTAATTATGATGTGAGATGTGAGACTCTATGCATGTCTTTCAACACTGAGGAAGTGTCCTTCTACTCCTAGTTTATGGAGCTTTCTACCATGGTGGGTGCTGAATTTGGACAAATGCTATTTCCGCATCTACGGACATGGTCAAATGGTTTTCCCCTTTATTCTGTTAATGTGGTCAGTCACATTGGTTGCTTTTGGAAGGGTAAAGCAACCTTGCAAGCCTCGGACAAATACTACTTAGGGATGATGTACTGTCATTTTTGTATATTACTTGATTGAATTTGCTAACGCTTTGCCAAGGATTTTTGCATCCATGTTATTGAGATATGTTAGTGAAAGACAGTGGTTTCTAATTTTCTTATGTCTTTGTCTCATCTTGGGAGCTGAGTTATGCTTGCACAAAGCTTGGTCATTTGTATACTTCATGGAATTTGTTCACTTTAGGCGACGATTATTGTTATAAAATTGCTAATATTATTTTATCTTTTAAATCTCTGTGGGATCTGTAGTGATGTCCCTTCTTTTATTCATGGTATTTGTAATTATTTTTTTCTGTCGCTTCATTGATTAGACTAGCTGGAGATGTTTCAATGTTACTGATTTTTTGATTCTGTTGATCTCCTCTACTGCTTGCCCATTTTCTATTTCACTGATTTCTGCTCTTTTAATTTTCATTTCCTTCCCCCTACTTCCTTTGGGTTTAATTTCCCCTTCTTTTACTAGCTTCTGAAGGTGAAAACTAAAACTCCTGACTTTGAGTCCTTCTTCCTTTCATTCTCTCATATATATATAATTATATATATAAAATAATATATAATATATAAATACTATATATAAATTATATATTATATAGAATATATATACTATATATAAATATATAATATATATTATTTATATATAAACTATATGTTTTTATATATTTTCATATAGTATACTTTATATATTATTTATATATAGTTTATATATATAATATATATATTTATATTATTTAATATAATATATAATATAATATAATTATATATAATTATATATTATATTATATATTATATATTATATATTTATATATTATTTTACATATAATATATTTTATATATTACAATATAATAAGTATAACTATTATTTATTTATATAAAAATATTTATATATGAGTTTTATATATATAAAAACTATATAAACTATATATAAATTATATATATACTATATATACTACATATAATTATATATTATATATATATACTTTTTTTTAACAGGTATATGGTTAGCTCCCCAAGCACTGCTTTAGCTATAACCCACAAAATCAAAGGTTACATTTGCATAATCCATTCAGTTAAAAAAAAATTCTCAGGCCGGGCACGGTGGCTCAAGCCTGTAATCCCAGCACTTTGGGAGGCCGAGACGGGCGGATCACGAGGTCAGGAGATCGAGACCATCCTGGCTAACACGGTGAAACCCCGTCTCTACTAAAAATACAAAAAACTAGCCGGGCGAGGTGGCGGGTGCCTGTAGTCCCAGCTACTCGGGAGGCTGAGGCAGGAGAATGGCGTAAACCCAGGAGGCGGAGCTTGCAGTGAGCTGAGATCCGGCCACTGCACTCCAGCCTGGGCGGCAGAGCGAGACTCCGTCTCAAAAAAAAAAAAAAAAAAAAAAAAAAAAATTCTCTTTTCCCTTCGACTTCTTTAAATCAAGGATTATTCAAAAGCATGCTGCTTAATTTTCAAAAATTTTGAGATTTTTATCTTTCTCATTAATTTCTAACTTAATTCTACTAGAGTCAGATAACATATTCCATATAACTTCGATCCTTTAAAACCTTCAGACTTGTCTTATGGCCAGTAAATCACGGTGACTCGTTACTGAGTACTTGCAAAGAATGTCACTGGGTATCTGCCATTGTTGAGTGTAGTACTCTATAAATGTCAATGAGATCAAGCAAATTACTTCATAATTTTATTTAAATCAAATATACTTTTACTGATTTTTGGTCTATTTATGCCATCAATGACTGAGAAACAAAAGTCAAAGTCTCTGGTTATAACTAGTTTATCTACTCCCTTCAAGTCTGTCCATTTGTGCTTCATGTAATTAGAAGTCCTGTTAACACATTTAGGGTAGTTTACATGTTTTTCATTAACAGACCTTTCACTGAAAAGAAAAAAGTCCGTCTCTAGCTGTGGTAGTATGCCAAAGTATGTCTTGCAGTCTCCCTAATCTGACATTAATGTAGCCAGCCTTCTACTGACTAGTATTTGCATGACACATATTTTTTTAAATCATTTTTCCTATCTGTGTCATTATATTTGAAGTGCTTCATCTGCAAACGGCATATAGTTGGATCTTGTTTGTCTATTCACTCTTACAATCTCAGTCTTTTAATTCAAGTATTTAATCCATTTACATCTAATATAACCATTGATATGATTAAGTGTAAGTCTACTATCTTGCTATTGCTTTTGATGTTCTCGTCTGGGCTCCTCTTTTTTTCTACACTTCCAGCCCTCTTTTGGATCAATCAAATATCTTGCAGTACTCCATTTTATCTTGCCTACTAGGATTTTACACCCATGTTTCATTTTGCTAGTGGTTGCTCTAGGGTTTATAGAACACATCCTTACCTCATCTGAATTTATCTTCAGTTATTTTGCACCACTTAAATATAAGAACCTTACAAGAGTTTACTTCCATTTACCCCTTCCCTGTGCTATTATAAATGCTATTTTCTAGCATTTTTATTTCTTTTCTATGGGAAGGTGGCTATTTCACCAACCTACTAGAAATGAAACTTCAATTTTTCTTTATCAAGATGTCTGTCCCAGCTGGGCACGGTGGCTCACGCCTGTAATCCCAGCACTTTGCGAAGCCAAGGCAGGTGGATCACCTGAGGTCAGGAGTTCAAGACGAGCCTGGCCAACATGGTGAAACCCTGTCTCTATTAAAATACAAAACTTAGCTGGGTGTGGTGGCAGGTGCCTGTAATCCCAGTTACTAGGGAGGCTGAGGTAGCAGAATTGTTTGAACCCGGGAGGCAGAGGTTGCAGTGAGCCGAGATCGTGCCACTGCACTCCAGCCTGGGCAGCAGAGTAAGACCTTGTCTCCAAAAAAAAAAAAAGTCTGCCCTACACTCTCACTTACCGACTCAATGGTAACAAGCTCCAAGCCATGTAAAGTAGAGATCTCTTGTTTGTACATATACAGAGTGTTTAGAGAGGGCAAAGAGAGAAGCTCTGCACAGTTGAGGACACTGTAGCTGAGAGCTCTGTAAACTGATGGAATCGGTCCGTGCCCTTCTGTGAGCCTTTCCACCCCAATACTCTCTATCCTACTACAGCAGCTCCCGAGGAGAAAACCAATCCCCGTGGGAGCATTCCTACCATATGACAGACTTTACATGAATGTAAGGAAAGCCGTCTTAACTAGAACCAATTAATAATGGAAGAGGCTGCCTTGTGAGTAGTGGGTTCACTGTCACCACAGGTAATGCGGCAGATGCTGGATGATCATCAAAAAGGGGTGCAGCAAACGGATTGCATATGGGGTGGTAGGTTCCCTAGACCTCAATGGTAAGAATCACACTAATAGCAACTACACGCTACGGCTCTGACCTGTGACACGGTACTGCGTACCACAACTGTGCTAAGCACTTGACATTCACTATTCCATTTGGTTTATTCCTTGCAATGGTCTCATGAAGTGGATCCTACCACCAGCAATGCCTTACAGGTAAGGGAGCGGGGGCACGGAGCTGTTCCATGCCAGCCATTCTCACCTGCCTCAGCTCTCCAGGGAGGGGGCCACACTAGCATACATGGTTGCAATTCCCACCCTTTTTCTATGTTTATTTTAAAAGCAAAACTCTTACAGTATAGATTGAAAGATACTCACGTCCATCCAGGGAGAGAGGTGACACAAAGACCAAGGGCAGAGGGAAGAGGAGCGAGCGCCACGGCACTGCCACATACTTTTACCAAGTGATAGCCTGCTCATCCACAAAACCTGAAATCACACCTTCTACTCCCTTGAGGGTGTCCGGGGGGATCAAAGAGAGTGACTCCGTGGATGGGCCTGGCATGGAGATCCAGAGCACTGCTATAACAGATGGGCATGTATGGCCACGTTCTTTTACTGTTCTGTAAATTTCAAGTACTAAAGACAAGATGCTGCTGGGCAAGGCAAGGCAATACTGAGACAACCATTCCAGGAAAGAGTGCAAAAAAGAAAACTGTGAGGTACTGACTACATACTGTGGGCCAAGTTCTGTGCAAATTCTTTTAACCTTTACAAATCATGGCGCACAGGCATTCCTATTCCTTTTTTTTTTTTTTTTTTTTTTTTTGAGACGGAGTCTCGCTCTGTCCTCCGGGCTGCAGTGCAGTGGCGTGATCTCGGCTCACTGCAAGCTCCGCCTCCCAGGTTCATACCATTCTCCTGCCTCAGCCTCCCCAGTAGCTGGAACTACAGGCACCCGCCACCTCACCCAGCTAATTTTTTGTATTTTTAGTAGAGAGGGGCTTTCACCATGGTCTCGATCTCTTGACCTTGTGATTCACCTGCCGCGGCCTCCCAGAGTGCTGGGATTACAGGCATGAGCCACCACGCCCGGCCCCTATCCCATTTTAAAAATGAAGACACAGGTTCAGGAAAAGAAGCCACAAAATGAGCTTTATCCCAGAAAGCCTTCTCTGACTCCCTAGACTAAGCCAAATGGCCCTGCCACCTGCTCCCATGGTCCTGTCCTTCTGCCACCACAGCCTTCAGCGCCCTGCAGTGTAACTGTCTCTTCACTTGTCTCACTTGTCTCACTGCTCACTAGGGTGTGAGCACCTCACTGCTGGGCTCCCTACTTACAACAGACACATAAAAAGAGCACCATAAATACTCAATGTGTAACTACAGATCGCCAGGCATAGAGCTGGAACTTGAACAAAGACCTTTCAGACCCCACAGAGGAACAGAAGCAATAAGAAACCACTTCCAATAGGTGGGAGGGCTCTGCTGCCAGGCCTTGGGGAAAGGCAAGCACTGCAGACAACTCGAGCCACAGCAACTTGGGATCACAGGTTAAAGGGACAAACTGCCCTTAGCCACAAGTAACTCATATCCCAACCTGGAACTCACATACTGGTGAAGACTGAGTCACCAGAAAGAGTCCACACTCACCAGGGAAAGAGGAAAAGATGTCTAGGCAGAAGAGATAGTATGTACAAGAGTAATGAATGCACACAGAGAGTTGGGGGAATGGCCAGTGGAATGATGTGGCCAAGTGTGCCAGCTTCCAACCCAAATACTCATTCTCCCCTTCTTCAATAAGAGATTCCACAATTTTTAGCTGGGCCATTGGCACCAGGAACAAGTGGTCATGTGCCCAATCTCCTTTTCAGCTAAGTCCGGTCATGTGATTATGTTTTAGCCAATAATACGTAGGCAGAAGTACAGGCAATAATCAGGAGGCATCCTTCAGTAAAGGAGGCATGATGCCCTTCTTTACCACTTCCTCTTTCCTGCTAGCTGGGATACTGACATGATGGCTGGAACTCAAGCTGCCCTTATGGACTATGAGGTAGCACATTAAGAAGATCAGAGCATCAGGATGTGTGCCACCAATGATCTTACAGTGCCACAGATGCCTACGTCTACACTCTACTCTGTGACAGGGAGATGATATTCTGTTTTAACTTGTTTTTGTTGTTGTTGTTATTTTCCCCCACCTGTTACATGCAGTCAAAGCAAATTGAACTAACACAAATGGGGAGACCAATAATAGAGGTCAGGGAGGAGAATGAACACGAAAAATGGGACGAAGAACTAGTGGAAGGAAATGCAGGAGATAAACCTATCCTCACATAGTTTCCCTGGCCTGCAAGACTCCAGTCCGCCAGATCTCTTTAATAAATACCTAATCACCTACCAAAACACGGTTCAATTATTTAAAAAGTGCATTTTAAAATTTCCAAATGCAGGGGATTTGGTATTGCTGTTCTCTTTGCATTACCGGTTTCTATTTTAAATGCACCATGGTAAAACAGATCTATATCTATATCTATATCTATCTATCTATCTCAATATATATCTATATATATATAACTCAGTCCCAATTTGCTGGAAGAATTTGTTGAGACTTGCTATGGCCTTCCATGTGCTCAATTTTTACAAATGCTTCATGTTATTCTCTGTTTTCAGGTGCAGACTTCTATATACAACCATTCAATTAAGCTTGTTTTTGTACTGTTGTAATCTTCTATGCCTTCTCACTTTATGTTTGTTGGCTTATCAACTAATGAGAAAGGAAAGATAAAATCTACCACAATGATTATGGATTTGTCAATCTATCCTTGTAATTCCGGCAACATTTACTTAATATACTGTAAAGCTAAGCTTCTTAGGTGCATATACATTCAGAACTGCCATATATCCCTAGTGACTTATTTATTTTAGCATCATGTAGAGATCTCCTAACACTAACACTTTTTGGCTTAAAACCTATTTTGTCTGATATCAGTGTAGCTACTGCAACTTTCTTTAGTCATGATTTTCCTATTGTATTTCTTTCCATTTATAAAATTCAAAACTTTCTGTGTCCTTATATATGTATGTGTCAATCATGAATACCACATAGTTGGATTTTAGTTTTCAAAAATCACTGTCTTTTAACTGGCAAATTTAGGCCATTTATATTTATTTAAATAACTATCTCAATATTTATTTAAAATATCTTATTCAGGATTTTTACTTTTACTGTGTTTTAAAAATATTTCTTCTCCTTTTATGTCTTCTATTGTATTGATCAAGGTTTTCTTCCTCTCCTTTTTTCCCTCTACTAATTCAGAAGTTGCATGTTCTATTTCTACTCATTTAGTGGTCACCCTTTAACACTGAGAGATGGGATTTTGCTATATGCCCAGGATGGTCTTGAACTCCTGCCTCAAGCAATCCTACCACTTCAGCCTCCTGAGTTGCTGGGATTATAGGCACGGGCCCCCTCACCTGGCTGAAAGTCTGTTTCTGATGCTCTATCAGCCTCTCTGGGAGTTCTGAGGATCACGTGATATATGATATTGAAAGCTCAGCACCCTACAAAGCGTCCTCCAACATACACAAGAAGCAAAGCAGGGATCTATGTCCCCGTAAACCCCTGGTTTAGTACTTTGGTTCTCCTTTTTTTTTTTTTTTTTTTTTTTTTTTTTGAGACAGAGTCTCGCTCTGTTGCTCAGGCTGGAGTGCAGTGGTGCCATCTCGGCTCACTGCAAGCTCCACCTCCCGGGTTCACGCCATTCTTCTGCCTCAGCCTCCTGAGTAGCTGGGACTACAGGTGCCCGCTGCCATGCCCGGCTAATTTTTTGTATTTTTAGTGGAGACGGGGTTTCACCATGTTATCCAGGATGGTCTCAATCTCCTGACCTCGTGATCTGCCCACCTCGGCCCCCCAAAGTGCTGGGATTACAGGCGTGAGCCACTGCGCCTGGCCCTTTGGTTCTCTATTACACCCCTTTGCTCAATCTGATTAACCCAGGAGGTCTGGGCCTAACCCAGAGTAGATGCTCACAAGAACACTGACAAATGAGGCTGAATGAAAAGGACCCTCACAGCCAGGCTGTGGTGTGCAGACTTGATGTGATGGCCAATGGAGGTGCCAGCGAAGACGACTGGGCAGGAAGGCGGTACGACGGCTCTCGAGATGACACGGAGCTTCTGTCCCTCACAGCACCGACAGAACAGAATTCAGACAGCGCCATTTCCAGGTCCCTGAGGGGTTGGCTATCAAAAAGCACTCCAAAAGATCTCACGTGAAAATGTACAAAGAAGGGATATTAGATTGTATGCATCTATTTTTCTAAACCTGCACAAAGACGTCCATTATTCACTTGAGTGGATGTAGCTGAGGATCAATGAGACGCCTTCCCTAAACAAGCCTATTTCTCTCCAGAGAAAAGGTTTTGAAGTTGCCTGGGAAGGGTTAAGACTCAGAATTAACAAAATGCCTGCTTCCAGCATCTCCTGGGTTGTCATGGTGACATTTCCAAGTGGAAATCATTGATACTGAGCCGTCCTTTCCCCTCGGTTCTCCTAATAGATGTGCTGACACACATTAGGGAAAACAAGGGAGTCTGCAAAGGCCGATGCAGGCGATCTCAGCTAGCAGCTCCATCGGTCTCCATTTAAGCCATAACCTGGCTTGGATTCCTAGCCTGGGAGGCGCTCCGGACTAGGACACGCACCGTCCACATCACTGCTTCATTGCCTTGGAGTAAGAACAACAGTTGGGATGTTAAGTCTGAATCACATACTTTGTGGGGTGTTTTTCTGTTTTGTTTTTGAGACTGGGTCTCGATGTCGCCCAGGCTAGAGTACAGTGGCGTGATCACAGCTCACTGCAGCCTCAACCTCCGGGGCCCAACTGATCCTCCCACCTCAGCCTCCCGAGCAGCTGAGACCAGAGGTGTATGCCACCACACTCGGCTAATTTTTGTAGAGACCAGGTCTTGCTATGTTGCCCAGGCTGTCCTCAAACTCCTAGACTCAAGTGATCTGCCCTCCTCCACCTTCCAAAGTGCTGAGATTACAGGTGTGTGCTACTGTGCCCAGCCTGAATCAGTCTTTTAATACTATCTTTTTTAAAAAGCTCCCATGGGGTGGTGTCTTCAAGGCCTACTAAGGAATAAAGGGCTGTTTGGCCATGTATTAACTACACGCAGACTTCTGTAGAAAATGAGCATCCGGTCTGATTTTTAAATCTGTTTTCCTCCCTGCTGCCTGCCCTGGGGTCTGGCTGCCGGGCCTTGTTTCTGCTACCATCACTGTCGGAGTGGGGACGTCCTAGACCCTGCAATCAGAGCCCTTGTGGTTTTATGTTTTTTTTTTAACTTTTATTTCGAATGCTTATGGGCACACACAATCATTGTATATATTTATGAGGTTTCATGGTTTGTCCCCGCCGCCTCAGCATGCTGGCAGAGCTCTGTGGAAGGCACCCTGAAGAGGCATCCACACGAGACCTTCTGATATCAATTGTGGGGTTCAGTCACCCTCCGCAGTGTTCCAAACAGGGAAGGCTGCTCACCCAGTTCTAGAAAAGCACAGTGTTACTATGTTAATAAAACCGCCAGCGGCACAAAATAGATTCTGTGCTTCAATATCTGGAATAAAAATAGTTGCTTTCTACTGCCTGGAACAACATTATGTGGATATGGTTTCCACAAAGTACACGATTTCCTCTTTCCTCGTGAGTTTTCTGGGTCACATCTATTTCTTCGCCGAGTCTGTACTTCTGCTTCAACAGTTAGAAGAGTCTTTCAGTATCATTTTTCCTGGAATAATTTGCTATCCATCATTTTTATGGCAGTATTAAATTTTAAGAGGGAATTGAGAGGGATAGAAAATCTATTGCATATTCCAGCCCCAAAAGAAAGCCTTTAATAAATTTAGAACTTTTCAGTTTTACATTCAAATCTGACCCCAGAACCAAAAAGCTGCCCAGAGCCATCCATCCTTCACATAGGAGTGTGGGGCCGGTCACCCACCCTTCTCTGCAGCTGGGCAAGAGGCTCCACGCGGGCCCTCCCAGCAGACAGGCAGGGCAGGTCTGATGAACCAGACCATGACATGTATGGCCAAGAGGCACAGCCTTGACGGCCAGAGGGCAGGTTCTGTCTCCACCCACACACAGGCCTGGCAGGTATTCACAAGTATGCCTGACAGGACACCAAGTAAATCATGTGCCCACCACATACCTATCCAGTTCTTAGCAGGCTGCCAGCGTGCCAGGCCCCCCTGTACAGGGTGTGGGATGCAGAGCCAAGTCTGGCACTGCCCTGGGTGCTTGCAACAGTGGCCCTGGGAAATGGCAGGGGTGCTTACAAGGGTGTGGCCAAGCGCACAAGGCACAGAGAGACAGGAGCCCCTGCATCTGATACATACCAGGCAAGCTCTCAGGGGAAGGCCACTCCACGGATGAGACTGGGAAAACTCCACTTCCACCAATGCAGGCCCAGGCACCGCACTGCTGCAAAGCCAAGAGGGCTGCGACCAGAAGCACGACAGGCACATTGTAAGAATCACACAACTGCTTGGTGCTGGAGAGCTGGTGAATGAGGCAGAATGGCCCCAAAGGAGAAGCTGTGGCCTGGATGAGTGGGGACTGAGCTTCAGTCCCAATTCTGCCACCTGCCAGCTGGGGAGCTCCACACCCTCCATTGGCCCGCACCCCAGGAGGGCAGCCTCTTCAGGCTCTGTCCCGCTCCTCTTTTTCCTCCTAATTCCCAGAGAAGCCCACCAGTGTCCTGGACGTGCCTCTGCCTTGGGGGCCTCACCTTTCTGAGCACACTCGGAGGGCTGCTTGAGAAAACTGCATCTCTGAGTATTCATGACAAACGAAACCACCTTAGAAACATGAAGTTTTCTATAATAATGCTCGTAAAGACCAAGGGAACACAGGCCTGCTTCCAACATTAAGCCAAGTGTGTAATCTGCAATATAAAAAGGCAGCGGGTCTCAGGAGAGGCCACGACTGAGCCCAGCCAAACACACCACATGTTTTATCATCACAACCCAGGGTGATGCACAATGAGAAACTGTCTCTCCACTCCAAGAATAACAAGATTGATGTCTGCATCATATTGACTCTCAGGACTCAGAAATTCAAATGAGGAAATAACTTTTATTTATTAGGACTGGCTCATTTCTTTTCCTCTTTCCCAGAACCGTGACAAACCACAGCCATAAAGCATTAGCAAGTGTTTCTGGATTGACAGATCAAACTACAGGATGATTAATGGACAGAGTCTCGTTTAAAAGGAAAGAAGGGAAGTGGCAGGGCTGGATCCTCTCCCGCCGGCCCGAGGGAAGGGTTTCCCATTTTAACTTTGACTGTAAAAGCAAAGAGCCTAAAAGCGGCCGCCCACCCCAGAGCGGGGACGACTTGGGAAGACTGAAAGGGCTTGTGCTGCTGCAGAAGCTCAGTGGCTCAGGTGGCTGGGAGGGCACAGTGGGGAGAGAGGGGCCTGCACTTCCACCAAAAAGCAACTGAGGACAGGCAGGGAGCAGCTGAGAGTCACTCCCGCTGCGGGGTCTGACTGCTGACCCGTCTGCACGCCTCCCAAGCACAAACGTCTTTTCCTTGGCCACAGCAGCACAGGCTGTAAGGTGGGTATCTGTATCCACCTGTAAGGCTGTAAGGTGGGTATCTGTATCCACCTGTAAGGCTGTAAGGTGGGTATCTGGCCATGCTCTGCATAAGCTCCCGGGAGGGCGAAACAAGCTAACAGGTGCGGACTGTGGATGACAGTGATGGGCGCATGTGGGCTCTTAATATGTGGAAATGACTGTGGTTGTATTTTTTCTCCAGTGGTATGGGAGGTGGGTTACTAAAATTACTTTTCAGTTGCCCATTAAAAAGAAATAAGCACAGGTATGGGGTAAAATATTTCCAGCTAGGCCTATCACTTTAAGTTCGACAATCTTATGAAATGTTTATACTCTTAGGTTCGCAGAAATGGAATTATTGGGCCGTCTAAGTATACTCAAAATAACAGGGAAACAGAAACAACTTCCACAACAGCCCAGAACCGCCGGGTCAGCTCCGCTCCAACCGAACCGCCGAGTCAGCTCCGCTCCAACCGAACGACAGGGAACAGCCCAGAACCGCCGGGTCAGCTCCGCTCCAACCGAACCGCCGGGTCAGCTCCGCTCCAACCGAACCGCCGAGTCAGCTCCGCTCCAACCGAACCACCAGGTCAGCTCCGCTCCAACCGAACGACAGGGAACAGCCCGGAACCGCCGGGTCAGCTCCGCTCCAACCGAACCACAGGGAACTGCCCGGAACCGCCGGGTCAGCTCCGCTCCAACCGAACCGCCGGGTCAGCTCCGCTCCAACCGAACGACAGGGAACAGCCCGGAACCGCCGGGTCAGCTCCGCTCCATCCAAACGACAGGGAACTGCCTGGAACCGTCGGGTCAGCTCCGCTCCATCCGAACAACAGGGTTTTGCTCCAGCAATGACAGGGAGGTGCAATTCAGATGCACTTGCACGCCAAGACTCACGTTCGTCCATCCTGACATGTGCAACACTGAGGCTACAGCCAAGGCCCGACCGAGAGGACACAGCAGTGGAAGCACGTTCCATTAAGATTCCGCTGCTCCGGAGAGCCATGGAGCCAGCACTCAGTCTGGACTCTGGGAGGGACGACTTTCCATCTGCACCACTCACACTAAAACGAAGTTGGTTTTTGAGATTGTCTGGATCATGTTTGCAACAAAAATATATGTGAACCTGCAGACTCTCTGCTGACACTCTTTCAGTTTGGTCTATGTATGCCAGATCTCACTTGGAAATTTAGCCAAATGAATTCCTCTAAAAACTTGCTTTTGCAAACTTTTGTTGTATTATTAGATGTTGCAATAGAAGTTATTTTAACAATGTACAATATAATTAGCCACTTAATGTTATTAAGAAAATTTATGAGCCATTGTGGTTGAAAAACAGTCCCAAATGATATTTATTAACTATCCAGGACTAAAAATAGGAACCTATTGCCTCAGTGAACCACATTTAAAAAAATGTAGAGTCACAAATAATATGTCTAATTACGTATTAAACTAATTCTCGCCTTCACCTTTTGAATTTCTAAACTCTTTACCTCATGTATCATTTTAATTATTTTTCCAGTTCATTCCCAGGGAAACTGGCTGATGGGGAATTAATTAATGGGTCCAATAAAGAGGCTGCCAGCATTGTTCTACCACAATCTGCACCCTGGCCTCATTTGCATGTCTCCTTTTATTCTAAACAATAGCACTGCTGAGATTTCAGCATGAAATTGTTAGCTCATTTAAAAGGACACAATCATATCCATTTCCACAGATATTCATCAATTATCACATTTTACTGCAACATGAATCCATGAATAGAGCAACCACTAGAGTTTCTGGCCCCAGGGTTTTAGAGAAATTACAGGTATTTAAATATTATATGGCATATTCCACTTGATGAGATGATTCTGGATTATTTCAGGTCCACAGAAAGATCTTATGTGAAAAGCAGGTGCTCTATGGTGCTGCAGGTCACGACATTGAAGTCCACACCAGAAGAGCTGCCTTCATCTTCTGACATCTCACATCCTGTGGGACTGCCACACGGACTTCAGAGAAAGAAACATGACTTCCTTTGGTGACACCGGCTTTCCTGATGGCCAGCAGCGTCAAGGACGCCTGCTTTCGACCCAATGATGCTGGCAGAGAGGGAGGGAGGGCACGGGGGGCAACGGCTCCTCTCCCCTGACAGTGGTGCCATGGACGGGTGGCTACCCCAGTGAAGGGTCTGGCCAGAGTGGGGAGCCTGGCACCCACATGGGCACCCAGACTTCTGCCCACAGCATCTCCGCTGCTGGCCTGCCAAAAGTGAACACCAGCCGGGTGACTAGACACTGCCCGTGGCCAGACGGGAAGCCCCTCTCCCTAACTCTCCGTGCCGAGCGCTTTCGCTGACTCTGGTCGAGGTATGTCTACTCCCTGCCCCTCTCAATTGAAGGCTCCCCCAGAGCAGGGGACGGTGCTCACTGGTCTGTTATGTCCAGCATGCAGCACTAGAACACATGGAGTCCAAATGTTCAAAGCATCGTCCATGAACAGATGGTCGACAGACAAGGGTGTGTTCCAGAGGCCTTCAGGCACCTGAAGAGGGCCGCTCAGCGGGGAAAGTACTGAGCAAAGCACAGTTCTGTGAGTTCACGTATGCACGCTCAAGTGTGTGTGTGTGTACGCGCACAAGCGTGGTCTTAATCTGTTTCAAGTTATTAAATACATGATGATGGTCCCTCCCCGAGGCTTTGGCATCCAGCCCCAGGCATCTCTGCCTGTTCTGATTCCTGACACCACTCGCACCGACCCTGTTGAGCCCAACACAACAGGACAGCCCGGGGCAGACCACGCCCAGCCGCTCTGGGGAGGCATCTTTCAACGGGACAGCCGGGGGCAGACACGCCCAGCCGCTCCCAGCACGGTGTCTTTCAACAGGACAGCCTGTGGTGGATACGCCCAGTCGCTCTAAGCAAGGCATCTTTCAACAGGACAGCCTGGGGCGGACACGCCCAGACGCTCTGAGCACGGCATCTTTGGAGCTGGCGCCTCCTTTATTTGTTGCACAGATCAGAAGGGAGTTCTCTGTGGATGTACAAGGAGTATCGTTGCAAAGGGTGGAAGGCCCATCTCTGTCCTTTTGTGTGCTAATGCCCATCTCTTTGTGCACCCTGGCTTTCCTCCTGAGCAGTTGCCCCTTCATTATCAGGATGAATACAGGAGGCAGGATTTATTAAACTACAAACAATGCCTGAAAGAGCTTGTGCTGGAGCTTACAATGGTTCTCTTCTGCCTCTAAAGGCCTGGAAGGAGAGACAGAGTCTTACTCTGTTGCCCAGGCTGGAGTGCAGTGGCACCATCTCGGCTCACTGCAACCTTCACCTCCCGGGTTCAAGTGATTCTCGTGCCTCAGCCTCCTGAGTAGCTGGGTTTATAGGCACGTAGCACCACACTTTACTAATTTTTGTATTTTTAGTAGAGATGGGGTTTCACCATGTTGGCCAGGGTGGTCTCGAACTCCTGACCTCAAATGATCCATCCGTCTCAGCCTCCCAAAGTGCTGGGATTACAGGTGTGAGTCACCGCACCTGGCCAAAATGAGTCTTTTAAAAGGACTGGTATCAGGCAAACCAGGCCAGGCACAGGCAACAGAGTCTGCGTGGTGTCAAACCTTTTTAACAGGCACATCCCATTCAAGACAGGATTTGCAATGACCTATCCAGACACCAGCCCTAGAGCTGCATTAAAATACAGATGTGGAAGGGGCCAAGGGAGGAGAGCAGAGATACAAGTATGCCAGGGGGTTGAGCACAGTTCATGGGGGGCCTGGGGTTTTCTTGATGCCCAAGGCAGATGAGTTTCAAAGAGGCTGGCTGCCTGGGCAAGCGCTGCCTCCCGAGTGGCTGAGTGCCAAGGTACAGGGAACTGTGGGACACAGCCGGCCAGCACTCTGTTAACACCGTGCTTTGCCTTCCATGGGAATACCTTAGAGTGGACACACGGCCAGGCTGTGCTTCCCAGCCTCCCTCTGCACGTGCTCGCTCCCTCACGAAGGGATGCAGAGGGACAGGTGCCCTCCAGAGAAGCGCCTCTTCCATGGGGCGGAGCCATGATATATTGTGCACGCTTGGGCGGCCAAAGCTTGGCCCGACCTCCCCTGACTCGAGCATCCCCTCATATGCCCTCTAGTCCCGCACGTACGTCCCGGCACGCCACCAGCATTCCGAGGAACCCCCCTCGTGGGTGCCGCCCACTTCGGGATTCAGGCAGCAGCACATCCTCCTGCATGAGCACCAGGTGGCTTTGCCATTGTTTGTGTGAATTTTAAGATGCTTTTCCTTTTCAACAAAGTCAGCTTTTTTTTTTTTTTTTTTTTTTTTTTTTTTTTTTTTTTTTTTTTTTGAGGCAGAGTCTCGCTTAGTCGCCCAGGCTGGAGTGCAGTGGCGCGATCTCGGCTCACTGCAAGCTCCGCCTCCCGGGTTCACGCCATTCTCCTGCCTCAGCCTCCCGAGTAGCTGGGACTACAGGCGCCCACCGCCTCGCCCGGCTAATTTTTTGCATTTTTAGTAGAGACGGGGTTTCACCGGGTTAGCCAGGATGGTCTCGATCTCCTGACCTCGTGATCCGCCCGCCTCGGCCTCCCAAAGTGCTGGGATTACAGGCGTGAGCCACCGCGCCCGGCCAAAGTCAGCTTTTTAAGAAGTGCCTGTGAGTCGTACCCATATGCCTTGGTTTATCTAGTCCCCAGTAGCTTAGTTCCCAAAATGCTGCTGGCATGTTGCAATGCAAAGTGTTTCGATGACATCAATCACCTTCCCTCATGGTCCTTGATAAATGTGTTTCTTTCCACCAGCTTGTTTAATACAAGCCTTTCTATATCTCACATGACGCACAGGACGATGTGACTCAGAGGAGGGCTCTTTTCCTGGATCCACATGTCCAGCTGTCTGCTGGGCATGGGCACCAGTGTCCCCAAGGTCCACTCACTCAGTGTGTTCCCAGGGGGACACTGCATTTCTCCTAGATCCTCCTTCCTTCCCACCCCACGCACAGCTGGACACAGGGGGAGCTGAGGAACTCAGAGCAGGATTCACGAAGTGGCCGAGGAACCCACATCTCCTCACCTAAGGACCTGAAGTCACTCATTTGAAACAAAACAAAACACAACACTGAAAACCAGCTGCTTCTAGGCCTTAGAACTGTGTAGCTTCCTCAAATCAGAAGGGAAAACTGAGGATGTGATCCCGCAGGTCTTCCCGCAATCCAACCAACCAACCCAGTCCCCACTGAAAGGCCTGCTAAGTCTCCGTGGAGACCCACAGCAAAAAAAAAAAAAAAAAAAATCTTTAATAATACTTGCTTCTCAACCCTCCCCCAAGGGCAGGCAGGGGACGGGCAGGGAGCCAGGTCTGCCCCCAAGAGAAGCAGGTCTAGGAGTGTCCAGCCACAGGGGAGGCTGGCGGGAGGGTCCTGAGCCCTGCCCCGTGGAGAAAGGCTACCGCCTGCACAGAGCCTACCTGTGAGATTGCAACTCTCGGAACTTCGCTTTTCCCTAATGTTAGTGAGGAACCAAAAAGAACTACAAAATAACCTTAATTTACAATTGAGATTCCTGTTGTTTTTAAAAAAAAAAAAAAAAAAGGCTTAGGCCAGGCGCAGTGGCTCACACTTGTAATCCCAGCACTTTGGGAGGCCAGGGTGGGCAGATCACGAGGTCAGGAGATCAAGACCATCCTGGCTAACACAGTAAAAGCCCATCTCTAATAAAAATACAAAAGAATTAGCTGGGCGTGATGGCGGGCACCTGTAATCCCAGCTACTCAGGAGGCTGAGGCAGGAGAATCGCTTGAACCTGGGGGGCGGAGGTTGCAGTGAGCCAAGATCGCACCACTGCACTCCAGCCTGGGTGACAGAGTGAGACTCTGTCTCAAAAAGTAAACAAATAAAATAAAATAAATAATAAAAAAAATTTTAAAAAGCTTGATACATCCTTTAGAAACTGCCTCTTTATAATGACAATGATTAAAGTGTACAATCCATTTCTCAAAAAGACTGTCAACTACAGAGAAGAAATTAAAGACACTTGGAGAGTTAACATTTATTCTTCGTGAAATTTAATTAAAAGCAGCACATTCCTGACACCGTAATGGGCCGGCAATCCTGAGTATGACAGAAGACAGGAGGTGCTCAGAAGGATGATCTCAGCGTTTATGAATACCTAAACGCCCCTAGGATTCGTTCTAAATCATCTGGTCCTGCGTTATGGTGACAGCAACAGTCACCACAAAGCCCTGCTAGGCCCTGAGGAGGACAAGGGGGCAGTGCTGAGCACGGCTGGGCAGGGCCAGGCCCAGCTTGGCCTTAAAGCCACGTTGAATGATAGTTCATTCGCAGCAGTAAGAAATGGAGTAACTTCTTCCTGAAAATGTACTACCGTCTCTGTACTTAAATAAAATGCCATCGGGTAAATGGATCAGACGGAACCATTTAATCCTCCCTGACATTAACCACACTGAGCTGAACAGCTCAATCTGCAGAGATGTACAACAGGGATTCTGGCCTCCCGCGGACAAACCTGCCCAGCTTAGAGCAGCATGACCGCCCAGCACCGCTGCCCGGGAACCGCGCAGCCGCACTGGCCTGTTCCGCTGCTGGGCGGGAGAGGAGGGCCAGTCCACCGTAGGACAGCACGGGTGCCGGCAGCGGCTCCCCGGCAACGGCAACGCATCAGCCCTGCTCCACGATGACCTGTCCATGGTGAGTGGATCTGTGTCCCCCAAGCCCCAGTCCTGGTGGTTCCTGTGAATGTGACCTCACTGGAAAACAGGGCATGTGAAGATGCAGTTCAGAGGAGGTTGCAATGGAGTAGGGTGGGCCTTGATCCAATGATGTATGTCCTCGCGGGAGGAGGAAAATGGCCCTGATCCAACAATGGGTGTCCTCGCGGGAAGAGGAAAATGTGGACACAGCCACACAACGGGAGAAGGCCACGTGGCGACAGGCAGAGACTGGAGTGAGGCTGCCATGAGTCAGGAATGCCCAGGATGGCTGGCAACACATGAGGGTGGGAAGCGGAAGCATGGGGCAGATTCTCCTTCGAAGCTTCCAGAGCGAAACAGCCCTGCCCATACCCCAATTCCAGAACTCTCAGGCCTGCAAGCCCTCAGCATGTGGCGCCTGGCAGCTCTAGGACACGGATACTCCATGCCAGTGCCAGCCCATTCCTGACGTTCTCCACCTCCTCAGGTGTGTCTGGAGGGGCACCCAGGCTCACCCTCAACACAGTGCTCCCCGGACTCCCAGCAGGCACGAGGTTGGTGGTGCCCGGGCCTTGTACCACAATGGCCAGGCTCAGTGTGCCCTGGTGCACACCCCCTGTAGTCTCTCTGCAGGCTGTCCTCTCCGTCACCCAGACGAGGCCTTGCTTCTACCCACGGGGCTCCGGGACATGGCCGGGTCTAATTTCCACCTCCCTGGCTTTCCACAAGCGTTTCACAGGCTGTGTAAGCCCACAGTGGGCAGACCTCTCAGAGGCAGGAGGAGAGCGGTACGGATCGTGTGGAGTCCAAGGAGGGAGCAGCTAAGCTTGCACTCCAGGACGCCAGGGGACAAGATGAGGATGAAGAACGCCAGTTGGAGGTCCACGCTGGCCCTGAGACGCCACCACTGTCATGAGTGCTACTTTAGAGTAAGGGACCTGAGAATTGGAGAAAGAAACTCCACCTACCAAGGCCACAGACCTAGGGAGGCGCGGGGCCACAGGGTGCCCTCGCCTGCACCACATGGGGGCTGAGCCTGGCTCCGGGGTGGGGGCCACCATCACCCCACTGTACATGGTCAGACACCCCATGGCCTTTCTGCTAGCAAACAGGAGGCATCGGGAGCTGAGTGTAGGCCAGTGAAACTGCAAGCCATCATCATTTCTGATACTGCACAGCCTCTAACTAGTGCCTAACAGAATCGCATATTAAGGATGTATAAAGTGGCCCATGAAAGGCAAAGACAAGAAAGCTGAACAGTTAGAACCTTCCAGCCACTGGAGTCACTCTCAACCAAAGACAGTGCTGGCGGGAGGTCACATGGCAGGATGGGGGTGGGGCCCTCCCTGGCTCTGCACCCCCGCGACGTCCCCTGCCCCAGAAGGAACGCCCCCGATCACAAAGCAGGCCCAGGCTGAATGCTGAGAGGTCAGAACGGAGCTGATTAAACTGCATTTGCATATGTATTCCGTTTTTCAATATTCAAGAAATAAAAACGTGTGAAACCCTTTTAATAACTTAGACTTAATTCACACTGAGCTCTGCCTTTGTGTGAGGCCGCTTGCTTTGTTGGTGTGAGGGAGCAAATGCACGCCCTCTGGAGAGCTAACTTCTGCCGACCGTGATATCCAGTATCAATATCCCGCACACGATTCCGGCCC